>NC_138769.1:230421031-230618531 GCF_965119305.1 Pelophylax lessonae
GGTGATCGCCCCCCAGAACTGTTATGTTATCGAAGGTATATTGATGACCTGTTCCTAATTTGGGATGGGGATTCAGACAGCTTAGTCATGTTTATGGATAAGCTCAACCTAAACAACAAAAACATCGTCCTGACATGGACGACCAGTCAGGAAAAGGTTGTTTTCTTGGATTTAGTCATCTCAAAAACTGACAATAAATTTACCACCTCCAACTTCTCGACTGACCGTAATGCATACATCACGCTGGATAGTTGCCATCATCACACTTGGCTATGTAACATTCCCAAAGGGCAGTTCATGCGTCTAAGGCGGAATTGCGCATCAGATACAGACTTTGAGTCTCAGTCAAAACTTTATACAGAAAGGTTCATACAAAAAGGGTATTGTAAGGAAAAATTGGAGAAAGATAGGATGGCAGTACAGACCATCACAAGAGATTCTCTTTTGTCCAATGCTCCCAGAGAAGCCAACCCTAAAACAGATGAAATCAGGATTATATTGGATTATAATGTTCAATATAAAAAAATCGAAAAAATTATTAGTAGGCATTGGCCGATCCTACAACAGGATAAGGTACTAGGGGCTAAATTACCGGCTAAGCCTTCCTTTGTGTACAAGAAGGCTCCGTCTCTGAGGAATCTTCTAGCTCCGGGGGTAGTGGATCCACCCACACAAATTAATAACAATAAATTATTCTCATTCCTATCAGGGTTTTACGCCTGTGGCAAATGCGTGGTGTGTCGTACTGCAAAAACGAACCTCAAACGCAGGAAGGAGTTCATAGCTAATGCTACATGAAAGAAATATGAAATAAAAGACCTAATCACATGCTCAACTACAGGCGTACTATACATGCTCGAATGTGACTGTGGTCTGCAGTATGTAGGCAGGACGTCCAGGGCCCTGCAGACCAGGGTAGCTGAGCATGTACGGAGCATTAAAAAAGGTAAAACCCCCCACCATGTTACCCAACATTTCAAAAAACACCATAATAAAGACCCAAGGAGTTTGAAATTTTGGGGAATAGAAAGGGTCAACAAACATTGGAGGGGGGGAAATTTCATCAGGAAACTCAGCCAGCGAGAATCTTTCTGGATATACGAAACCAAAGTGGGGGTACCTCGTGGGTTAAACGTGGAGTTTGACCCTAATTGTTTCATTTCAGATCGGTAAATTATATTTATGTTTGTTTTTATTAATTTTAAATTTATAGATATTCTTTTTATGGATGTATTTTATTGTATTTTAGTGCATTTTAGTGTTTTTATCGGGGTTTTTATGATGTGATCCAGACGGCAGCGTGACGTCGATAGCTCTATTTACAATTATTCTTAGTCTTTTATAGGGGCTCCCTGTATATAGATGTATGGATATTAATGTCCGCAGAATATTTACATTGATGGTATCCTTTGTGGCCGAGGGGTGAACGCTAACACTGAGAGCGGTATCCCTGCAGTCACAATAGAAGATGTACCAGCAGATTAAGGGTTAAGCATAAGGTAAACAAAGGCTAATAGTTCTGTACACCCGGTGATCTATTTCCGCCTGCTAGTGGAATACAGCGGTGGGGTTGTTATGACAACCAGGAATAGCCACTATGCAGAACCTTAGCCCGATCGGCCAATCAGCGAGCGGTGTAGCTTACACGAAGGGCTGTCTTCCGGCACAAGACGTTCCGGCTTCCGCTATTCAGTATGAAGCGGCGTCTTGGTTGCCGAGACGATGGAGATTAGCCAATGAAAGGACCCGGACTGCTCGTCCAATAAGTGGACAATCCGGTTTACATAAGGGGTGACGTCTCACGCTGCCTTCAACACCGCTGAAGAAGTCTCCACCCATTGGGGGACGACACGCGTTCGGGGGGAAGGCGGAGCCATTGACGTCACCCGCTGTTGTCTGGAAACCCGGCGAGGTGCCTGCAGGACCCGCCGGCATCGCTGTGACAGTATATGCTGTTTTTTATCTACTACCAAGTAAGAGGCTGTCTTTCTATGCACTTTACCATTAAAGTTTTGTCAGTATCACACTATGGGCTTGCCCGGACTTATGTTCCCTATTACATGGTCTTGAGTGGAGCTGCTGTCCAGAGCTCATCCAGGGATACTGTTGACTTTGATGCTGTGGAGTATGAAAGTGGGGCCGATCCATTGAGTCTTTCTTGGGGATGACCGTTCCATGATTGCTCGATTGTATACGCCTGATTACAAGCAGGTTTAAGGTGAGAGGCCATTTCATAAGGTGGTGGTCGCGAGTGCACTAGCGCACCTGTTTCTTCAATCAGAAAGTGTGTGTCACCTTTTACCTCACGGGCATTGCATGGACTATTAGTTCTCCTATTACTGAAGCCGTTTTTTCCTATACCATTTCATTTCATCGGCGCTGCTCTATTTTGTATAAAGACTTTGAAACGGGTGTTGTTTTTTGACCTGAGAGTACAGCTGCTTTATATGACATTTATTATCCATTTGCACTGATATCACCTCAGTTTCTGTGGCCGCCTCTGTACCTGCTCCTATACTAAACTAATGCATTGATATAGCCAAATCACTTAAATTAAGGTAACCTAAGGATTTACGTAAAAAATCATAAGAGGCAAACCATTTTGATGCCTAAACAAAAAACCTTCTCCCAGTGGTCTCAATTCCAGATAGGAATTTTATAGAATTACTGGACAAATTAGCTTACTGGAACATGCTGCCAGCGTGATCCAAGAGCCTTTTCCAAATTGATCAGTTTTCGACTGCCTTAAAAATAATTTGACGTTTTTTGAGGTAGCCAAAACATCCTTAAACATTAAACCTTTCTTGCTCTTATGAACCCTTGGCATTAGCTCTGAAACTCTCAGAGCAGCAAAAAAAAAAACAAAAAAAACAAATAGAGAATACAGCACTGAACAGACATGCTTCATATAAAGAGAAACAAACTCTATTCAAAATGTTACAGTGGTGATCGAAAGCTTCGGCACCCCAGGTAAAAATTTGTATTAATGTGCATAAAGAAGCCAAGGAAAGATGGAAAAATCTCCAAAAGGCATCAAATTACAGATTAGACATTCTTATAATATGTCAACAAAAGTTAGATTTTTTTTTTCATCATTTACACTTTCAAAATAACAGAAAACAAAAAAATGGCATCTGCAAAAGTTTGGGCACCCTGCAGAGTTAATATCTTGTACTGCCCCCTTTGGCAAGTATCACAGCTTGTTAATGCTTTTTGTAGCCAGCCAAGAGTCTTTCAATTCTTGTTTGAGGTATCTTTGCCCATTCTTCCTTACAAAAGTCTTCCAGTTCTTTGAGATTTCTGGGCTGTCTGTCACACACTGCTCTTTTAAGGTCTATCCATAGATTTTCAATTATTTTGAGGTCAGGAGATTGTGAAGGCCATGGCAAAACCTTCAGTTTACGCCTCTTGATGTAATCCCCCCTGGGATTTCAAGGTGTGTTTAGGATCATTATCCATTTATAGAAGCCATCCTCTCTTTAACTTCAGCTTTTTCACAGATGGCATCACGTTACCATCCAAAATTTGCTGAAATTTTATTGAATCCATTTTTCCTTCTACTCGTCAGATGTTCCCTGTGCCACTGGCTGCAATACAACCCCAAAGCATGATTGATCCACCCCCATGCTTAACAGTTGGACAGAGGTTCTTTTCATTTAATTCTATGCCCCTTCTTCTCCAAACGTACCTTTGCTCATTCCGTCCAAAAAGTTACATTTTAACCTCATCGGTCCACAGAACTTGTTTCCAAAATGCATCAGGCTTGTCTATATGTTCATTTGCAAAGTTCAAACACTGATTTTTGTGGTGAGGACATAGAAGAGGTATTCTTCTGATGACTCTTCCATGAAGACCATATTTGTACAAGTATCTCTTTATAGCGGAATAGTGTACCACAACTCCAGTGTCTGCCAGATATTTCTGGAGGGATTGTGCAGTCAAATGTGGGTTTTGAATTGTTTTTCTCACAATCCTGCAAGCTGTTCTGTCTAATATTCTTCTTGGTCTTTCAGATCTTGCTTTAACTTCCACTGTTCCTGATGACTGCCATTTCTTAATTACATTCCGAACAGAGGATATTGACATCTGAAAATGCTTTTCTATCTTCTTATAGCCTTCTCGAGCTTTGTGATCGTCAATTATTTTCAGTTTCAGTTTTCTAGACAACTGCTTAGAAGATCCCATGGTGCCGATTGTTGGGGCAAGGTCAGATGAGTCTGGGCATTTAAAACCTTTGAAATTGACATCACCTGGTCTTCCCAGATGATGATTGAGAACAATCCATGACACTGGCAGGTCTCAGCATTGCAAAGGGGGCAGTGCATGCTATAAATTCTGCAGGGTGCCCAAACTTTTGCAGACTCCATTTTTTTGTTTTCTGTAATTTTGAAAGTGTCAATGATGGAAATAAAATCTAACTTTTGTTGACATATTATAAGAATGTCTAATGTGTAATTTGATGCATTTTGGAGATTTTTCCATCTTTCCTTGGCTTCTTTATGCACATTAATACACATTTTTAACTGGGGTGCTCAAACTTTCGATCACCACTGTACATAAATCTCCCAAAATCTTCGGTTTAATGGGTCGTCTCTTATCCAATGAAAAAATTTCCTTCTTGTATCCTTTCATCGCCTGCCGTATTGAGAAAAAACTATAACAGGATGGTAAAGAGTTCAACTTAAGGAAAAAAGATACCCCCAATAGAATTTTATTTATATGGAACCAGGAATAGCTTTTTCCCATTAAATTATTCAAAAATAATAAGACCAAGTGTTCAGAAATTTCAAATACACCCTGGTTGTGAGAATTAAGAAATGACAACCATAATAACCATGCTGTATTGTAACCAGACCATGTAGAAGGCGCCAGAGACTTAATAATATTGTCCGTGACTATACTATTTTTCATAGCTGCTGGGGGCATGAAGTTCCTCTCCCGTCTGTCTCTGGAAATAACTGGAAAAAACAATCCACTTGAAATCTGGAAAGAGCATCTGCTATGAAATTATTTTTACACTGAACATAACGAGCTCTAACCCACAAATTTAAACATAAACACTTATATACTAAATAACATAGTAAAACTATAACTGGCCTAGATTTGGATGATAGACAATTTATTGCGTATAACACCCCTTTGTTATCAGTAGAACACAAAAGCCTCCTGTTCTGAAAATGAATCCCCCACACTTCAATCGCTACAATTATGGGAAATAGTTCCAACATAACTATATTTTTAAGAAGACCCCTACTCTTCCATTTTACCAGCCATTTCTCTGCACACCAGTGGGTCCGCCAAATTGCCGCAAAACCCAATGATCCTGCAGAATCTGAATATAATTTTAAATCCTGGTCTAAAATGAATTCTTCTTACCAAACAGATCTCCCATTAAATTCTATTAAAAACTTTTGCCATACTAATAAATCCTCTTTTATATCCAGTGACACCCTTATATGCGCATAAGGATTATTGAAACCTGCAATTGCAAGGTACAACCTACGCAAAAAAAAAAAGTTCCATAGGAAGCATCCTATTTGCAAATGCTAAAAGGCCTAACAATTGCTGCATTACTTTTACCAAAACTTTTTTTTAAACGTATAACCTTTAAAATTAGTATACAAATCTTATCTATTTTTTCTTGAGGCAACCTGAACTCCATTGCAATAGTGTTGATTGTTATACCTAAAAACTCAATACATGTAGTGGGGAAAACCGTCTTATCATACGCCAGTGGGATGCCAAATTCCCTACATATATCAAAAAGGTATACAGCAAGGTCCCACAATCTGTAGAATCTGCTGCACCCATGAATAAAAAGTAATCTAGGTAGTGCAATAAATTACCTAACTGCACCTCCTTTGCCACTACCCATTCAACAAATGATGAAAAACTCTCAAAATAAGAGCAGGAAATTGAGCATCCCATTGGCAAACATTTGTCAAAAAAGTATTTTCCATCAAACTGAAAACCCAGGGAGTTAAAGCTATCTGAGTGAATGGGGAGGAGCCTAAAAGCTGATTTTATATCTGCTTTTGCAAGCAGAGCTGCCTGCCCCAATTTCTGCAATTTGATAATCGCTTCTTCAAAGAATGCGTATGATACCGAACATAAATCATCACTAAAGTGATCATTTAGCAAATATTTATGTGGGTACGACAAATGATGTATAAGCCTATAACTACCAGGATCTTTTTTCGGAATAATGCCCAGTGGGGATAAATGAAATTGATCAAACAGAGGGGCTTCAAAGGGGCGTTCTCAAGCTTACCTCTAACCAACCCTTACAACTCCTCCACCGATTTTAAGTTTTTTACAAATGTGCATCCAGAACCATTAAATGCTGGTAATTTAAAAGCTTCCTGAAAACCATTATTGATTAATTGTGCTGTCAATTGGTCTGGGTACCGAAGTAACCATGGCTCCATGTTTGCTAACTTCACCGGGGTGTTGGGTGTTAGGAAATGTATCCTTACCCATCTGTTGTGAAGATTTTTTGAAACATTTACTTACTGGGTGAGGTCCTGAACAAAATGCGCATTCATGACGGAAACTACACAAATTTGGCCACTTACATTGCGTATCATTAAACGCAAAGCAAATGCCTTTCTTATAATTACCTATCTGATTTGTTGGCAATACACTATTCTGGCGGGGGGCTGGGGGGTCTCTGAGGAACGAATACATTTAACCAAAGACCTACGTCCTTATTACCCCACTGGGTATTTGAATGCACTGCCATTTTCTGTCTAAATGCTTCATCGTAAAAATACCATAATAAACCTCCGAAATTCCTATATGCCTCCAAAATAATATCTATGTGTTTAAATAGTCCCAAACTGTGTTCTGGAGATTTTTCACACAAAATACTAGCATAGGTAGAAAACGCCTGTTGCTAGTTATTAAAAGTTCTAGCAATTGGCTTCATTTTGTCATCCTCACCTTTATCCTTCTCTAATCTAGAATAATATTCTATCTGCGCTGGGAGCAATGTTAAAATATCCATATATTCTCCCTGCCAAATTTTTTCTTTCCTGTCAGTCTCCATGGCAGCCTACGTGTGGGTTAACCCCGCCTCCACTCCAAGGGTATAGGACCCCCCCTCCCATAAATTTCAGCTCTCAGGTACAGCAGGTGTTCCTTTTTTGTCCTCCTCCAAGGACCTACAATTCTGATGTCTTACTATTGTCTGGCTTACATCAGGATACTTTGGATGGTGTCTGCATGTCCAGGGCCCAGCCACAGGCGGGTGAGTGACATTTAAAATTCCCCTGCTCTCTGCGGTTGACTGAAGCCTGGCCGGCGTCCTCTGACAGGATCTGAAGATTCTCATTACATCTCTTCATGGCAGCGGTATTTGTCATTTATGTATACTCTGTTTGTGTCTTTTTCTATCACTGTGCGGCTTCCTCTGCTTCCTCCGACCAATCGGTGGATGTTTCGTAGTCCCGCACATGTGCAGTGCGTCGCGAACGAAGCCGAGGCTTGGTTCGCGCATGCGCACTAGCGATCACGGCCGCATCACCGCTGATGTAATTCCGGCGGGGGATTTGAGCAGCTGTCGGTTCCCCTGTACTTCGGTAAGTACTGTGGGCGTTGCGGCAGCTTCCCTGTGTATCTGGATTCCTTGCTACAGGTATGTGCAATGGATACTTGACTGCAGAGGGGGGGGGGATGGTTTGCTACCTCACACTGTATCACTATATTATCTTGGTGTCTGATGTGTATTACCTTTCTTTATCAGTCTGGTTGTTGGCCTGAATTATGGATCCTGCGTCACCGCCCTCCTGTGGCCAGCCCTCTCACAACAGGTGGATGCTGGCATTTTTCAGGGGGGGGGGCGGGGTAGGGCTAGCTGGTCCCTGTTTCATGGCTAAATCCAGTGTCTCCACAATTTTCACTTTTTCCCTCAGCTCTTCCAGGCCTGGTTTATCCCAAGAAAGAGACCCTGTCAGACCTCATGGGAGTTCATCCTCCAGATCAAAGTGCCATGAATCTCCATCAGGGAGTAGACAGCAGGGGAGACGCTCTAATTCCTCCCCCAGACACCACAAACAATACCAGAGTAACCGCACATACCAGAGAGCCTGTTGGGGTTGTGGGGCGCATGTCCCGGAGGACAAGTCCCTATGTGAGCTATGTTTTGCTCAGGCAGCCGGTGAGAGGGTGCACGAGGACCATGGATTGGAATCCCTAGTGAAGAGAATAGTGCAACAATCCCTGAAAGAATGGGGTACGGTCCTAGCACTTGGTTCCACTACGTCCAGTTCTCCAGCGGAAGTGCAGGAAGATCAAGGCCCCTCTCAACCAAGCATTACTTCTGCAAAATCATCTGACAGTGATTCGGAAGAAGAAGGGGCAGTAGGCGGCTTGGAGTTTGCCCTGATCAGAGCCATTAAGGAAGCTCTAAAATGGGAGGATCCTGTGTCTCCCCAGAAAAAGCAGCGGAAGTTCTTTAAGCACCTCGGCAAGGAGCGAGTTAACTTCCCTTCCCTCTCTGAATTACAAGAGGTTATTACTGAAGAATGGAGTAAAGGGGATAGTAAGTCTTCCCTATCTTCCAAACTTGGGAAATTGTATCCCTTCAAACCTGAAGATGTCGCCCGTTTGGAGTCTGCTCCCCTTGTGGATGCTGCAGTTACAAGATTAGCAAAGCATGTTACTTTGCCCCTGGATGATGCGGTTTCCTTCAGAGATCCCTTGGACAGAAAAATAGATCTAGACTTAAAGAGGATCTATGTTATGGCCGGAGCGGCCTGCAAGCCTGTTATGGCATTGGCAGCGATGTCTAAAGCCATGGAAGTCTGGGTGTCTGATATTGAGACTAAACTTGGAAGCATCTCAGAAGAAGCTGTTGAGAGCTCTCCTGTTCATGAACTCAAGTTGGCTTCAGTGTTTTTGGGAGAAGCATCTATTGATGTTCTGCGCCTTCTGTCCAGATCAATGTTATCTTCAGTGACCGCAAAAAGGGCCTTGTGGCTCCGCCCTTGGCTTGCGGATCCAGCCTCTAAGCAGGCATGGTGTAAGATCCCTTTCGAGGGTACTTCCCTTTTCGGGAATAAATTGGACAGCGCCATTGCAAAGGCCACTGGCAGAAAGTCAGGCTTCCTTCCGCAGGATAAACGCTTATTTGGTCAGAAGAAGCCTCAATCTAGGAGACAATACACTGAGAGATCGAGAGATGCCCGCTCTTACAAACCTAATAGAGACTTTCGGAGAAATTGGAGAGGAGGCCAATCTTCTTCTCGAAGATCATCCAAAAATCCAGCGCCTGCTGGACAAGAATCTACTAAATCTTTTTGAGATTGGGCCCGTTCAGACATGCCAGGTGGGGGCACGTCTTCTCCATTTTCAGCATGCCTGGACGGCCTCAATTACAGACTTTTGGACCGTCAGGACGGTCTCTATAGGCCACAGATGGTCATTTCTGGCAGATCCGGTTCCACGGTTCATTCCAACTCACTTGCCCTGTCTAGAAGAGAGAAGAAAAGTTTTACTCGCCTATGTAGACGCTTTGATGGCTCAAGGAGCAGTAGTTCCGGTTCCAGAGCAGGAAAAATTTCAAGGTGTTTATTCACCCCTCTTCTTGGTCCAGAAGAAGAATGGAGCTTGGAGGCCCGTTATAGATCTCACATACCTGAACAAGTTCATAAAGAACAAAAAATTCAAGATGGAAACACTCTCCACCATTCAGAAGGCAGTATAGCCAGGAGACTGGCTCGCCTCAATAAATCTGAAAGATGCGTACTTTCATGTACCTGTGGCAGTCGACTTTCACAAATATCTCCGCTTCTGTGTTCTGAACCGACATCTTCAATTCATTTGTCTACCTTTCGGCCTCTCTACCTCGCCCAGAGATTCTCCAAAGTTCTCCTGGCTGTAGTGGCCCTCATAAGATTGAAAGGAATACGTCTACATCATTACTTAGACGATCTTCTGCTGCTGTCTCAAGAGAAAGATCAGTTATTGGCACACAGAGATCAGGTCATATTGACCCTCAAAGAGTTTGGCTGGCTGTTGAACCTACAAAAGAGTCAGCTGGAGCCCACTCAGCGCCTAGTCTATCTAGGGGCGCATTTCAACACCATTGAGAATTCAATCTCTCTCCCATTAGAGAAGATACCGGTAGTGAGGGAGAGAATCCTTCCAGCTCTTTCTTCTCCTTGGCTGACAGCCTCTCAGTGCCTCAAAATCATTGGCACCATGGTGTCCACGGCTCCGATGGTCAAATGGGCTCTTTGGCGTATGAGGCCCTTCCAGAAAGGATTCCTACAACAGTGGAACCCGGAAGAGAGGGATCAATACATTAATATCTCCTCCAGCATGAGATTCAGTCTTCTTTGGTGGCTGCAACGCAAGAATCTGCTCAACTGCCACTCTCTGATTCCAGTCTCATGGACCATAATCACAACAGACGCCAGCAACTCAGGTTGGGGGGGCTCATTGTCTGTCGGAAATGACACAAGGAAAGTGGTCTTTTCAGAGACACACACCAGTCTCCAATATACTGGAGCTCCGAGCAGCCTATCAGGCTCTTCGATCTTTTCAACACCTGGTGGAAGGGAAATCTGTAATGATTCGGATGGACAACACCACGGCAGTGTCTTATGTGAAGAGACAAGGTGGGACACGGAGTCTCTCTCTGCTACGATAATTAGACCCAATTATGTCTTGGGCTCAGGCTCATCTAGTCGATATCTCAGCAGTCTACATTCCAGGTTCACAGATTGTTCAAGCAGATTTTCTGTCCAGGGTCCAGTTGAACCACAATGAGTGGTCTCTCCATGTGGAGTCGTTCAAATGGATCCTGTCGTTGGGAGTATCTCCCGAAGTCGACCTGTTCACCTCTCCTTGCAACCACAAGTTGGAGAAGTATGTCACGAGAGGCAGATGCCATCAAGCCTACGGGACAGATGCACTAACCGACAGGTGGGAGTTCAGCAGGGCATATGCCTTTCCTCCAGTACCCATCATTCTCAAATTTCTGCAGAGACTTCAAGCGGAAGATGTAGAGATAGTGATGGTGGCACCTTTCTGGCCAAACAGGCCATGGTTTCCGCTGTTCCTACAGCTAAGTTACCGGGACCCATTCCCTCTTCCCCTCAGACCAGACTTTCTTCTACAGGGAATATCAGTACACCCCTGTCCTGCAATACTCCGGTTGACGGTCTGGTTCTTGAGAGGGAAAGGTTGGAATCGCTCGGCTGCCCATCTACAGCCATTTCCACCTTGATGAATGCTAGACGACCAAGTACAAATAAGGTATACTGCAGAATCTGGTCAAGATTCGTGGAGTCTGCATATCCAGAAGGTATGTCTTCCTCAGTTCCTGGGATTCAAGAAATACTAAGTTTTCTTCAGGCTGGCCTAGATATGCCCCTTTCAGTGGCAACTCTAAGAGTCCAAGTTTCGGCATTGTCTGCCTTCTCTGGGATCATGTGGGCTCAGCACCACTTATTCAACAGTTCTTTAAAGGAGCAGTCAGGCTCAATCCTCAAAGAAAACCTAGGTTTCCAAAATGGGATCTACATCTTGTCCTAAATGCCCTCTCAAAAACGGGCATAGAATCCTCTTCTTCTATCAAGGATCTGGTAGCCATTACTTCGGCTAAAAGGGTCTCTGAATTAAGTTCCCTCGGCTGTAGAGAACCATTCCTGACTTTCTTCCCAGATCGGGTAGTGCTGATACCCATGCTGAATTCAAATCCGAAAGTCACCTCGGTGTTTCACCAGAACCAGGATATCGTCCTGCCTACTTTTCGGTCCTCTGATGAGTCTAATCCTCATCTGTTGGATGTAGGAGAATCCTTAAAAATTTATCTTCAAGCAACTGCACCATTCAGGCAGTCTGACAACCTCTTTGTCCTGTTCTGGGGGAAGAACAGAGGTAAACCTGCTTCATCCAGAACTATTGCATCATGGATAGTGGCAGCTATCCAACAGGCCTATAGAGCTGAAGGTCTGGCTCCTCCAGAGGCGGTGACGGTGCACTCTACAAGGAGTATCTCTACGTCCTGGGCGGCCTCGCGCCACGTGGCTCCAGATGTGATCTGCAGAGCGGCTTCATGGTCTTCGGTCAATACTTTTATGACCCACTATTGTGTGGAGCCTGCTTCTCTGTCCTCAGTTAATTTTGGTTTGACTGTTTAGTCTGCAAATAGCATGAATTAAAGTTTCTTTGCTAAAGCATTCCCACCCGTGTGGCGTGAGCTAGTTATTTCCCACACGTAGGCTGCCATGGAGACTGACAGGAAAATGGAAAATTCCTATCAAATACTTACCGTAATTTTCCTTTCCTGATAGTCTCCATGGCAGCCGGAGTTCCCACCCTCTCGTCTTGGATTCGGCTAAGATATGGAACACCTGCTGTACCTGAGAGCTGAAATTTATGGGAGGGGGGTCCTATACCCTTGGAGTGTAGGCGGGGTTATCCCACACATAGGCTGCCATGGAGACTATCAGGAAAGGAAAATTACGGTAAGTATTTGATAGGAATTTTCCGTTTTCGTGCCTACAGATAAATGAAAACCTAGTGTCGAAAGTATACAGGACATAGCCTCTTTCCCACATGTGATGATGAGGGCATGTGAAGTATGGGCGGTACTGGACGCACGACTGTCACGCCCCCTAGATGCCGGCTCTTCCACACACGTGGGACGCCGTGGCTTTGCCTTCTGTCTTTGATGTGCCTTCATGCAAAACATCTATTGTAAGTGCAATTTCAAATAAATCTTTGTGTGTATCATAAACGGGATTACGCTATGTGCACCTTATTTCCCCCTATACATTCATGATACTACGTCTGGAGTTCATACATCCTATACGGTATAGTGGAATACATCTGGTCTCCCTGGTCCATGAAGGATACGATTTACTCGGATTGCTATCTTAGCGTGTATGGCCATTCCATTAGGTTGGAGGCCTTAGCTTCTGGTAAGCTGCCACTTTGATACATACATCACGGGTGCATTCCTGTCTCTTCCTTGGGATTCAAGCCTTCTGCTTTGACATCACCTTTCTGGGACTTTTTTGCTTTTTTGAGTCACCATTATTACTTTATGGACTTTATATTCACCTAATTATTTAGTGTTATTCATTTAATACTTTATTGATACTTACACTTGTATGGGTTGCACCATATTTTGATAGCGCTGCACTATATTTTTTGCTTTATGAAGTATGTATGAAGTATGATAGATGAAGTGTAGTGGAGAACTGTATGGGTCTGTGTGTGTGCCTTGTTTGTCCTCTGTGATCTCCTATATAGCGTTTTGCGACAAAAAGGCAATAAAAATTATAATAAGCCTAGTCCAGAAGATGGAACTTCTTTCCATTGGTTGAGGAGGATAACAATTAACTTTATGTGTGATCAGGCATTTACCTCTGTTAACCACCAAGTGTAACCTAGAGCAGAAAGATGTCATCTGAATTATTGAGTTGTGGTAAGAATGTCCATTTTCTCATGGTACAGGCATGGCCATCTGATAATTCTATTATATATCTCTGTAAGGTTCAGATCTGGTAATGCAGTTTAGTATACATTGCTATAACAGCATTTATATACTGTAGATCAGTGGCCCTCAACCCTGGCCTACAGGGCCCACTAACAGGTCAGATCTGCAAGATAACTGAAATACATCCCAGGTGATATCATTCGCTGCTCAGTGATTGCAGTACTCTAGTCTGCATCTCCCCAAGGTAATACTTAAAATCTGGCCTGTTAGTGGGCCCTGAGGACCGGAGTTGAGGACCACTGCTGTAGATCAGGAAAAAAATGTTTTACCAATATATATATATATATATATATATATATATATATATATATATATATATATATAAAGATAGATATACATATCTATCTAGCTATCTATCTATATATATGTATATATATATGTATATATATATATACTGTATATATATATATATATATATAAAGATAGATATACATATCTATCTATCTATCCATCTATCTATCCATCTATCTATCTATCTATCTATCTATCTATCTATCTATCTATCTATCTATCTATCTATCTATCTATCTATCTATCTATCTATCTATCTATCTATCTATCTATCTATCTATCTATCTATCTATCTATCTATCTATCTATCTATCTATCTATCTATCTATCTATCTATCTATATATACAGTCAGGTCCATAAATATTGGGACATCAACACAATTCTAATCTTTTTGCTCTATACACCACCACAATGGATTTGAAATGAAACAAACAAGATGTGCTTTAACTGCAGACTTTCAGCTTTAATTTGAGGGTATTTATATCCAAATCAGGTGACCAGTGTAGGAATTATAACAGTTTGTATATGTGCCTCCCACTTTTTAAGGGACCAAATGTAATGGGACAGATTAACATTTATAAATCCAACTTTCACTTTTTAATACTTGGTTGCAAATCCTTTGCAGTCGATTACAGCCTGAAGTCTGGAACGCATAGACATCACCAGACGCTGGGTTTCATCTCTGGTGATTCTCTGCCAGGCCTCTACTGCAACTGTCTTCAGTTCCTGCTTGTTCTTGGGGCATTTTCCCTTCAGTTTTGTCTTCAGCAAGTGAGATGCATGTTCAATCGGATTCAGGTCAGGTGATTGACTTGGCCATTGTATAACATTCCACTTCTTTCCCTTAAAAAACTCTTTGGTTGCTTTCGCAGTATGCTTCGGGTCATTGTCCATCTGCACTGTGAAGCGCCGTCCAATGAGTTCTGAAGCATTTGGCTGAATATGAGCAGATAATATTGCCCGAAACACTTCAGAATTCATCCTGCTGCTTTTGTCAGCAGTCACATCATCAATAAATACAAGATAACCAGTTCCATAGGCAGCCATACATGCCCACACCATGACACTACCACCACCATGCTTCACTGATGAGGTGGTATGCTTTGGATCATGAGCAGTTCCTTTCCTTCTCCATACTCTTCTCTTCCTATCACTCTGGTACAAGTTGATCTTGGTCTCATCTGTCCATAGGATGTTGTTCCAGAACTGTGAAGGCTTTTTTAGATGTTGTTTGGCAAACTCTAATCTGGCCTTCCTGTTTTTGAGGCTCACCAATGGTTTACATCTTGTGGTGAACCCTCTGTATTCACTCTGGTGAAGTCTTCTCTTGATTGTTGACTTTGACACACATACACCTACCTCCTGGAGAGTGTTCTTGATCTGGCCAACTGCTGTGAAGGGTGTTTTCTTCACCAAGGAAAGAATTCTTCAGTCATCCACCACAGTTGTTTTCTGTGGTCTTCCGGGTCTTTTGGTGTTACTGAGCTCACCGGTGTGTTCTTTCTTTTGAATGATGTTCCAAACAGTTGATTTGGCCACACCTAAAGTTTTTGTTATCTCTGTGATGGGTTTGTTTTGTCTTTTCAGTCTAATGATGGCTTGCTTCACTGATAGTGACAGCTCTTTGGATCTCATATTGAGAATTGACAGCAACAGATTCCAAATGAAAATAGCACACTTGAAATGAACTCTGTTCCTTTTATCTGCTCCTTGTCAATGGGATAATAAGGGAATAACACACACCTGGCCATGGAATAGCTGAGCAGCCAATTGTCCCATTACTTTTGGTCCCTTAAAAAGTGGGAGGCACATATACAAACTGTTGTAATTCCTACACCTTTCACCTGATTTGGATGTAAATACCCTCAAATTAAAGCTGAAAGTCTGCAGTTAAAGCACATCTTGTTTAATTTCAAATCCATTGTGGTGGTGTATAGAGCCAAAAAGGTTAGAACTGTGTCCATGTCCCAATATTTATGGACCTGACTGTATATATATATATATATATATATATATATATATATATATATATATATATTTATTCTGATTAATTACACATTTAGTAGAAGCAGAAAACTATATGGATACATATATAGTTATAGTTTATATATCTACATAATAACTTGTATATGTAACCCATTTCTACATATGGGATATTTCTAATCAGAATATGACCTACTAGATGATTATTATGCCAGCAAACAATATAAATAGGACTTGGAATGGGATATAATATATGAGATATAGTCTTATAATCATACACTTTTAGGTACATACATATATGATGAAATTCTCAATAGAATTTTATCCTGAACATATAAACATAATTTCCATATCCCCTCTTGGTACCTGTATATTATGGACCATGGAGGTTGTACATATTTATGATCACATTCCCAAACATTTTAAAATGTCTGAGTAGAGTGAATTTGTGACAAAAGGAAAAAAAACACAGTTATATCTATTAGGGAGCTTTGGCTCTGTGATTAACTTTCCCAGAGTTGAGACAATGGTCTGATAATCGGATAACCATGTCCTTGTAGGTAAACATTCCCCCAAGGTTGTCTCACCTGGGATAAGCAATTGAGTTGGCTGTGTTTCCAAAATATTACCATTCAAGGCTTTTCAAATAAAATATATTTGGTGACCATAGAATATAGGAATCTTTGGTTTTTTGTCCCCAGTTTCAGGGCACAGCCATTTTACAACTAGGGGAACACTGGGCCAGGGGGCAATTGCCCCCTGGGTCACTCTGATGTCCTGTAAAAAGGCTGCACCGCTTCTGCCACAGACATGCCTAAAGGATTCCTGGTGAAGAGAATTAAAAAGTCTCCACCACTGACCTACTGAGTGTGGGATGAAGACAAGGACAGAGTGCAGGCCTACCTCCCCAGCATGGATGGTGTAAACCGTGTCTGAGCAGAGGACGGTTCCATGCCCCACTGGAGACTCTCCTCTCCTGGTCAGCCCCAATCGAGCTGTCCCAGCTCCCCCCAACCATCCCCTGCTGGCCATGTTGGGAACCCAGGTTCAGCCAGTGAGTAGAGAGTACCAGGAGCACGGCTTCAGCCTGGAATGAGGATCAGGAGGAGGAAAGGTAGAGAGAGAGTGGGAGGGGGCTGAGTCGCTGCACCATGGGCCCCTGGCAGAGGCGTAACTAGAACCTTCAGGGCCCCGATGCAAGAAACCATGAAGGGCCCCCCAGACCCCTGGCCGGGGCCCTTCCCTTCAAGCCCGGGGCTCTTCCCACTAATCCTGGGGCTCTTTACTCTCATTGCATGGCCTTTTATTATGGTCCCGCATCAGGATCCTTTCACAAGTTCTGCAGTGGGCCCCCTTCCTGCATTCTTGGGGCCTCCCCACAGTGGTGAAATGCCAGGGCCCGGTCGCAAGTGTGACCTTTGAGATCCTAGAAGTTCACCCACTGGTTTGCTACTGGGCCCCCTGGAGCATGGGGCCCGGTAGCGATTGCAACCCCTGCAACCCCTGTAGTTACGCCCCTGGCCCCTGGTTTGTACTTGTCCCCTGGGCCGAAAGTTGCCAATCTGCCCCTGACAACCCTTTAATATGGTGACAAAAACACAGGATGTTCTGTCTGAAGACTTCTGTGAATGTCCTGAGTTTAAACTTGTTTTGGGGCTTTTTTAGTCTTTAACCTCCATATGCAATTGATGACAATATGTCTATTTCCTAATAATAGTTCTTACAATGTGGTGGCTGCATTTGTTTCCTTTTTTTAACCACTTTACCACTGGAGGATTTTCCTGCTCTACGTCCAGATCACTTTTTGCAACGCAGCACTGGGTGACTTTAACTGACAATTGTGCGGTCATGCAATGTGGTACCCATACAAAATTTACATCCTTTTTTTCCCACAAACAGAGCTTTCTTATGGTGGTATTTTATCACCTCTGCACTTTTTATTTTTTGCGAAATTAATAAAAAAAGAGCGAAAATTTTGAGAAAAAAATTACATTTTCGACTATGATTTTTCAAAAATATCCAATATACTCAATTTATGTCATATTTTTTGGCCAAAATGTATTTAGCTACATGTCTTTGACAAAAAAAATCTCAATGAGCGCAAAAGTTATAGCGTCTACAAACTATGGTGTAAATACTGAAATTTACGCAGCTTTAATTTCTGAAGCTTCATTTCATGAAGTGATAAAATGGCAGGGCAGTACAAAACCCCCCCAAATTACTACTTTTTGGAAAGTAGACATCCTAAGGAATGTCCTGAGAGGCATGTTAAGCTAATTGAATATTTAATTTTTTTGTCACAGGTGTTTCAAAAATGACAAAAAAAAATATTTTTTTTTTTTTTTACACAAAGTTGTCATTGAAATGATATATTGCTCACACATGCCATGGGTATATGTGTAATTAAACCCCAAAATATATTCTGCTGCTTCTCCTGAGTACAGGGATACCACATATGTGAGACTTTTTGAGAGCCTATGCCATGGGTATATGTGAAATGAAACCCCAAAATCCATTCTGCTGCTTCTCCTGAGTACAGGGATACCCCATGTGTGAGACTTTTTTGCAGTCTAGCCAAGTACAGGACCCCGAAATTCAATCACCACTTTCAGGCTTTCCAAGGGCGCAGTGGCGTAGCGTGGGTTGTCAGCACCCAGGGCAAGGCAAGTAATTTGCGCCCCCTAACCCGTGGGATTTTAGCACTCGAGTCTCTTCCACTAGGTTAGTTAAAGAAACCCTTACTCCCTAAGCACATGTATTGTTTGTTATGAAAATACTGATGTAATTAAAGTAAAATGCATCTAAATACAAGTTTGAATGACCAGTGTGCCCCCTTTCAATGCAGAGAGACCAGCGTGCCCCCTTTCAATGCAGAATGACCAGCGTGCCCCCTTTCAATGCAGAGAGACCAGCGTGCCCCTTTCAATGCAGAATGACCAGCGTGCCCCTTTCAATGCAGAATGACCAGCGTGCCCCCTTTCAATGCAGAGTGACCAGCGTGCCCCCTTTCAATACAGAATGACCAGCGTGCCCCCTTTCAATGCAGAATGACCAGCGTGCCCCCTTCAATGCAGAGAGATCATCATTCCCCCTTTCAATGCAGAATGACCAGCGTGCCCCCTTTCAATGCAGAATGACCATCGTGCCCCCTTTCAATGCAGAATGACCAGCGTGCCCCCTTTCAATGCAGAATGACCAGCGTGCCCCCTTTCAATGCAGAATGACCAGTGTACCCCCTTTCAATGCAGAGAGACCAGCGTGCCCCCCTTTCAATGCAGAATGACCAGCGTGCCGTGCCCCTCTTCAATGCAGAGAGATCATCGTGCCCCCTTTCAATGCAGACAGACCAGCGTGCCCCCTTTAATGCAGAGAGACTTACTTGCAACGGCAGCTTCTCCTCAGTCCCCCGGCGTCTCCTTGAGTCCTCCCGCCTCCTCCTCGTCCAATGGCAAGCGTTCGCCTTTCGGCCAATCAGACCCGCTTCCTGATTGGCCAGGAGGAGGATCCGTGTGACAATAGCGAATTTTCATTCGCTATTGTCACACAATGGATGGGCTTGGGGCTCACTGCTCTGCGCCCCAGGTCCACCCTTTTTTGAAGCCTATTAGAGCCTCTGGCTCTAATCAGGTGATTAAAAAAAAGAAAAAAAAACACTCTGTGACAGCGCCAGGCTGCTGAATCACTCGCTGCTAAACTGACTGAGCAGTGAGGAGAGGCGGCATAGGCGGGGCTTGGCTTGCAACACCACCCCACCCTACACCAATGGACAGGTGAGGCACAGTCCAGCCCCGCCCTGACCCGCCATTTTCAGCCATAGGGTGGCCGCGCTGGACATCTCCCAGCCTAAAGATGGAGGCAGCTGCAGACAGTGTGTGAACTGTGTATGTCAGAGTCAGACAGACAGAGTGACACTGCGGATGCGCCCCCCCCCCAAATGTTGCGCCCGGTGCGGCCGGCCCCCCCTGCACCCCCCACGCTACGCCACTGCAAGGGCGTAAATTGTTGATTTCACTCCTGACTACCTATCACAGTTTCAGAGGCCATGAAATGCCAAGACAGCACAACCCCCCCCCCCCAAATGACCCCTTTTCGGAAAGTAGACACCCTAAGCTATTTGCAGAGAGGCATGTTGTGTGTTTTGCAGATCTCACTTTTTGTCACAAAGTTTTGGAAATTGAAAAAAGAGGAAAAAAAAAGAATTTTTCTGTTTTTTCTTCATTTTCCCAAAAAAAGAGAGCTGCAAAATACTCACCATGCCTCTCAGCTAATAGCTTGGAGTGTCTACTTTGCAAAATGGGGTCATTTGAGGGGGGTGTTTTGTGCTATCTTGAAATGTCAGGGCCTCTGAAACTGTGATGGGTAGTGCAGAGGTAAAATAAGCAATTTACGCCATTAGAAAACTTGAAGATGAGGATTGGTTTTCGGGGTCCTGTACGTGGCTAGACTGCCAAAAAGTCTCACACATGGGGTATCCCTGTACTCAGGAGAAGCAACAGAATGTATTTTGGGGTGTCATTTCACATATACCCATGGCATGCGTGAGCAATATATTATTTAGTGACAACTTTGTGTAAAAAAAAAACAAATTGTCATATTCCTGAAACTTAGAGCAAAATGTAAAATACTCCATGGACTCAATATGCCTCTCAGCAAATAGCTTTGGGTGTCTACTTTCCAAAAAGGGGTCATTTGGGGGGTGTTTGAACAGTCCTGGCATTTTATGCTCAATCATAGCAACTCATCACCCACTCTTCTAACCACTTGAAAACCAAGCCTTTTCTTTGACTTTTTGTTTACAACTTTACATGAAAAAATATTACTTTGAACCCCCAAACATTATATATTTCTTTAAAGCAGAGGCCCCACAGAACAAAATGGTGGATGTTGCAATTTTTTTTGTCACACGGTATTTGCGCACACATTTTCCAAACGCAATTTTTGCGTAAAAAAAAAAACAAATTTTTTTATGCACAAATACACTATATAATTCCTAATTGTTTGGTAAAATTTTAAATATGATCTTATGCCAAGTACATATACACCAAACATGACAATTTTAACGCTTTAAAAATTGCAGCGGCAACAAACTACGTACGGTTTTAAAAGCCTTTAAAAGTCTTTACAGGTTACCACTAGGGTTGAGCGAACACGGACTGTATTATTCGTGTTCGTACTGAATAATTGGATTTTTTTACCCGAACACGGACACGGACACTTTACTGTATATTCGGGTAAAAATCCGTGTTCGGTCGTTTTATTTCCGGGTTTTGCATGCTTTGGCGCGCTTTTCATGGCGGGCTTTCAACCGCCAATCAACAAGCGTTTAACTGGTGTGCCTAAGCCATCCCAGCCATGCCTGCAAATGTATCAGTAGCTGTGATTGGCCGTCTGAAGCATGTGACCAAGTCTTTATAAGTTCGAGGCAGCGCCGCAGCGGCGTCATTCTGCTGCTTAGATCAGGGAGAGAGCACACATCAACGTGCTGGCTGCTGATTAGGGACAGACAGGCAGGAAAAAACCATTTGTGTCCGGATAGAATTGAGGGACAGGTCGGAGTGTGTTAGGCAGGGCGAGTTGTAGGCATTTTAGGGCGAGGCTGCTGCTGATTTTTAGGGTCAGTGTGTTCTACAAACTTCAATCGATATTGCTGTGTGGGGTGGGGTCTGCACTTAGTCCCGATCTACGATCTCTTATCAATCCTGTTAGGGACAGAGTCTGCTGATTTTTAGGGAAAGTGTGTTCTACAAACTACAATTGATATTGCTGTGTGGGGTGGGGTCTGCACTCAGTCCCGATCTACGATCTCTTATCAATCCTGTTAGGGATAGAGTTTGCTGATTTTTAGGGAAAGTGTGTTCTACAAACTACAATCGATATTGCTGTGTGGGGTCTGCACTCAGTCCCGATCTACGATCTCTTATCAATCCTGTTAGGGATAGAGTTTGCTGATTTTTAGGGAAAGTGTGTTCTACAAACTGCAATCGATATTGCTGTGTGGGGTGGGGTCTGCACTCAGTCCCGATCTACGATCTCTTATCAATCCTGTTAGGGATAGAGTTTGCTGATTTTTAGGGAAAGTGTGTTCTACAAACTACAATCGATATTGCTGTGTGGTGTGGGATAGGAGATAGGCAGGTGTCAGTGATCCACATCCATTTTGCTGTGTGTGGGCTGCAGTGAACACAATCTTTTTGGGGTGCAGTGAACACAATCTTTTTGGGGTGCAGTGAACACAATCTTTGTGGGGTGCAGTGAACACAATCTTGGTGCAGTGAACACAATCTTTTTGGGGTGCAGTGAACGAAATCCTTTTGGGGTGCAGTGAACACAATCTTTGTGGGGTGCAGTGAACACAATCTTTTTGGGGTGCAGTGAACAAAATCCTTTTGGGGTGCAGTGAACACAATCTTTGTGGGGTGCAGTGAACACAATCTTTTTGGGGTGCAGTGAACAAAATCCTTTTGGGGTGCAGTGAACACAATCTTTGTGGGGTACAGTGAACACAATCTTTGTGGGGTGCAGTAAACACAATCTTTTTGGGGTGCAGTGAACAAAATCCTTTTGGGGTGCAGTGAACACAATCTTTGTGGGGTGCAGTGAACACAATCTTTTTGGGGTGCAGTGAACAAAATCCTTTTGGGGTGCAGTGAACACAATCTTTGTGGGGTGCAGTGAACACAATCCTTTTGGGGTGCAGTGAACACAATCTTTGTGGGGTGCAGTGAACACAATCTTTTTGGGGTGCAGTGAACACAATCTTTTTGGAGTGCAGTGAACACAATCTTTGTGGGGTACAGTGAACACAATCTCATACTTCTGAAGATTTGAGGGTGCTGCCTGTTCCATACTCCTACTCCTCATCCATCCTTTTAGGGGTACAAACAATAGTAATTGGGGCCTAGTGTGGTTGTGTACGTGTGAGATACATACACTTTTTTTGATCATATTTCCTATTCCGCTATTCAATAAAAACCTTTGGGGATCAATTAAATTGCGGGATAGTCTGTGTCGGTATGTGTGAGATCAACCTTTCCAAGTTTTTGAGGTTCATCTCATACTTCTGAAGATTTGAGGGTGCTGCCTGTTCCATACTCCTCCTACTCCTCATCCATCCTTTAAGGGGTACAAACAATAGTAATTGGGGCCTAGTGTGGTTGTGTACGTGTGAGATACATACACTTTTTTTGATCATATTTCCTATTCCGCTATTCAATAAAAACCTTTGGGGATCAATTAAGTTGCGGGATAGTCTGTGTCGGTACGTGTGAGATACACCTTTCCAAGTTTTTGGGGTTCATCTCATACCTCTGAAGATTTGAGGGTGCTGCCTGTTCCATACTCCTCCTACTCCTCATCCATCCTTTTAGGGGTACAAACAATAGTAATTGGGGCCTAGTGTGGTTGTGTACGTGTGAGATACATACACTTTTTTGGATCATATTTCCTATTCCGCTATTCAATAAAAACCTTTGGGGATCAATTAAGTTGCGGGATAGTCTGTGTCGGTACGTGTGAGATCAACCTTTCCAAGTTTTTGGGGTTCATCTCATACTTCTGAAGATTTGAGGGTGCTGCCTGTTCCATACTTCTCCTACTCCTCATCCATCCTTTTAGGGGTACAAACAATAGTAATTGGGGCCTAGTGTGGCTGTGTACGTGTGAGATACATACACTTTTTAGGATCATATTTCCTATTCCGCAATTCAATAAAAACCTTTGGGGATCAATTAAATTGCGGGATAGTCTGTGTCGGTACGTGTGAGATCCACCTTTCCAAGTTTTTGGGGTTCATCTCATACTTCTGAAGATTTGAGGGTGCTGCCTGTTCCATACTCCTCCTACTCCTCATCCTGCCTTTAGGGGTACAAACAGTAGTAATTGGGGCCTAGTGTGCTTCTGTATGTGTGAGATACATACACTTTTTTTGATCATATTTCCTATTCCGCTATTCAATAAAAACCTTTGGGGATCAATTAAATTGCGGGATAGTCTGTGTCGGTACGTGTGAGATACACCTTTACAATTTTTGGGGCGCATCTCATACTGCCGAGGTTTTGAGGGTGCTTCAGTCTGCCTCCTGCCTGCTCCTCCTACTCCTCTTCCTCATCCTGCCTTTAGGGTACAAAAAATTGTAATCGGCGGGGCCTAGTCTGTGTTTGTACGTGTGAGATACACCATATTATAAAATTTTTCCTATTCCGCTATTCAATAGACACCCTTTTGGAGTGTAAAAAATTAAATTACGGCATAGTCTGTATCGGTACGTGTGAGATACACCTTTTAAATTTGTTTAGCGCATTTCCTTCCCCCGCCAAGGATTGCAGGGCGCTTCAGTTTGCCTCCTGTTCCCAACTCCTCCTACTCCTCTTCCTCATCCTGCCTTTAGGGTACAAAAAATTGTAATCGGGGCCTAGTCTGTGTTTGTACGTGTGAGATACACCGTATTATAAAATTTTTCCTATTCCGCTATTCAATATACACCCTTTTGGAGTGTAAAAAATTTAATTACGGCATAGTCTGTATCGGTACGTGTGAGATACACCTTTTAAATTAGTTTGGCGCATCTCCTTCCCCCGCCAAGGATTGCAGGGCGCTTCAGTTTGCCTCCTGTTCCCAACTCCTCCTACTCCTCTTCCTCCCTTTAGGGTAGAAAAAAATTTAATCGGGCCTAGTCTGTGTTTGTACGTGTGAGATATACAGTTTTTTATCCTATTCCGCTATTCAATATACACTCTTTTGGTGTAAAAAACATTAAATTGCGGCATAGTTTGCATATTTGACTGTGAGATACACCCGTGCGATACTGTTGTTGTTTTGTTCCGCTATTCAATAAACACCTTTCTAGGGCAAGATCTTAAATTACAGAAATATGAGGAGACCGTCAAATAAGGGCAGTGGCCTGGGTCGTGGTGCTGCTGGTAGAGCTCCTGTTGCAAGGAGAGGACGTGGTCGATCTGTGCCAGCTACACGCACAAGTCAAACACCTTCCTCAAGTGTGAGTAGGCAACAGAACCTGCATCAGTATTTGGTAGGGCATCATACGCCTCTAGAAGTGATGAGGCCAGAACACAGAGAGGCGATAGTAGATTGGTTTGCTGCTGACAGTGCCTCCAGTTCCTTCACATTGTCTCCCACCCAGTCTACTGCAGAAAGGTCAGAGTTGGCACCTGCAACCGATGTCCAACCGTCTTTCACCTCACCCCCTTGCAAATCAGGCAAGCAGTCTGAGCCCCAAGCCATACAGCAGTCTCTTCTTCTTTTTGATGACTCTGTCAGCAGGGTTTCCCAGGGCCATCCACCTAGCCCTGCCCCAGAAGTGGAAGAGATTGAGTGCAGCGATGCCCAACCACTTATTTCTCAAGATGAGTACATGCAAGGACCATCGCAGCACGTCTCCGATGATGACGAAACGCAGGTGCCAACTGCTGCGGCGTTCAGCATTGTGGAGACCGACAAGGAGGGCAGGGGTGAAGACTGGGTGGAAGATGATGTGGAGGACGATGAGGTCCTCGACCCCACATGGAATGAATGTCATGCAGGTGACCTGAGTAGTTTGGAGGAAGAGGCGGTGGTCGCCAGCACAGCAGAAGAGGGAGCAGGGTGCAGAAGCGGAGCGGAGCGGAGCGGAGCGGCCGTGCCCTAGACACTACGCCTGCTACTGCCCAACGCAGCAAGGGAACGAGCGCACCAAAGTCAGCTCAAAGGAGTTCTCTAGCGTGGAAGTTCTTTAGAAAATGTGCTGATGACAGGACACGAGTGGTTTGCACCCTGTGCAATCAGAGCCTGAAGCGAGGCATAAACCTTCTCAACCTGAGCACAACCTGCATGATCAGGCATCTAAGTGCAAAGCACGAGCTATAGTGGAGTACACACCTTCAAAACCAAGAAACGTCTCTGGCTCATCCTGCTTCCTCTTCTGCTGCAGTCTCGGCCGCTCCAGCCACATCTGTAGTGATACCGGCACCTGCCACCCCGCAAACAGACGATCTGTCAGCAACACCACCACCTGGGTCACCAACAACCATCTCCACAATGTCCCGTGGAAGCGTTCAGCTTTCCATCTCCCAAACACTTGAGAGGAAGAGGAAGTACCCCCCTACCCACCCACGATCCCTGGCCCTGAATGCCAGCATTTCAAAATTATTGGCCTTTGAAATGCTGTCATTCTGTCTGGTGGAGACGCACAGTTTTAAAAACCTTATGTCGGTGGCTGTCCCACAGTACGTCGTGCCCAGGCGCCACTACTTTTCCAGGCAAGCCATCCCTTCCCTGCACAACCAAGTGGGGGAAAAAATCAGGTGTGCACTGCGCAACGCCATCTGTGCCAAGGTCCACCTAACTACCGATACGTGGACCAGTAAGCACGGTCAGGGGCGTTATATCTCCCTAACGGCACACTGGGTAAATGCAGTGGCGGATGGGCCTGAGGCGGATCACAATTTGGCGCATGTCCTTCCACCACCGAGGATTGCAGGGCGCTTCAGTTTGCCTCCTGTTCCTAACTCCTCCTACTCCGCTTCCTCATCCTCTACCGCCTCCTCATCCGGACAGCGTAACACCTTCACCACCAACTTCAGCACGGCCAGGGGTAAACGACAGCAGGCAGTTTTACAACTTGCCTGTTTGGGGGACAAACCACACACCGCGCAGGAGTTGTGGAGGAGCATGGAACAGCAGACAAATGAGTGGTTGCTGCCAGGGAGCCTCAAGCCCGGCCTGGTGGTGTGCGATAACGGGCGAAATCTCATAGCAGCTCTGGGCCTAGCCGGTTTGACGCACATCCCTTGCCTGGCGCATGTGCTGAATTTGGTGGTGCAGAGGTTCCTTAAAAACTACCCCGATATGTCAGAGCTGCTGCAGAGAGTGTGTGGGCCGTCTGTGCGCACTTTCGGCGTTCTCACCCTGCTGCTGCTCGCCTGTCAGCGCTGCAGCGTAACTTCGGCCTTCCCGCTCACCGCCTCATATGTGACGTGCCCACAAGGTGGAACTCCACCTTGCACATGCTGCAAAGACTGTGCGAGCAGCAGCAGGCCATAGTGGAGTTTCAGCTGCAGCACGCACGCGTGAGTCGCTCTGCGGAACAGCACCACTTCACCACCAATAACTGGGCCTCCATGCGAGACCTGTGTGCCTTGTTGCGCTGTTTTGAGTACTCCACCAACATGGCCAGTGCCGATGACGCCGTTCTCAGCTTAACTATCCCACTTCTATGCCTCCTTGAAAAAACAATTCGGGCGATGATGGAAGAGGATGTGGCACAGGATGAGGAGGAGGAGGAGGATGAAGAGGTAACATTTCCAAGGCTTTCAGGGCAGTCATTCGCAAGGGACTCCGAGGGTGGGTTCCTGCACACACAAACGCCAGGGACACAATTGTCCAGCAGGGGCACAGTTCTGAAGGATGAGGAGGATGAGGAGGAGGAGGAGCTGGAGGAGGAGATGGAACCATGTTCACAGCAGGGTGGCACCCAGGCCAGCTCATGGCCATCACTGGTGCGTGGCTGGGGGGATACAGAGGACACGGACGATACACCTCCCACAGAGGACAGCCTTTCGTTGCCTCTGGGCAGCCTGGCACACATGAGCGATTACATGCTGCAGTGTCTCCACAACGACCGCCGAGTTGCCCACATTCTAACTTGTGCTGATTACTGGGTGGCCACGCTGCTGGATCCCCGTTACAAGGACAACGTACCGTCCTTAATTCACTCACTGGAGCGCGATCGCAAGATGCGCGAGTACAAGCGCACGCTGGTAGACGCGATGCTGCTGGCATTCCCATCTGACAGCGGGGCCACAGTGGAAGCACAAGGCAGAGGAGGAGGAGGAGGAGGAGGTCACCAACGCAACCAGGGCACCGCCAGCACCTCAGAAGGCAGGGTTAGCATGGCCGAAATGTGGAAAAGCTTTGTCAGCACGCCACAACAAACAGCAGCACCAGCAGCTCAGATGGAACGTCTTAGCAGGAGGCAGCATTTTACCAACATGGTGGAGCAGTATGTGTGCACACGCCTACATGTAGTGAATAACGGGTCTGCCCCCTTCAACTTCTGGGTCTCCAAATTGGGCACATGGCCTGAGCTTGCCCTTTACGCCTTGGAGGTGCTGGCGTGCCCTGCAGCCAGTGTATTATCTGAACGGGTATTTAGCACGGCTGGGGGCGTTATAACAGACAAGCGCAGCCGCCTGTCCAGAGACAATGTGGACAAGCTCACGTTCATTAAAATGAACCAGGCATGGATCCCACGGGACTTTTCACGGGACTGTTCCATTTTTGCACTTTCTCACTCTTTTGGGGTGTACCCTCATTTAAAATTTGTGAAAAGAAGCAGTGTTGGCTACCTCGTCCTCCTCAGGGCCAGATTAACGTAGGGGCTATTGGAGCTGCAGCTCCAGGCCCCTACCTTTTATATAGGCCCCGGGTTGGCCATATTCACTGTTACCGCTCTTCTGTCACTTGTAAACACAGAAGTCTGGCTTCTATGCTCGCTTCCCCAGGCAGCACCCTCAGAACCTCCCCACACAGCGCGAAGGCCTGACAAGGAGGGACAGTTGCCGATGCATGGATGTGTTTATGGGCTTCAGAGACAGCATCCCATGTTGAATTAGGCATGCATGGCTGCAGTGTTAATTTTGGCAGCAAATTTCAATTTAGTTTTAGTCTTAGTCTTAGGACTAAAATGGCATTTTAGTTTTAGTCCTATTTTAGTCTTCTGCAAGTGTTTTAGTTTTAGTCGTATTTAGTCGACTAAAACTCCAGTATATTTTAGTCGACTAAAACGCCCTACATTTTAGTCGACTAAAACTCATTTTAGTCATCTATAATCAAATGGGTGTAGTTCAATTGTAATTTGTAATGCATTATTTAAGCATTTTTCTACAATTTCCAAACTCATTATATACTACTGCTGGTCCTGGAGTGAAAAATCTAATATGTTATTATTTATGCTTTGAGCATGCACCAGTGTTAATTTTTGGCAGCAAATTTCGATTTAGTTTTAGATATAGTCTTTTGACTAAAATGCCATTTTAGTTTTAGTCGTATTTTAGTCTTAAGACTAAAATTCCATTTTAGTTTTAGTCGTATTTTAGTCATCTGAATTGTGTTAGTCGACGAAAACGTTTTAGTCGGTTTTAGTCGACGAAATTAACACTGCATGGCTGCACCCTTCCTCCTCTGGGTGCATGCCAAGGCACGGCCCTTAAGGCCCTTCAAAATCCTCAGCACCAAGCCCATGATGCTCTTAATCCGTCCCTGGTCCTCCTCCACCACCGCTTCCACCTACACCGCCCATAGGTGTGCGCAGCCTATTGCATTAGGGTGTGCACCCCAAAGTTTAAATACACATGCATGTGTTTGCCTACATGTACATGGCCCCGATACATTACTCTCCCTGCTGGCAAAGAGAAATAGAGCAGAGCAGGTCCGAGGGAGATCTTTCCCATCTCCTCACTGGCAAACAGAGTGATAATGCTATGTGCCCTAGGTGATTAGGGTGTGCCCAGGCACACCCGGCACACCCTGTGCGCACGCCTATGACACCGCCACATCCACCACCACCTCAACCTCCCTCCTACTCCATATGGGCCTCGTCCTTCAGAGATGAAGTACATTGTTTTATTTTTCTGTTTTTTTTTTGTTGTTTTAAGTTATTTCCCTATCCACATTTGTTTGCAGAGCACTTGCCATGCTCTTAATTACGTTTTGCTGCCATTTGCAGCACTCTAGCCCTTTCCTTTGGTGTTTTAGAGCCATTTTAGTGCCTGAAAGTTCGGGTCCCCATTGACTTCAATGGGGTTCGGTGTCCGGGAAAAGTTCGGCAAAAGTCCGGGACACGGACCCGGACTTTTTTTTAAAGTTCGGCCGAACCCGTCGAACATGGACATCCAGGTGTCCGCTCAACTCTAGTTACCACTTTGGACTTACAGAGGATGTCTACTGCAAGAATTACTGCCCTTGGCCTGGCGTTCCCGGCGATACCTCAAATGCATGGTGCAATTGCGGTTTACATATGACACTAGACCAACGCTTGTGTGCGCATTTGCGCACAAGCATGGTGGGGCCAGGGGGGCTTGATTTTTTTTTTTTATTTGCTTTTTTATGTTATTTTGACACCTTTTCTTTCATTTTTTTTTTTTTCATCATTTTTATTGTTATCACAGTGAATTTAAATTTCCCCTATGATAGCAATCTGTAGTGACAGGTACTCTTTTTTAAAAAAATTGGGGTCTTTTAGACTCTAGATCTTTCCTCTGACCTTAACGCATCTGACCACACCAAAATTGGTGTGATAAAATGCTTTCCCAATTTCCCAATGGCACTGTTTATTTCTGGCGAAACAGAAGTCATGAATTGCTCGTAGCTTCCGATATCTTAGGCCATAGAGATGATTGGAGCCATTCTCATCTCCAATAAGCTCTATGGTTAGATAACTGAACCACCGACTGCACTCTCGGGTTAACCGGTGGGACAGGAGAGCCCGATAAAAACCGTGGAAGGCGGCGGAAGGCGGCAGGAGGGGGGGAGTCCCCTCCCACTGCATGTAAAAGCAGTCTAGCGGCCAATTATCCGCTAGGATTGCTTTTACATGTAAGCCAACCACTGGCTGTAAAAAACGATACCAAGATGATGCCTAAATCTGCAGGCATCATCCTGGTATAACCACTCAAAGTCCAGCAACGTACCAGTACATTGCTGGTCCTTGTTTGGCATATAGTGTAGGTTTTTTTTTTTTCATGCAGCCTGTGGGCTGAACAAAAAAAAAAGAGAACCTAACAGAAATCAGCACAGGAATATTGTGTAGTATTACTCATCATTAACCACCCAAACAACCACCCACTGAATTTAATCATGGGTATACATGACAATATTCCACGTATACCTAAATAGTATTTTAACTGCAGTGCTGAAATCAGAAAATCACCACAGCTGCTGCCAGCAAAGGTATCCATATATGCTGAGCACAAATGCTGTTTGTGTCAGAATATACAAAATCAATGTGACAGCCGACGAGTACCTGCAAGAGAAACAGGTTAACAAAAGAATGAAAAACAAACAAAGTACAGTAGGAAGTGTAGAAGAAAATAAAAAATGACTGACACGACAACTGTTTTTGGCTTTTTTATGTATTTTTTTTTCTTCAAACGTCGAGTTCCAGGTTCCAGGTTAGGGTCTCTCAAAATGACAATCTTTTGAGACCCTGTGTAAATGTGCCCTAAACTGTGCCGTGCTGTACCCTATGCTAATAATCCACTAGTGTGTGGTAGCGACGGAAACAGTTACCGTGGCAAAGACCAGGTCGGTCAGGACAGTCGGGACAATAATTTCGGGTGTCACGCCCAAATCTGCGCTTGCTGCAGACACGGCATCTTTTTTGGGGGTATCTTTGGGTAGGGGTACTCGGGAGGTATTCCGGAAAATGCCTCTCATGCAGCCGGCTCACTGCATCTGGTTGGGGAATTGGGGCAGGAGCACAAGCTGCATACAGAAGGGCTCTGATTATCTCTTCTTGGAATTGAAAGAAGGATAATGTTCCGGCAGACGCTTTGTATAAGACAAAAGCGTTGTAAATAGCCAACTGAAATAGGTATACAGACACTTTTTTGTAGCAGCGTCTGGCCTTACGGGCAATTAAGTACGGTCCCATCATCTGGTCATTGAAGTCCACCCCTCCCATTTTACGGTTATAGTCGTGGACACAGAGGGGCTTCTCAACAACAACACCGGTGACCGTAGTAATTTGGACTGCCGTGTCTGGGTGAATGGAGGACAGAACGAAAATGTTCCGTTTGTCCCTCCACTTCACTGCAAGCAACTCATTGCACCTCAAGCAGGCTCTCTCCCCTGAGCTCAGTGGGGCATTTACTAGCCGTTGGGGGTGATCGCACAGCGCCACAAGCGCCAATTTGCAATTGAAAGAGGTGTCTAAAAAGTGTCACGCTTGAATAGAAATTGTCCAAGTACAAGTGGTACCCCTTTCCGAATAAGGGTGACACCAAGTCCCAAACTATCTTGCCGCTGCTCCCTATGTAGTCTGGGCAGTCGGGGGGCTTAACAGAGCTATCTTTTCCCTCGTAGACACGGAAATTAACTGTATAGCCTGTGGCCCTGTCACACAGCTTATACAACTTGACCCCGTATCTGGCACGCTTGCTGGGGAGATACTGTTTGATAGCAAGGCGGCCAGTAAACTTAATCAGGGACTCATCAACGCAGACATCTTGTTGGGGGATAAACAAGGCTGCGAACCGCTGATTGAAGTGGTCTACGAGGGGCCGAATTTTGTGGAGCCGATCATATTCAGGGTCTCCCCGAGGACGACAGAGTTCATGTCGCTGAAATGCATGAACCGAAATATTTGTTCGTATCGAGCCCTGGACATAGCAGCAGAGAACACATGCATTTGATGAATTGGGTCAGTGGACCAATATAACCGCAATTCATTCTTTTTTGTAATGCCCGTGTTGAAGGAAAGGCCCAGAAAGATTTTAAAATCGGGAATCGTAATAGGATTCCAGGCGAATGGTCTGGCAAGGGGTGATTTTGGGTTGGCGGCGATAAATTGTATACATTTGATTGGTCCACAATAGATCTGAAAAGAGCTTCAGTGAAAAACAGCTCAAAAAAGTTAATGGGATTAAAACCAGCTGTTTCCACTTGGATTCGGGGTTGGGCAGTGAATGGGGGAAGTACTGGCACTGTGGAATCTGTGGACTGCAAATTAGGAAATGCCAGCGCTTCAGGGAGGGCACTATGGGCTCTACGGGCCAGTCTTCGAATACGCGGTGGCTGCGGGCCACTACTCGTGCTAGCCACCGCACCAGCTTCAACTGCACTTATGGGACTCGCCACGTCACCAAGTGATACTGCAGTACTGGTTGTACTAGGTCCAGGGTGTACTAGGCCCCTCGTGCTTGCCAGATCACGAGAAGTGTGAGCGGCACTAGTACTTGCACTCTGCTGCATACGAGAAACTTCCGGTTCTTGCATCTCAGCAACTCCAGAATGGGGTCGGGTACGCCTGACCTTAGCAGGGACCCCTCTGTCGCCAGAGCTATCTGTCAGGGAGCCGCTGCGGTCATCGGTTCGTATACTGACCCTAAATTCTGCCAGTGAGGCTTCCCCATCACTCTCATCTGACATGGTCAGTATACTGTAAACCTCTGCACTACTGTACCAACGTTTGGTCATTTTAGTAACTAAATTTACTGGTACAGTAGTGTGACTACTAGGTAATAAAAGCACCTGGTTGTCGAGGACTATTTGGTCGCTACAAAAAAAAAACTGCTAGTGCTAGCAGAGATCAGGCCTGACTCTGCAAACGCAGCAGTTTTGTGTGATTTGTGTTTTTTGGAAGTGACAGTAATCTATTGATTACTACACTTGCCTGGCTAGGGTGGGCTGGGCAGGGGGGCTAAACGCAGGTGCTAGCAGGAATCAGTGCTGATTGTGCAAACACTGCGTTTTGGGAACACTAAATTATGGGGATGCTAGTATAGTTCTGATCAGATATTGATCTGTTCAAACACTATACTAGTAATGGAGGTGTGTGTGTATGTGTGTTAGTGTACTTGACTCTAACTGACGCTAAATAACGGTGGTGTAGTGGGACCCTGACGCTAACTAGCCTAAGTTGTGTCACCCGTGACACTAATACAGTGATCGGTAATCACTGTATATAGTGAACACTGTGACAGGGCAGTGAAGGGGTTAACTGGGGGAGATCAAGGGGTTAAACCTTTATAGGGGATAGATGGCGGGTGCCCTAAACGGATCTGGGCTTAGCGCAAGCGCAAATTAGGGTCACAAGTGACACTAAATACAGTGATCAGTATTTACCTATATACTGTATTTAGTGCACAGAGTGATAGGGAGTGAAGGGGTTAACTGGGGGTGATCAAGGGGTTAAAAATGTATTAGGGTATGGGTGGCGGGTGCCCTAACCGTATTTGGGCCTAACGCAAGCGCAAATTAGGCTCACAAGTGACACTTATACAGTGATCAGTAAAAGATCTGTATACCACTGTATATAGTGTTCTCTGTGAGGGGTTTGGGGGGTGATCAGGGGTGATCAAGGGGTTAAATGTGCCTATGTGAGGTGTGTCAGTGTAGTGTTTGGTGGAAACTCACATTTTTGATGTGTCTCTGTCTTCTCCTGGAACCGAAAGGGCTCCAGGAGGGTCAGTTACATCACTTCCCCTGCCTGTGTTTACATTACACAGGCAGGGGAGAGGTTACCATTGGCTGGAACCGATCGCCAGATCCAGACCAAAAATCATTGGTCTGTATCTGGTGAGGTATCGGCTACCGAATCAGACCAGAATCTGGGAGCCGTGATCGCGCCCGACGTAGGTCTACGTCGCTGGACGGGATAGTGCCACTTTGCCGCATGAGTATCCATGTGAGCGGTCGGCAAGTGGTTAAAGGGTAACTCCACTTTCGTGGGGGAAAAAAATTAGCAAATAAAGGAAAAACAATATAGCGTATTCAATTGCGACACAAATCATATTGTAATTGAATGTTATTAAAAACGACCTTTTCTTTTCAATCTGCAGCTGTTGTAATTTTCTGAAAATGCAATGCAATGCAATATGGCTACCTGGAGCTGTTCTGTACACAGAATGTGTACTGACCACACCCCATAAACAACATTTCCTGCTTGTGTGATTGGCTCACCAATTTTCCCAGAAGTCTGCCTAAGATACATGTCACATTGCTTGCATCCCCTGCAACAAAAATATCATTTCTGGTGAGATACTCCCAATAGGAACATCATGTCTAAAGGCATGCAGGCCCAGCAGCTTTCCTCATTAGAGCCCTGCAGCTGCACAGCTGCTAGATAATTATGAAACCACTCCCATTTGGCCCACTCAGCACAGGGGCAGAGAGGAACAAACAATGATTTCTTCGAGATAACAAAAGGTAGGAATCTGCTACAAAGTTTGTTAAAATCATGTAATGTACATATATCACCCAGAGGGGAATGTACTTTTCTTAACAAAAGTGGAGTTACGCTTTAAGCTTTTTCTCCTCTATTTTTATCTGGTGATATAGCCAGTAATACGCCTCCTGTATTATAGTGCGCCCATTGTGGATTACAAAGCATAGAGTGCACATTTGGACTACAGCATTGTCAGTCTGAAGTGATGGGGGATGTTAGATGTACTAACAGAAGTATATACCTTGTTCCACATATACTGCGCTTCTCTAGAGACTTTTGTCACAGAGTAATTTAAAAAATGACAGGCAGAGGAAGAGGCGGGCCCTTACGCAGGGGTGGTAGGGGTAGGGCAGGAGCAGTAGGCCGGAGCCAAAGTGTGAAGTTTCAGAAGGTGCGTTCGATTACGTCAAAGGATGCACCAGACTTGGTTGAGTGGCTCACTCAGCCTTCCTCTTCTGCACTCATCCTTTCTATCTGCACCCTCTTCACTCTCTGCTGTGTGCACCCCCAAAGACACCACCACCACCACCATATACCCTCCGCTTGAGTCACTGGAATTATTTTCCAATCCATCACAAAACATTTGCGATGCGCAGCCATTGTTGGCATTGGATCAGGAAGAGGAGGTAGCAACAGCCGCTACTCAGCAGTCTGATGACACTACCCAGATCAGCCCAAGGAGGTTGGTCCCCGCTGTTGCTGCCTACTCCGAGATCTCGAATGTTAGTGGTGGGAAAGGTGACGTGAATGATGACGTGTCTATGGACGTCACATGGGTGGCCACAAGAGAGGAAGAGGAGGGAGTTCAGAGGGAGAGACGGACCAGCAGATAGGGAGGAGAAGCAGGTGGAACTTGCATTGCACAAGAGGTACAAAGCAGACTGCAAATGTATCAGGAGCGAGCCATCAACCATGTACAGTCACATCTGGCGCTCCCAGGACGCCGCCACATGGCTCCGCAGTGAGGGCTTTTTTTAATGTGTCCGCTGCTGACAACAGTGTTGCCATCTGCAGCCTTTGCAGTCAACGCGTAAGCCCAACACTCACCTAGGGACGACCGCCTTAAGAAGGCACCTGAACTCCCATTACCGAGCCCAGTGGGAGCAAAACCGTCAGAACCCACAAAGCCACACTCCAGGCTCTCACTGTCCAGCCTCTTCTCCTTCTCCTCACAATTGTCCTCCACTCCACCTTCCATGATGCCGTTGTCACGTTGTTCTGGAAAAAGGCAGGCTTCCGTGGCCCAAATGTTGGAGCGTAAAAAAATGATGACGCCGGATAACCCTCTTGCCCAATGTTTGACTGCTGGCTTGTCGGAACTGATATCCCACCAACTACTGCCATATCAACTGGTGGACTCAGAGGCCTTTCGGAAATTTGTGGCCATTGGAACACCACAATGAAAGGTCCCAGGCAGGAAATATTTCTCACAGAAGGGCATTCCAGAGCTGTATGAACATGTTCAGCAGCAAGTGAATATATCTCTGGCATACAGTGTTGGTGCCAAGATACATCTGACCACAGACACCTGGTCTAGCAAACACGGGCAGGGAAGGTATATCACTTTTACTGCCCACTGGGTAAACCTTCTGACGGCCGTCAAGCATGTGACCCGTGGCACCCGTGTAGATTTGGTTGTACCGCCACGGATTGCATGCAGGCCTGCCTCTTCTTCTCCTCCTCCTCCTCCTCCATCCTCCCTCTCCTCCTTGGCTGACTCCTCCCTTTCCTTCCACTGCGCCCCCCCAAGATCCTCAGAACCTATTCCACATGCCAGGTGAGACGTTGCCATGCTGTGCTGTGTCTGTTGTGCCTGGAAGCCAAGAGCCACACTGGTCCTGCACTCCTTTCAGCTTTGCGTTCACAGGCAGATCAGTGGCTGACACCGCTCAATTTGACAGTTTGTAAAGTGGTGTGCGACAACGGTGCCAATCTGCTGAGCGCACTGAAACAGGGCAAAATAACACACGTGCCATGCATGGCACACGTCCTGAACTTGGTCGTGCAGCGATTCATTGCCAAATACCCTGGGGTCCAGGACGTCTTGCGGCAGGCCAGGAAAATCTCAGGCCATTTCAGAAGATCTTACAAAGCCATGGCTCGCCTTGCTGTCATTCAGCGGTGACACAGCCTGCCCGTCAGGCGTCTTATTTGTGACTGCCTGACGCGATGAAACTCAACATTGCATATGCTTGATAGGCTGCTCCAGCAGAAACGTGCAGTTAACGACTACCTGTACGAACTCTGCGGCAGGAAAGGTTCTGGGGAGCTTGGGTTTTTTTCACCTCACCAGTGGCTGCTCATGCGCGATACATGCAAACTTCTGTGGCCATTCAATGAGATCACCAAACTGGTCAGTCACGGCCAGGGCGCTATCAGTGACATAAACCTTACGCCTTCTTTCTGGAGCATGCATTGCGTCGTGTCATTGATCAAGGAGCAGGAGCAGGAAGATGAGGAAGTCACAATGTTGGATGAATTCCCAGGGGGTGCTACTACATCTGAGACAAGTCAACAACAGGAGTCAGAGGAAGATGGTGCCAGGGCGGATAAGGAGGAGCAAGAAGAGCATGCTTTAAACCTTTCTGGGATCCCTGGTGTTATCCGTGGATGGGGGGAGGAGAACGAGGACGACATTATCCTGGATGATGAGCTGGAGCCAGACCAGTACACTGCTTCCAGTTTAGTGCGAATGGGGGCCTTCATGCTCTAGTGTTTTAAGGGGGACACCCATATAAAAAGCATAAAGGGCAAGGACCAGTACTGGGTGGCAACGTGCTTAGACCCCCAGTACAAACAAAAAATGGCGGAAATGTTACCACCATCACAGAGGGAGGTCAGAATGCAGCACTTCCAGGCCTTGCTGCGAGAAAAGCTGCATTCTGCTTTTGCGTGCGCTGGCAGAGGAATTTCCTGTCACAGAGAGACAGTTGCGGGTAGCAATCCAACAGCGCCTGCAAGAAGAGGGCGGTTTGAAGATGTGTTGGTGACTTCCGATATGAGATTCTTCTTTCAGCCCACCCATCGACAGCTGTACTCAGGATCCAGCATCAGGGAACGCCTAGACCGACAGGTGTCTGACTACATCGGGTTAACGGTCGATGTGGACACTCTGAGGAGTGATGAACCCCGGGACTACTGGGTGGAAGGCTTGACCTCTGGCCAGAGCTTGCACAATTTGCAATGGAACTGTTGGCTTGCCCCCCGTCCAGTGTCCTGTCCGAAAGGACGTTCAGCGCAGCAGGGGGGCTTGTGACCGATAAGCGCACTTGTAGCTCATGACAGTGTTAACTACCTCACATTTATAAAAATAAATGAGGCATGGATCTCTGAGGAATTCAACACATGTGACCAGTAGACCATGTTTGACTACAATTCCTCATGACAGGCCACAAATATCCGCCAGACCGCCATCCACCCACAACAATTCATGGTCCTTTTCTTCGGTAAATACAGCGGCAGAAAAGGCATTTCATGTCCATTGAATACCTAATACCTCCAGCCAAAGAAAACAACGTTCTTAGCTGTCAGGTAAACCCATGTGGGCTAATTTTGGGGCCTTTCATGGCCCACACTTGCTTCTTTATCCTGTGAATGCCTAATGTACCTTCAGCCACAGAATACAACGTTCTTAGCTGTCAGGTAAACCCATGTGGGCTAATTTTTGGGGCTATACTGGCCGACACTTCGACGTTCACGACCCGCCCCGGCCGATGTTCGTCCATCACTATTGGCCATACACATTTACATTTTTTTTTTTATTCAGCCTATAGTCCGAACAGAAAAATAATCTAAAAGATTCTATTCTATCCTTCCATCCACACTATACAGCAGAAGGACAAACCTCCCACTGCAGCTCTTTTATTTTGAAAGCTGGCGCTGTTTCCCCAAATGTCAGATGGGAAGGGGGTGACTGGATCAACTACTGAGCAAATTTTGGCTAGTTCATCAGGAACAATTTGAAATTCAAACAGTGTATGGCCAGCATATTTTTTTTTTCCTTACAGATACAATTTTCAACTACATACTACTGTATATATGCAGAAATTCTTACAGAGAAAGGGGCCTAGATCTAATAAACAGACCTTGTCTTGTCTTCAGGTCTCAAAGACATTTTTATGAAAAGAATGGATTTTAGAGTGGATTTTTGAGATGCCACAAACATAATGTATAAGCATTAAAATACACTTTTATTTTGTAGAAAATTTAAAACAAAAAATATTAATGGCAACTAGAATCATCACGGACTGTGAAGAATTTTGCATTTCATTTGGAAATCAAGGTCGCAGAGTGTGGAGGAAGAGTGGAGAGGCACAGAACCCAAGTTACATGAGGTCCAGTGTGAAGTTTCCACAGTCAGTGATGATGTAGGGAGCCATGTCATCTGCTGGTGTTGGTCCACTGTGTTTTATCCAAAGTCCAAAGTCAGCGCAGCCCTGTACCAGGAAATTCTAGAGCACTTTATGCTTCCCTCTGCTGACCAGCTTTATGGAGATGCTGATTTAATTCTCCAACAGGACTTGGCACCTGCCCACTCTGCCAAAAGTAGCAATACCTGGTTTATTCACCATGATATTACTGTGCTTGATTGGCCAGCAAACTTGCCTGACCTAAACCCCATAGAGAATCTGTGGGGTATTGTCAAGAGGTAGATGAGAGACACCAGACCCAACAAGGCAGACAAGCTGAAGGCCGCTATTAAAGCAACCTGGGCTTCCATAACACTTCAGCAGTGCCACAGGATTATCGCCTAAATGCCACACTGTATTGATGCAGTAATTCATGCAAAAGGAGCCCCGACCAAGTATTGAGTGCATACTGTACTGTACATGGACATACTTTTCAGTAAGCCAACATTTCTGTCTTAAAAACCCTTTTTTTATTGGTCTTAAGTAATATACACTTATATTTTGTAGAAAATGTAAAACTAAAAAATATTAAAAATGCCTAGTCGCAAACAGGTATATTCGAAGTCCCTTCAAATGGCATTACTCTTACAGTGGTACCCCATATACATACAATAAGGTATATGCAAACGGCAATATGGATCAACAATACCATTTCAAAAAATATACAGGTGCATCTCATAAAATTAGAAAATCATCAAAAAGTTAATTTATTTCAGTAATTCAATTCAAAAAGTGAAACTCATATATTTTACATACATGCGTTACACAGAGAGTGATATAATTCAAGCATTTCTTTATTTTAATTTTGATGATTATGGCTTACAGCTAATGAAAACCCAAAATTCAGTATCTCAGAAAATCCAGATTTTAATGCTTAAAATGTATGTTTTTGGCAACTTAAAAATTCATTCTTTTTATCTAAACTTCTTCTAGTTCATATGAGGATGCGGTGCTGCTTTTCCACTATAAGCCCAATCAATCCAGTTATATTGTCTTCAGGATTAACCACCTATATATTGTATACATGTTATATCGATCTCCTACATAAGATCAGATACTAAACTGCACAATGTTTTAGGCAACGTTAAGTTGGCCAGCCACCAGTAGAATTTTGTAAGGAAATTTGGAAAAATTGCTTATCAGAGCATTTGATCTTGCTATCTTTGAGTTAACTAATTTAGTTTAAAAGCCCTTAAAATGTAATCCAAACCTGTAGCTTGAATGGATTCCCAGATGTAATTAATACGCTTTTTTTGCACTTAGAACATTCGTATAACAATATGTTAAATATTTTCCCTAATAGAAACCACATTCATAGTAAGAATTTCATTCCTTTGTGAAAAAATGTCTATCCTGCTTCTTAGAAATTTCTTGTCAATGGTGGTTGAAAACAATTGTCAGTTTGATCCCACTAACCATTAGAAAATCAAATGAATGTGCCGAAAATTTTAATTTTGAAACAAAATGTAACTGGTGTATGGCCACTCTACAAAATTTCAGCTCTAAGTAACCTGCTCACACCTCCATTCTATACAAAACCTATACTATTAGCAAGACTTGAGCGACAGTTTTAGGAATCTTTGGTGTGCAAGGTAATAATTTATTTGATATGTGTGTCATATTAACACTTTTATTTATTGCTGAAAACATCAAATATGTCTTAATTTTTAATGGCTTATTTTCATATACTTTGCAGAATGCACTCAATCTTATATTGCAGCTGCTGCTGTGGTATCAATGGTGTGGCTAGTTACAGTGCTGATTTTATGGATTTTACGAAAAAAGGAAGTTAACGGTAAGTCTGTCTCACAGAAAAGTATTTCCCATTTTTCATTACGCATATTCTTGGAACCAATATATTTCCACATAGCAATATAAAAAAAAAAAAAAAAGATTTCACATGCAGTATATTTTCTTCATATGTATAGAAACCTAGTAAGTTTGGTATAATTCAACATTCATAGCAGTGTAACATACGTTTCTAAATGTTGCCTATATTTTCCCAGTATTTACCAAATGTTATTGTTGTCTTGCTTAAAGCGGCAGATCAATCAAGACTGATATTTTAGTTTAGTAGATGTTGGAAAGTTAATGCCCAAATGAAGCTTCAGTTTTTATTTTTGTAATGCAGTCAAGCTGTATTAATAGTAAAATAATGTAAGTGTCTTTTTGAATCTTTTACTTAACCCCTTCGTGCCTACGAGTAAAAGAAATCTAAATGCCTAAATACCATTTTGCAACATTGACGTGTTATTAACCACTTAAGCCCCGGAAGATTTTACCCCCTTCCTGACCAGACCCCTTTTTTCAACTTGGCACTTCGTGACTTTAACTGACAATTGCGCGGTCATGCAATGCTGTACCCAAAGGAAATTTACGTCCTTTTTTTCCCACAAACAGAGCTTTCTTTTGGTGGTATTTGATCACCTCTGTACTTTTTATTTTTTGCGATATTAATAAAAAAAGAGCGAAAAGTTTGCGAAAAAATTACATTTTCAAATTTGTCTTTTTAAAAATATCCAATATACTCAATTTATGTCATTTTTTTGGCCAAAATATATTTAGCTACATGTCTTTGACAAAAAAAAATTAAATGAGTGTATTTTTATTGGTTTGCGCAAAAGTTATAGCGTCTACAAACTATGGTGTAAATACTGAAATTTACGCAGCTTCAATTTCTGACTGCCTACCTCATTTCATGAAGTGCTAAAATGGCAGGGCAGTTCAAAACCCCCCCAAACTACCACTTTTTGGAAAGTAGACATCCTAAGGAATGTTCTGAGAGGCATGTTGAGCTCATTGAATATTTCATTTTTTTGTCACAGGTGTTTAAAAAATGACTAAAAAAAAAAATCTTTTTTTTTTTTTTTACACAAAGTGGTCATTGAAATGATATATTGCTCACACATGCCATGGGTATATGTGTAATTACACCCCAAAATATATTCTGCTGCTTCTCCTGAGTACAGGGATACCACATATGTGAGACTTTTTGGGAGCCTAGCTGTGTACGGGAGCCCGAAAATAAATCCCCACCATCAGAATTTCGAAGGGCGTACATTTTTCATTGCATTTTCTCACTACCTATCACGGTTTAGGAGGCCCTGAAATGTCAAGATACCACAAAACCCCCCCCCAAATGACCCCATTTTGGAAAGTAGACACCCCAAGCTGTTTGCTGAGAGGCATGGTGAGTTCATGGAATATTTTATATTTTGCCACAAGTTTTGGGAAAATTACAATTTTTTTTTTTTTTTTTACACAACGTTGTCACTAAAAGATACATTTCTCACACATGACATGGGTATATGTGGAATGACACCCCAAAATACATTCTGCCACTTCTCCTGAGTATGGGGATGCCCCATGTGTGAGACTTTTTGGGAGCCTAGCTGTGTACAGGACCGCGAAAACCAATCAACACTCTCAGGTTTTCTAATGGCGTAAATTGTGCATGTCACCTCTGCACTACCTGTCACAGTTTCGGAGGCCCTAAAATTCCAAGATAGCACAAAACCCCCCCAAATTACCCCATTTTGGAAAGTAAACACCCCAAGCTATTTGCTGAGAGGCATGGTGAGTCCATGGAATATTTTATATTTTGCCACAGGTTCCGGGAAATATATATATATTTTTTACACAAAGTTGTCAGTAAATGATATATTGCTCACACATGCCATGGGTATATGTGAAATTACACCCTAAAATACATTCTGCTGCTTCTCCTGAGTACAGGGATACCCCATGTGTGAGACTTTTTGCAGTCTATCCGAGTACAGAACCCCGAAAACCAATCCCCACTTTCAGGCTTTCCAAGGGCGTAAATTGTTGATTTCACTCCTGACATCACAGTTTCGGAGGCCATGAAATGCCAAGACAGCACAACCCCCCCCCCCCCCCCCCCAAATGACCCCTTTTCGGAAAGTAGACACCCTAAGCTATTTGCAGAGAGGCATGTTGAGTGTTTTGCAGATCTCACTTTTTGTCACAAAGTTTTGGAAATTGAAAAAAGAGGGAAAAAATGCATTTTCCTGTTTTTTCTTCATTTTCCAAAAAAAATGAGAGCTGCAAAATACTCACCATGCCTCTCAGCAAATAGATTGGAGTGTCTACTTTGCTAAATGGGGTAATTTGGGGGGGGGTTTGTGCCATCTTGGCATTTCATGGACTTCAAAAGTGTGATAGGTAGTAAGGAGTGAGATCAACAATTTACGCCCGTAGAAAGCCAGAAGGTGCGGATTGGTTTTCCGGGTCCTGTACTCGGCTAGACTGGCAAAAAGTCTCACACATGGGGTATCCCTGTACTCAGGAGAAGCAGCAGAATGTATTTTGGGGTGTCATTTCACATATACCCATGGAATGTGTGAGCATTATATAATTTACTGACAACTTTGTGTAAAAAAACAAAAAAAAAAAAAATAATAATAATTTTTCCGAAACTTGTGGCAAAATATAAACTATTCCATGGACTCACCATTAGTGATGTCGCGAACATAAAATGTAATGTTCGCGAACGGCGAATGCGAACTTCCGCAAATGTTCGCGAACCGGCGAACATTGCGAACCGCCATAGACTTCAATAGGCAGGCGAATTTTAAAACCCACAGGGACTCTTTCTGGCCACAATAGTGATGGAAAAGTTGTTTCAAGGGGACTAACGCCTGGACTGTGGCATGCCGGAGGGGGATCCATGGCAAAACTCCCATGGAAAATTACTTTGTGTACGCAGAGTCGGGTTTTAATCCATAAAGGGCATAAATCACCTAACATTCCTAAATTGTTTGGAATAACGTGCTTTAAAACATCCAGTGTGTGTACACGATCAGGTATGATGTTGTATCGATCAGGTAGTGTAAGGGTTAAGCCCGCTTCACAGTGACAGACCAAACTCTGACAGACCAAACTTCCCGTTTAATGCACCGCAAACATCCGCAAACAGACCAGAACCGACCAAAATGGGACAGGAACTGGGCTTTAAGGGTTAGGGTTAGGGTTAGGTTTAGTGTTAGGGGATAGGGTTAGGTTTATGGTGAGATACTTAGGGTTAGCGTTAGTAACCCTACCCCTACGCCTCTAACCCTAACCCTCTAACCCTAAGCACTAAAAATAACCCTAACCCTAGCCCTAACCCTAATTCTAATTTTTTTTCTGATTCTGGACATGCTACAGAGCTGAAACTTCACAGGTACACTTTTTAGACCCCCCAGACACCAAATCACACAAAAAAAGTTCTTAAAAATTGTCATTTTTGATAGAGAGCCAATTATTGGAAAAATTAAAAAATAAAAAAAAAATAAAAAATGTCTTTGGATTTAGTGTCTGGGGGGTCTAAAAAGTGTACCTGTGAAGTTTCAGCTCTGTAGCATGTCCGGAACCAGAAAAAAAATTACGAATTAGGGTTAGGGTTAGGGGGTTAAGTTTAGGGTTAGAGTTAGTAACCCTACCCCTCTAACCCTCTAACCCTAAGCACTAAAAATAACCCTAACCTTAGCCCTGACCCTAACCCTAATTCTATTTTTTTTTCTGGTTCTGGACATCCTACAGAGCTGAAACTTCACAGGTACACTTTTTAGACCCCCCAGACACCAAATCACACAAAAGTTCTTAAAATTGTAATTTTTGATAGAGAGACAATTATTGTAAAAATTAAAAAAAAATAAAAATAAAAAAAAATAAAAATTTCTTTGGATTTAGTGTCTGGGGGGTCTAAAAAGTGTACCTGTAAGTTTCCGCTCTGTAGCATGTCCGGAACCAGAAAAAAATTACGAATTAGGGTTAGGGCTAGGGTTAGGGCTAGGGTTAGGGGGTTAAGTTTAAGGTTAGAGGGTTAGGGTTAGGATTAGGATTAGGATTAGGGTTAGGGCTAGGGTTATTTTTATGGCTAGGCTTAGATGGTTAGGGTTAAGGTTAGAGGGTTAGGGTTATGGTTAAAGGGTTAGGGTTAGGTTTAGTGTTAGGGGATAGGGTTAGGGTTACGGTGATATACTTAGACTTAGTAACCCTACCCCTACCCCTCTAACCCTAACCCTCTAACCCTAAGCACTAAAAATAACCCTAACCTTAGCCCTGACCCTAACCCTAGCCCTAACCCTAATTTTTTTTTCTGGTTCTGGACATGCTACAGAGCTGAAACTTCACAGGTACACTTTTTAGACCCCCCAGACAATAAATCCAAAGACATTTTTTTTTTTTTAATTTTTCCAATAATTGGCTCTCTATCAAAAATGACAATTTTTAAAAACTTTTTTTTGTTTGATTTAGTGTCTGGGGGGTCTAAAAAGTGTACCTGTGAAGTTTCAGCTCTGTAGCATGTCCAGAACCAGAAAAAAAGATAATTTTTCAGTAGAGCAGGGATGGTGGGAACCCTCCTTTTATAACTATATGATCTTTTTTTTCTGATTGTGGGCATGCTACAGAGCTGAAACTTCACAGGTACACTTTTTAGACCCCCCAGACACTAAATCCAAAGAACTTTTTTTTTTTTTTTTTTTTTTAATTTTTCCAACAATTGGCTCTCTATCAAAAATGACAATTTTTAGAAACCATTTTTTGTGTGATTTAGTGTCTGGGGGGGGTCTAAAAAGTGTACCTGTGAAGTTTCGGCTCTTTAGCATGTCCAGAACCAGAAAAAAAAGATAATTTTTCAGTAGAGCAGGGATGGTGGGAACCCTCCTTTTATAACTATATGATCTTTTTTTTTCTGGTTCTGGACATGCTACAGAGCTGAAACTTCACAGGTACACTTTTTAGACCCCCCAGACACTAAATCCAAAGACATTTTTTTTTTTAAGTTTTTTTTTTTTATTTTTTCAATAATTGGCTCTCTATCAAAAATGACAATTTTTAAGAACTTTTTTTTGTGTGATTTAGTGTCTGGGGGTCTAAAAAGTGTACCTGTGAAGTTTCAGCTCTGTAGCATGTCCAGAACCAGTAGAGCAGGGATGGTGGGAACCCTCCTTTTACACCTATATGATCTTTTTTTTCTGGTTCTGGGCATGCTACAGAGCTGAAACTTCACAGGTACACTTTTTAGACCCCCTCCCCCGACACTAATCCCAAAAAAGTCATGCCTGCCTCCAAAAATGCCTGATAAATATATAGAAAAAAAATAAATATAAGCAGACTGAAATACCAGCCCTAAAAAGGGCTTTTTGGGGTGCTGTCAGGATGCTGTCCTTACAGCAGGAGTGGACACAGAACACTGGCCTAGCTAATGATTTCTCTATCAATTCAGCAGCAACAGCAGCCCTCTCCCTGCTCTAACTAACTCTGCAGCTTCAGAATGAATCTAAGATGGATGCTGCCCTTGCTTTTTTATAGGAGGTGGGAGGGTCTGAGAGGGAGGGTATGCTGATTGGCTGGAATGTGTCTGCTGACTGTGAGATACAGGGTCAAAGTTTGCTCAATGATGATGTATAGGAGGCGGACCGAACATCGCATATGTTCGCCCGCCGAGGCGAACGCGAACATGCGAAGTTCGCCGGGAACTGTTCGCCGGCGAACAGATCGGGACATCTCTACTCACCATGCCTCTCAGCTAATAGCTTGGAGTGTCTACTTTGCAAAATGGGGTCATTTGGGGGGGTTTTGTGCTATCTTGAAATTTCAGGGCCTCTGAAACTGTGACAGGTAGCGCAGTGGTAAAATCAGCAATTTACGTCATTAGAAAACCTGAAGATGGGGATTGGTTTTCGGAGTCTCGTACACAGCTTGGCTCCCAAAAAGTCTCACACATGTGGTATCCAGCAGCAGTATTTTGGGGTGTCATTTCACATATTACCATGGCATGCGTGAGCAATATATCATATCATTTAGTGACAACTTTCTGTAAAAAAAAAAACAAAAAAAAAATAAATTGTCATCTTCCCGAAACTTAGGACAAAATATAAAATACTCCATGGACTCTATGCCTATCAGCAAATAGCTTTGGGTGTCTACTTTTCAAAAAGGGGTCATTTGGGGGGTGTTTGAACTGTCCCGGCATTTTATGCTCAATCTTATCCACACATCACCCACTCTTCTAACCACTTGAAAATCAAGCCTTTTCTGTGACTTTTTGTTTACATGAAAAAATATATTTTTTTAACTAGAAAATTACTTTGAACCCCCAAACATTATATATTTCGTTAAAGCAGAGGCCCTATAGAATACAATGGTGGATGTTGCAAATTTTTTTGCCACACGGTATTTGCGCACAGATTTTCCAAACGCAATTTCTGCGAAAAAAATACATTTTTTTTAATTCATTGCACAAATACACAATATAATTCCAATTTGTTTCGTAAAATTTAAAAGATGATCTTTTGCCAAGTACATAGATACCAAACATGACATGCTTTAAAAATTGCGCACGCCTGTGCAGCGGCAACAAAGTACGTACATTTTTAAAAGCCTTTAAAAGTCTTTACAGGTTACCACTTTAGACTTACAGAGGAGGTCTACTGCAAAAAATTTTTGCACTCGACCTGGTGTTCGTGGCGATACCTCACATGCATGCTGCAATTGCGGTTTACATATGACACTATACCAACCCTTGCGTGCGCAATTGCGCGCAAGCACGGGGGGACGGGGGGGGCTTGCTTTTTTTATTTTTTTTTATTTTGCTTTTTTATGTTATTTTGACACATTTCCTTTCTTTTTTTTTTTTTTTTTAATAATTTTTATTGTTATCACAGTGAATTTAAATATCCCTTATGATAGCAATCTGTAGTGACAGGTACTCTTTTTTAAAAAAATTGGGGTCTTTTAGACTCTAGATCTCTCCTCTGACCTTAACGCATCTGACCACAACAAAATTGGTGTGATAAAATACTTTCCCAATTTCCCAATGGCCCTGTTTATTTCTGGCGAAACAGAAGTCATAAAATGCTCGTAGCTTCCGGTATCTTAGGCCATAGAGATGATTGGAGCCATTCTCATCTTCAATTAGCTCTATGATTAGATAATTGAACCACCGGCTGCACTCTCGGGTTAACCGGTGGGACAGGAGAGCCCGAGAAAAACCACGGAAGGCTGCGGATGGCGGCGGTGGGATCGGGGGTGTCCCCTCCCACTGCATGTAAAAGCAGTCTAGCGGCCAATTATTCACTAGGATTGCTTTTACATGTAAGCCGACCGCTGGCTGTAAAAAAAGATACCAAGATGATGCCTAAATCTGCAGGCATCATCCTGGTAAAACCACTCAAAGTCCAGCAACGTACCAGTACATTGCTGGTCCTTGTTTGGCATGTAGGTTTTTTTTTTTTTTTATGCAGCCTGTTGGCTGAACGAAAAAAAAGAGAACCTATCAGAAATCAGCACAGGAATAATGTGTAGTATTACTCATCATTAACCGCCCAAACAACGACCCACTGAATTTAATGATGGGTATACACGACACTATACCAAAATAAGATTTTAACTGCAGTGCTGACTAAGACGAGAATTTACAAGCCGTCGCACGGTGCCACATGCGCCAATTTGTAAATCGAGAAGGTGACTAATTAGTGGCACGCTTGTGTAAAAGTTGTCCACGTACAAATGGTACCCCTTTCCGGATAAGGGTGACACAAAGTCCCAAACAATCTTACCACTGCTCCCTATGTAGTCTGGGCAGTTTGGGGGCTCCACACAGCTATCTTTTCCCTCATAGACCCGGAAACTAACTGTATAACCTGTGGCCCTGTCACACAATTTATACAGCTTGACCCCGTACTTGGCACGCTTGCTGGGGAGGTACTGTTTCATAGCAAGGCGGCCAGTAAATTTAATCAGGGACTCGTCAACGCAGACAACTTGTTCGGGGGTAAACAAAGCTGCAAACCGCTGATTGAAGTGGTCTATGAGGGGCCGAATTTTGTGGAGCCGATCATATTCAGGGTCTCCCCGAAGACGACAGATTTCATTGTCGCTGAAATGCATAAATCGCAGAATTTGCTCGTATCTCCCCCTGGACATGGAGGCAGAGTACATGCGCATATAGTGAACTGGGCTAGTGGACCAATATAGCTGCAATTCACTCTGTTTAGTTATGCCCATGTGGAGGGAAAGGCCCAGAAAGATTTTAAAATCGGAAACTGTTATAGGTTTCCAGCTGAATTGTCTGGCAAGGGGCGAATTTGGGTTGGCGGCGATGAATTGTTGTGCGTATAAATTTGATTGATCCACAATAGATCTGTAAAGATCTTCCGTGAAGAACAGCTCAAAAAAGTTCAGGGGCGTAAAACCAGCTGTCTCCACGTGGATTCCAGGTTGGGCAATGAAAGGGGGAAGTACTGGCGCTGTAGAATCAGTGGGTTGCCAATTGGGATATGCCAGCGCATCAGGGAGGGCACTATGGGCTCTACCGGCCTGTCTTAGAATACGCGGTGGCTGCGGGCCACTACTCCTGCTAGCCACCGCACCAGCTTCAACTGCACTTAGGGGACTCGCCACGTCACCAGGTGATACTGCAGTGCTGGTTGTAGTAGGTCCAGGGTGTACTAGGCCGCTAGCGCTTGCCAGGTCGCCAGAAAAATGAGCGGCACTAGTACCCACACTCTGCTCCATACGAGCACCCTGCGATTCTTGCATCTCAACAACTCCAGAATGGGGTCGGGTACGCCTGGGTCTAACAGGGACCCATCTGTCGTCAGAGCTATCTGTCAGGGAGCCGCTGCTGTCATCTGGTTCATATACTGACACTAATTTTGTCAATGTAGCTTCCCCATCGCTATCATCTGACATGGCCAGTATATTATATACCTCTTCACCACTGTACCAACGTTTGGTCATTTTGGTAACTAAATTTACCGGTACAGTGGTGCGACTCACAGGTAATAAAAGCACCTGGTTGTCAAGGAATATTTCAAGCGCTACCAAAAAAACTGCTAATGCTAGCAGGGATCAGGCCTGACTCTGCTAACACAGCGGTTTTGTGTGTTGTGTTTTTTTTTGTGACAGTAATCTATTGATTACTACACTTGCCTGGGTGAAAGGGTTAAACGCAGGTGCTGGCAGGAATCAGTGCTCATCGTGCAAACACCACGTTTTGGGAACCCTAAACTATGGGGGCGCTAGTATAGTTCTGATCAGATCAGATATTGATCTGTTCAAACACAATACTAGTAATGGAAGTGTATGTGCGTGTGTGGGTGTGTGTGTGGTAATCAAGGGGTTATTTCTAACTATGCGCCGGGGATGGCGGGGACCTGTTAGCTCAATCCTCGTCAGGAGGCAATCACGATGATATTACAGCCCTTCCCCCAATAGATAATGGATTTCCCCTCCAACCAGCTGGGAGTTATGACGACACACAGCACTCAAACTTGGTGCAGTCACAACTAACTTTATTGAATGTGAAGCTCATATTTAAAGCATATTTGTTGAGCAGGAAAAGACTGCTCCAAACCGGTTTTACAGTTCATCAGTCGAATTACATATCAGACAGAACAATACATGAAAGGGCCTTTGCTTTTGCCATGCATCTGTATGTCAATCTAAGGCGTTCCCGAATCTGAATGTGTGTCCTATGACAGTCGCCCTGTCTGCATTTCGTTGTCATGTGTTAATGTAAGCAATTGTCAATTGTTTATGGGTTTGTCCGTAATTTCCATGCGCAGACTTAACTTTGTCAAGTGTCCCAATGAATGAATGAACAGGTGTTTACATGTCGTCTAAATGCAAAACATAGCTGTCTGCTGACCAAGGTGGATGAATGGCTGTCAGTGCCAGCTCGTTAATATGTAAATACAAGGGCCTACACTTCATCACAGAATGGGCACAAACCGAAATATATATCTGAAAAATCATAAGGCATATTAATACAACCTTTCAACCCAACCTTTGATCCCAGCTTATTTATAACGGTGGGATCACTTAGAGTCTCTGAATAGCACAAAACAGGTGACATTATATTCCAAGGTGTATGTAGGCTGGCGACTTGGTTGTGTGCACATAGGGATATAGCTTCTATTGCAGGTCATGTTGTAACATACCTCAGCGGAGGTTACATATCCTGTATCTATCTCTACCATTGTCTCTGTGAGTGAATATGAGGATCTGTCACTACGATAAGCATATAGATTTGGATGCGTGTATACATCAGTGTCTTCTATACTTGAGTCAGCCCACACCCCACTATAATAGACTTTTAAAACATTAACTGGGGTAGGAACAGCTAGCAGGCAGGTAGAGAACAAATCATTAGAATTGTAGTGATCAGAAAGGCAAAAGTCAGAAGAGTTCAGTATGTTGGTAGCAATAAACATCCATATGTTGTCCTTTGTGTCCAATAAACTTGACTTTAACTGTAAAGTGGAGACATGAATGTCTCGTGTCTCTCTCCTTTCCTGGGGTGAGGAAGGGCAAAATGAGGAGAGGTTCTCAGGGTGGTGAGCACATGTTGCCAGTAACCAAACAGTGGCTACTAGTGTTGAGCTTGCTGTAAACAGTACCACTGCTGCAAAAAAAGTTTTACAGGAGTAGGGGTGTCCGTTGGCATTGTACCAATGCGTCTGTCTGGATCCAACTGGAATTCGTCTGGTGCGCGTCACAATCTCCGGTCCGTCGTCGTGGGGTCCAGGGGTGGGGCTTCCGTCTGTCTGGATCCAACTGGAATTCGTCTGGTGCGCGTCACAATCTCCGGTCCGTCGTCGTGGGGTCCAGGGGTGGGGCTTCCTTCAGTCGCGATGCGTGGATCCAAACCGGGGAGTCGTCTGTCAGTACCGCTGTTCTGGTCACTGCTTGAACTATTGCAGGGGGTCCGTAGGATCGGTCTAGCGACGTCAGCTTATGGAGGGGCCTTCACCAGAATTCTGTCACCAGGCTTGAATGGGTGGGTTGGTGCACCTGTTGGCAAAGGAAACGAGAGCGAGAGATCACCATAATCACTGTTTAATTTTCCAATTAATTAATTCTGCCACATTTTCCTCTTGCAAAATCTCTAGATATGAGAATAAATGGACTCATGGGGTTGAGACGGGTCTGAAGTCATTCTGACTTTAGCAAGAATAGCAGGTAAGTACAGAGACAAAAATACAAGTTTTACAAGAATGGCAGGAGTATTTTGCGCCACTGGGCTTCTGGCCTATAGACAGGCAGCAAAAATAAATGCTAGTGAAGCTACTCGCAGTACTGAGGTTTAGGGCCTACAGGAAGGAGGGTAACAGGAAGGATACTTAATGGCACTGTTTTGGGAGAACACAACATGTCTACACATGCAACAATGGTGGGGGCCCTTGGAGGGGTTGAACTGCCTTGTATTCCTCCAAAGGTGGAAATGGGTTAAATTGCAGTCCTCTGACTCACCCAAGCAGGAAGCTACCTAGAACTGAGTATCCCTTGCATGGCTAAGATGCTGTGATCACTGAACAACAGGGAGTGAAATTCAAGCTGTCTTGTGTACATGGACAAATAGAGACACACAAAACAGCTAGAAGTCAGTACTCATGCAGACATAAATCTATAAGTGATTGCTCAGTTTGCTTGGTGACACCTGAACAGGAAATTGAAACCCAAATAGCCTTGGAGACACAAAATCTGACTTCAAGGACCATTCATATGCAAAACCTGGGCAGTGAGTCACTTTCAGGATGAAAAGAGATCAACTAATTGAATTCACTGCAGGAGGTTACCTTTAAAATTTTATCAGAGTAGTAACGCTGGCATAAATTCATTTTAATTCTTAGCATACTATCAACAAGCCAACCACTTCCATCCTATATTTTTTTTTTTTTTTTTTGAATGACAGCTTTCTATTCTACTATTTAACAATACCGATTTCACATACTGCACATCTGATAACGTGCTGTGACATATAATGACAATCAGGTCACTAGTTTCCAGAGTTACATATGGTATACGTACACAAATCTGTAAAATTTCATTTGTATCCAAGATTATTATATAAGAGTAGTACTACAGTATCTGCCTGAGCACATTATCCCATACCAACAATCTTGTCAAGAGAAAAGGTAGTAAAAGCATAAGTGCATAAATTCAAAAATTAGTGTCTAGCACCAGAATACAAAAGTATGTACCAATATACCAAAGGAAAACTCTAAAAAAAGACCAGAGATGCTTAATTATCTAAAGCATAGCACCTCATTTATGCCAGAGCTCATATATGTCAAATTTAGAACACATCAAATATGACACCCAATAAATAGAAACTTTCTAACACCCATAAAAACAGTCTAATCAATCAGGAAAAAATCTATTTGGAAACAATACTCCCATATGATTGGTTGTTGTTGAAGGCTGTGCTTGGTCGTTCTGAAAATCTCAAATTTCACTTATCTGAGGAATAAGCATCAGAAAGGTTTAGTAACAAAACATTTTACTTTTCCTCCTAAAAATAAACCAACGGTTAGAGGAATTGAGCATACAGTAAGCATATCAAACATTTCCTTCCTAACAGTGCACTTTTCTAATACCAAAAATTGTTGACGTCAAATTAATTATTACCACGTGGATTTCTATATTTTTTTGTTATTATTATGGTATACCATAAACTTAAAGAAAAAAATTATTATTGTTCACCATGGTTGAAAAAAAAACGAGCAGCTCAAAACATTTCATTTGAAATACAAGAACCCATACGTCACCCATTCTTTAGCAATTCGGAACATTCCTTAAAACTTGTTTTCTCTACAAGGCAAAACTGATTGTTAATTTGTATGACAATACAGCTGTTTACAGTTCTTCTTTCTATTACCTGTGTCACAGACCGAAAGAGGTGGGGGGGGGGGGGGGGAGGGTTTGTTTGCTAAAAGGGCACTTAGAAAATATATATTTTTTTTTTAAAAAAGCCAGTGAAGAAAGAAAAGTTGGTGACACAAAACCTTAATGATGAAAGTTCAAAATTGCTTACGATTTTTTTAAGGATAGAGATACAATTTTTAGTCCTTAAGGTCACACTTTACACACCAAATATATATTTCCTTGCTTCTAAAAGCTGCCATGACCAGCATAGTACGGCAAAATCACATCACTTTTAAAACATAAGTAATAACCACAAAACAAATTATTATGCAACCAACATTCATTCAATGTTATGAAATGCTTTGTTGATACAGCAGCACCTATAGGGACAGTGTTAAAACGAACACAACATAACGATTCATGGATCTAAGGTTGCCCATACACGATACAATTTTCATACAATCTTCCTAAACGTACATTTCATCATTTTCTCGGAATTCTCCTTACCTTGAAAATTTCCCATTATCTTAAGCTCAGAATACAACGTGAGATCAGCTGAGTTTGAAAGTTTATATATCTATGGGAAGTGACATCAGTGTTTATACTTATTGGAAAAACCTAGTTTCCCAATTTATGTGGTTCCCTGCGTCTAAATAATCAGATTTATACATATCCAACTCATGGTCTGCTGATTAACTATCCTTGGTGGGCAAGACTATACCTTCAAGCTCAGCTTAATATCACATACAATCTCCACATACATCTATACAATGGCATGCAATCTTATATAACGACTAAATACACTTAAGTGTCTATACAAATATATACAAGGTTTTGGAGGGGGAATCCACCATCACACACAGTACTGCTTTGTAACCGGGTTCCAAACCCCTTTTTATCTTTGGCGCTCCAAGCGCTGGAGTATCAGACCCCATCTTTGGGAATTTCAGATTCCCGGGAGTTGCTAAAATTAGCGGTTAACTGGGTACCGTTTATCTGCTCTGACAGTATAGGGTAGTAATAATAATAATAGAAAATATAATCACTTACCCCATACTGTGTTTTTTGGCAGATCCAACTTTCTGACACCAAAACTGTTAGCTCAATCCTCGTCAGGAGGCAATCACGATGATATTACAGCCCTTCCCCCAATAGATAATGGATTTCCCCTCCAACCAGCTGGGAGTTATGACGACACACAGCACTCAAACTTGGTGCAGTCACAACTAACTTTATTGAATGTGAAGCTCATATTTAAAGCATATTTGTTGAGCAGGAAAAGACTGCTCCAAACCGGTTTTACAGTTCATCAGTCGAATTACATATCAGACAGAACAATACATGAAAGGGCCTTTGCTTTTGCCATGCATCTGTATGTCAATCTAAGGCGTTCCCGAATCTGAATGTGTGTCCTATGACAGTCGCCCTGTCTGCATTTCGTTGTCATGTGTTAATGTAAGCAATTGTCAATTGTTTATGGGTTTGTCCGTAATTTCCATGCGCAGACTTAACTTTGTCAAGTGTCCCAATGAATGAATGAACAGGTGTTTACATGTCGTCTAAATGCAAAACATAGCTGTCTGCTGACCAAGGTGGATGAATGGCTGTCAGTGCCAGCTCGTTAATATGTAAATACAAGGGCCTACACTTCATCACAGAATGGGCACAAACCGAAATATATATCTGAAAAATCATAAGGCATATTAATACAACCTTTCAGGACCCTAAACCTCCTTTGGGCTAGCGCAACCTCAAGTCACAATCACACTAATACAAAATACAGTAAAAACACTATATTACATGTGTATTAGTGTGCAATGTGACAGGGGGGAAGGGGTTAACTGGATGTGATCAGGGAGGGATCAGGGGGTTAAATCTTTATTGGGGGGGGTGGCGGGTAATTTAAGTGGAAAAGGGGGGGTCGCAAGCGCTACACCTGTTCACAAATCACACTTATATGGGTATATAGAAAATGCTATATACTGTATACAGTGTGTTGTAGCAGGGGGTGTAGGGGTGATCAGGGGGGGTCAGGGGGTTAAATCTTTATTGGGGGGTGGCGGGGACCCTAAACCTTCTTGGGACAGAAACTTAGTCGCCTGCGCTAATTCTGATCACAATCACACTAATACAAAAATACAAAAACACTGTATATTACGTTTGTATTAGTGTTGAATGTGATAGAGGGGTAGGGGTTAACTGGAGGTGATCAGGGGGGGATCAGGGGGTTAAATATTTATTGGGGGGGGTGGCGGGTAATTTAAGTTAAAAGGGGGGGTCGCAAGCGCTACACCTGACCACAAATCACACTTATACAGGTATATAGGAAAATGCTATATGCTGTATACAGTGTGTGTTGTGACAGGGGGTGTAGGGGTTAACTAGGTGGGCGATCGGGGGTTAAATGTGCCTATCTAAGTGTATGTGAGTGTGCTTGGTGCAGTACTTACAATTAGATGTGCTCTCCTCTCGAGATGAATCCAAAAAGGATCATGGGAGAGGAGGGCACATCTTTTCTGAGCCTGTGTTTACATTTCACAGGCTCAGAACAGGATCTGATTGGGCAGGACCGATCTACAGGTCCAGGCCAAAAATCATTGGGCTGGACCTGATCGGTTCTGAACCCAATCCAGCCATCGGTGTCGGCGGGGATGCGTGGGAGCGCGCACAGGACCAGCGGGAAGTAGCGACGTAGTACTACGTCACTCTGCCTGGCTGGGGCTGACCGCCGCAGTAAATAGTCGTGCGGCGGTCGGCAAGTGGTTAAAATCGTACATATCATCACAACTACTTTGTGCATCCGGGTGGATTACACAGTGTTTTTTTTTTTCGGGACAAATTGGACTTTCATTTTGTGGTAAATGGTAATGGATATCTCCTGACTCTTTTTCAAAATCGAAGGAAAACTGACCTCAAAATAGTAAAAAAATAAAAATAATTTTTTTAAATGTAGCTTTATATTTCTTGCTACTACCATAACCTTCCACCAAAGAACAACCCAAACTAAATTGTCCTGCTCCTGACAATCGCAGCGATTCCACATATGTGTATGTTAGTTTTTGTACCCGTAGTACAGCCCAAAAACAATAGTGCCCATTTTTTTTTTTTATCCTACCTAAAACACACTGACACTAACGGACACTGATACTAATTTAAACCGTGACCCAAACACAAACCCTGACACTGGCCTAAATTAAACCTTGATCTAGGTATTGGTTTATTAATTTTTTTTTTTATTATTATTTATCTATTTTTTACACACGCTTTTTTTTTTTTTTTTTCACTCGATGCATCTCTCTCCTCCATTCAAAGAGAAGAAACACAGGGGCAGGCCTTAAAGTGACTGATCAGTGTGATAGCCAATCAGAAGCTATCACAGCAATCAGGTAACCCGTAATCAGGAGTTCCAGATCCCGATTGCTAGTATGGGGCCCGGGGCTCTCCTTGGAACTCAAGCCTCTGTGCTGGGAGCGCACCAGCACAAAGGGAGATGAGCAAAAATGTGGCCCCCATGGAAAAAAGCCCAGTCTAGTGAGGCCGCATGTTTGTGTTTGGTCAATGTGAAGGGGTTAGGGACACCTTTGCATAAGGTGCTAGTGTATAAAATCCTTTTTAACCACTTGCCGACCGCCGCAAGTATATATACTGCGGCGGTCAGCCCCGTGCAGGCAAAGTGACGTACCGGTACGTCACTCGCCTGCGAGCCAATAGGGGGCGAGCGTGCGCCACCGGAGGCGCGCTCCCGCCCCCGCTCGCTCACTGGGATCCCCGTGCGTGTGACCGGCAGACCCGATGTCCGCCGGTCACTTACGATCGTCGGTTACAGAGGGAGAAAGGCAGGCAGGTAATGTAAACACAGCCGCCTGTCATTCTCCCTTGTGTAACAGCAGAGATCATACGGTCCTGCTATGTAGGACCGTAGATCTCTGCTGTTATATGAAAAGCCATGCCCCTTTACAGTTAGAAGCACGCCCCTAGGGACACACTTAACCCCTCCTTCTCCAATAAAGTTAACCCCTTCCCTGCCAGTGTCATTTTTACAGTAACAGTGCATATGTATAGCACTGATTACTGTAGTAATGTCACTGGTACCCCCAAAAGTGTCAAAAATGTCAGTCAAGGGTCCGATCTGTCCGCCGCAATGTCGCAGTCCCGCAAAAAAAATTGCAGATTGCCTCCACTACTGGTTAAAAAAAATAAAAATAAAAATGACAAAAATCTTTCCCTTAGTTAGTAAACGCGATAACTTTTGCGCAAACCAATCAAAATACACTTATTGCAATTTTTTTTTTTACCAAACATATGTAGCAGAAAACAAATTGGCCTAAAATGTTAAAAAATTTTGATTTTACATTTTTTGGGGGAGAATTTCAAAAAATTGAAAAATATTGTTATTTTTGCAAAATTGTCGCTCTTTATTTGTTTATAGCGCATGATCAAAAATCGCACAGGTGATCAAATACCACCAAAAGAAAGCTCTGTTTGTGGGAAAAAAAGGACGTCAATTTCATTTGGGTACAGCGTCGCACGACCGCGCAATTGTCCGTTAAATTTACGCAGTGCCGAATCGCAAGTTTTGGACCACTAAAGGGGAACTGACAATGGCCCAATTTATTAAGTATCTAAACCTTAAAACAAAAATGCAGTATATTGCAGCTTACCAGCCCTTAGATGAGGTGCCTGCATTCATTTTTTTAGTCCTTTTTAGCTTCATTTTTCACCTGGTATTCCTGCAAATAATACTCTTTGTGTCCTAGGTTGACTATGCTCACTTACTGTCATGTATCTATGGAGTGAGCTATTGTCACCCAGGCTGGATTTTAAACATGTCTGCCTTTTTTTATTTTCACTACATGGAAGGGGATGTGATTATTAGTTTATACAAAGAAAGATAAGATTACTTTTGGTTCCAGTTCATCCCACAGAAAGTGACAGGGGACACTGCACATTGCATGTCTGGCAAGATCTCCGAGAATTTTCTGTACTTGCTGAAAATGTTATTAGCCAGAAAATGAAAGCTAATGCAGCTACCACATCTAAGACACTTGTGTTGACTTTAATCATCTAATCACGTGTGAGCAAACATCCTCTATTTTAATTGTTCAGTACAGGACACAGGTTGGATATTCATAGACCCTGGGTTATAGGCTGCTAACTCCTGGTGATTGGACAGTGGCAAAGCTTTTGGACACATCCCTTGGACATAACCCTATGTGAAGTTTTTTGGGCATTGTTCTTAAGTGATGAACCTCTTCTCCCTTATGGAGAAGATTTTAAGCCTAATTAGTTATTTTTTAATTCAAATTCTTCAACTCTTCAGCAAACTTTCCACTGCCTTCTTCTAGATCATAGAAGCAGTGCATCTGGATCAATGTAACCTTGATAATACCTTGGGAACCATACTTAGACCCCACACTGTGGGGGCGGCCTGTAATGTTGCTTTAAGCACTGGATCCTGCTTGGACACTTACCTTGGCACTGTGTTCAACAAATGTAGTTAGCTGCACGGTGCTGACATGTCTAGGGCTGTGGTTCAATCCTATGGTTCCCAGACAATGAAAACCTCTCCAGTGATATGCCTTACTCGGTGGGTGAAGCCAGAAGCTATACAAGGACCAGTGACATGTAAAGGTACAATTAAAAAAGGATGTGATTTGACACATATATCTGTGCCTATCCCAAAAATTGTCAAAATACAAAGAAGAAAAACAGGAGTGTCAAGGATTTTAGGGGCACCATATTAAACAACAAACTTAAAAAAAAAAAAGTATAACAAAGCTTTATTGTTCTTAGAATAGGAAAAAAAACATTATTATAGGCCAAGAAAACTTTTGCCCCACATGTAAAATGGGACCAAAACTGTAATAAGTCCATACATGTTGTATAAAGCAGACAGTTATTTAGAAAACATCCTCCAAGAAAAAGGGGGTGTGTATATATTTCTTGATATGATACAGATTGTATCATGCCCAACTTCCCAGCATGTATCGAGACTTGCTCTTCTTCAGGGAAAATTGAATAGTCCTTTATAATAAAGAAGGAAAAATGAGAGAATTACACATACAGTATCTCACAAAAGTCAGTACACCCCTCACATTTTTGTAAATATTTTATTATACCTTTTCATGTGACAACACTGAAGAAATGACACTTTGCTACAATGTAAAGTAGTGAGTGTACAGTTTGTATAACAGTGTAAATTTGCTGTCCCCTCAAAATAACTCAACACACAGCCAATGTCTAAACCGCTGGCAAAAAAAGTGAGTACACTCCTAAGTGAAAATGTCCAAATTGGGCTCAATTTGCCATTTTCCTTCCCCAGTGTCATTTGATTTGTTAGTGATATAAGGTCCCAGGTGTGAATGGGGAGCAGGTGTGTTGAATTTGGTGTTATCGCTCTCACACTCTCATATTGGTCAATGGAAGTTCAACATGGCACTTCATGGAAAATAACTCTCTGAGAATCTGAAGAAAATAATTGTTGCTCTACATAAAGATGGCCTGGGCTATAAGAAGATTGCCAAGACCCTAAAACTGTGCTGCAGCACTGTGGCCAAGACCATACAGCGGTTTAATAGGACAGGTTCCACTCAGAACAGGCCTCGCCATGGTCAACCAAAGCAGTTGAGTGCACGTGCTCAGCATCATATCCAGAGGTTGTCTTTAAGAAATTGACTTATGAGTGCTGCCAGCGTTGCTGCAGAGGTTGAAGGGGTAGGGGTCAGCCTCTCAGTGCTCAGACCATACCCCGCACACTGCATCAAATTGGTTTGCATGGCTGTTACTCATTTTTGTGAAATACTGTATATGCACACTCCCACAGATATGTCACCCACATGGTGGAGTGGATGTAGCTACCTACAAAATGATAAAGTAAGCAATAGCTAACAAAGTATGGGAGGAACAGCCTGTGCTCATAATTTAAAAACATTTTCCATGTATGCTCAATCTGGGTTGGTGCAGGGGTAGCTTTCTGGTCTTACCTGCATTTGGGTCTCTCTCTTCTGGCCCATGGAATGCAATTTTTGTGTGTGACATCATTACAGCCATATTGGCCATGTTGGGCAATGGGCACATGCATTGGGGTGCTGATCGGTGCCCCTCGAAGCTGGCCCTTTAAATAGGGGTTGTTTGGCTGGCGGATTACTCCTTTGTTGTGAGACGATGTCCACTGGCAGCCTCCCCTTCCCGTTTTTGGGGCTATATATATATATATATATATATAAATATATATATATATATAAATATATATATATATATATATATATATATATATATATATATTGTGACAGGAAGTCAGGTAAATCTGTGGATGTAGTCACAGACAGGAGCTACATTTCCACCTGGTTTAGAAAATTCACCAATTACTATAGGGTGTCGGCTGAAAAGGTAGCCAGGACGGCTTAAGGAAGTTGAAAGGCCTTCAGCTGTTCGGAATGAGGAAGTTAAGGCCTCTATAATTTGTCCAAAGGAAGTCTATTGATGGCTGCCTCCTGACACTGTGTGAGCTGGGGAGAGGAGGACAGTCAGATGTGTGCCTCCCGACGCCGTGTGGGCATGGGAGAAGGATTGCTGCCTCCTGACGCTGTGTGGGCATGGGGAGAGGAGGACAGTCAGATGTGTGCCCCCTGAAAGCTGTGTGAGCATGGGGAAGACTTCCTGAAGCGATGTGCGCTGAGGAGGGTAACAAGTGTGAAGACTACTCGAGGTGAGGTCTTGGATCGTTTCTATGTGAAAAGAAACCAATGGACATTTCCTGTGTGGAGGGGAAAGTAATTAAGACTGAAGACTACTCAAGGTGAGGTCTTGGACTATTTCTATGTGGAAAGAAATAAATGCACTGTTTACTATGTGAAGAGACAAGCAAAGGGACATGTTCAATGTGAAGAGGAAAAGGGACATGTTCAGTGGACATTTGTTGTGTGAAGAAAAACATGGACTATTGAGTGTCTGCTGTAGGATCAGCAAAGTTTGCCCAACAGTAGGTTGGAGACAGACTCCGTAGATAGGTTCCTGTATGTGAGAAGGTAGCCGCTCACAGTGGCAAGGATTTATTTTATTTATGTTTATTTTGAATTATGCTGTTTTTGGAGCTTGCACTTGAGTGAATAAAATTGCAAGAATAAAACCTTACCCTGTTGTTTTCAACCACTTCTCGGCTGTCTCCCTGTGTAACGAACCCCCCCAAGGGGTCATCCACGCCTACCACCGAGCTAATCTCCCACAATATATATAGCTTCTCCAGCAGCATGGTGGACACTGCTGTTTCCTGTTTGTGGTTGCCAGCAGTCAATCGTGCTACTAGATGAGCTCTAAAGATACCTGTTTTTTTCTTTTGTATTCTTTTTATTGCATTGTTTTATTTTTAGGGTTATAATGTTTATGTTTAAAAAAATATATATTTGAGTATTTTGTTCTTTTTTCTATTGTTTCAGGTTAGTGTGATTGGGCTATTTTGTATTTTTTGGGGGGATTTCTGCATTTGCCTACTGGCCCTCCCTCCTGGTCTCCTTGCCCCAAACCAGATTGAGTACAGGCTATTCCTTGCATACAATAACATTTTGATAATAAAGCATAAAGTGATATACACAAGTTCATACATAAATTTCATTGAGGTGACTGTTGTGACAATATGGTGATATATACAAATTAATTCATATAAAAAATTATAAAAAATTCCATAAGGTGACTGTAGTGAAAAATATCAAAAAAGGTCCAAAAAAAGTTTTCAGAATTTTAAAGAAATAGTGAGTCTCTCGTGCAAACAGTGTTTATTCCCAGACAATAGGTGCAAGTGCTCAGCGTAGTGATTTCTCAATCCGCTCTGCAGTGCTCAATGCAGCTTTTATTTCCACCGTGATAAATGGTAAGATTGGATCACTTACCAGATAGCGTGGGTCATGTATGCCTTATGGCATCAAGACCAGCCAAGCTTAGGTAGCCTTCCAGGCTATGATGGAGTCTCCTCGTGGCTTGCTTTGGGTGGGTAGGATGGCGGGCTCCCCCTCTCTCTCCTCTCACCTCAGGCCAGATAAGAAGGAAGACAAAAAAGCTCCGGATGGTGTAGTATTTTACATATAAATTTTATTCCCCAATCTTCACACCATCTTCTTCCTCATTCTCCTATTCAATATATATACGTTTGTCCTGCCCCTTGCGGTAGTTGGGACCACGCTAAATAGGGCCTTTCACTGTAACTGAGATCATATCTCTGGTGGCTGTCAGTCTAGATCTCCCTTCCACCTATCAGCTACACCCGATTTTCCATGTATCCCTCCTAAAACCATAAAGACCCAACAGATTCCCTTCCTGTATTGTTGCTCCACCCACTCCAGTGGTTGAAGATGGCTCAGAAGAATTTGAAGTCCAGGAAGTTCTCAACTCCAGACATCGTAGGGGAAATCTGGAGTATCTCATCCACTGGAAGGGGTATGGCCCAGGGGAAGGATCCTGGGAGCCGGCCAGGAATGTCCATGCAGCAGCTAAGGTTAGAGCTTTTCACAAGAGACACCCAGGTCGGCCAACCCTATTTCATGCCCTGAGGTTGCGTCTATGGAGGGGACTCTGTCACAGCACTGCCGTGTACTCACCCACTCCTGGGCGCCCCCGGAGTCCTTGCGGCAGAGTCGCCGCACTCTTCACTCTCAAAGACCTCTCTCCCAGGTCTGTAGTGGTTCCCATTCTCCCTCTTGCCGACGAGGTCCGCGTTGAGCACGCTGTTGTGGCAAGATTGTGGCTGCCATGAGGCCACGATGTTCTGCACAGGGAGGAGGTGGAGGGCTGTGGATCTGGTAGGGGAAGGAAGTTCAGGGACTATGGTGCAAATCAATATGGTTCCGGGTCCCTGACTTCCCTTTATAGCTCCTGTGTGCCCCACCTACTGGTGGGAGGTGGTCAGTCATGTGATCCTGGCTCTCTATTTAAACCAAGCACGCCTTCCAGTCAGTGCTTGGTTATTTTCCTTGCTCTCGTATACCTGCCTTTTGTCCTGTTTCTCAGCTCGTGTTTCTGGTACCTGACCCTTGATCTTCTGTTTGACTCTCCTTGCCTGCCACCTGACCTGACTCCGGACTGATCGACTTCTCTTGCCAGCCAACTGCCCTGACTTCGGATTGACTGACCTCGCTTTCTGCTTCTTCCCATTAAAGGCCTCCGTGACACCACAGACCCTTCGGGACCCTGTCCCCACTTCCAGGTGCTCCTGAGGGTCGTGATTGTAAGGGAGTGCTGTTCCACTGCAAATGGGTTCTGTCACTGCTACAAGACCCCAGGGGGGGTTGGGACAGTTCTATATAGTGTGAGATGTTGCAATTTCATATGTATAGCCGCTTTGGTTATATGTGTACCCGTTTTAAATATTTATGCATAAATAAATGTTTTTTACCTTTTTTATAAAAAGTATTTTCTCAGCCTCTGCCTATATAGTCCCACAACAAAGAGGGTTTTTCAAATACGATTATATCCGGGGAGGATGGCACTTTAAAACACCATACCAATATCCACCCTCTTTTTCAGGTTCGTCCTGTCATCAAACTGTAGCCTTATAGCAAGTATAAGACTTAATGTATCCACTACTTGCAACAGCCCCTCAAGTGTCTACTGAATAGTATTAATTTTTACTTAAAAAATTAGGAAACTGGGAATGTGCCTGACATTATTCACTTATTTTAAGTGTTTAAACTCGCAAACTTGGTTGTAAAAATACCAACACCACAGGTGGTACTAAAGCCACTACTTCCATCCAGAGCCCTTATAAGGTACTGAGGGACTTCCTCCTGCCCTTTTACCACAATTACTTTTCTACAGGTTGGTTGAGACCTAGCTGTGCTGTGTCTATCCTATAGACACACTTACCCTGTTTCCATACCCTACCCCTTCAGTACTCCACAGAGAAATTCCCTCACTGATAGCAATGTTTAAAACCACGTGCAAGGGAACCACAGCTAAAACTATTGCTCTGCCAATGGGTTTATTTGCTCAGATTGATGTTGGTTCCCTTGCATCAGATCAGGACCCTATTTTAACAATGTTCTCTGTATCTGATTCTAGCTCTATCTCAGGCACACAACAAGTGGCCTTCCTGTCCAAGGCAGATTTTTCTGCAACTATATCTGAATTTGTAGGACAACTAATGGCTTTAATATAGCCACCACTGTCCAGAAATATAAAGTGCCTTTATTCTTCCCACCTTCAGAAATGGCTCCACCTGCTCTAGAAGCGGTAGACACAGAAAACATTGAAGACGTGTTGGAGGCCACAGAAGATTTCTCACCCCAAGCTCTTATACATTCGATAATATGACTTCACGCAATATGCTTGCCATGGTAGATATGTTCAATTTTGCTGTGCACAAAATCCTCAGAATAGTTGTACTTGATTATCCTCCTTGTCACCATGCCCTTCTGGGTACTAAGAGATCTGAAGAGCATAAAAAGATATTTCCCATTCATGCACAAATAGAACAGGAAGTTTACATGTATGACATTTAGGGTTCTGCTGAAACGATTTTCACACCTCTGTGAATCATTGCCAAACTATATGCAGTGAAAAAAGAATTTAAAAAGTGGACTGTTCTGGTATTAGACCTTGCCATCTCAGTCTTACATAAACCTCTTTCTGTCCCTATAGAAATTGTTCCTTCATTTAGGGATTCTGCAGAGAAAAAATTTGAGGCGCTCTTAAACGCCTTTGCTCTTGCAGACCTAGCTCTGCAACCAGCTATTGCTGCAATTTCTGTTTGTCAAACTGATGCTAATAGGACTAGGGCAATGAACAGTCAACATATTTCTATCTTCAAGGATTAAGCCTTAGTGAAACATGTAGAAATCTTGCCTTCTGTCTTACTTTTCTGTGTTAATGTCCTAGAACAACTCATGACACAAATCTCTAGAATGGCATTCCCTTCTGTCCATGTGCACAAAATCTAATAGATAAAAGCCTGGTCAGCTGAAGCTGCCTGTAAAAGATGTCTCCTCTATTGACCAGTTTATAAAGGATGTTACAGAAGGAAATGCCCATCTTCCCAAGCTGAATGCCTTCAGGGCCTTTTACCAAACAAACATTGCCCAATCATTCTCCTCAAGCTTCATCTTCAATGTCAAACTTCAGCCCTTTCTTGGCACAGCACTTGGAACACAAAGAACACCAAAACTACGCCAAAAATTTCTTCCTAATGTAGAAGAACTTTCACTCCTAAGATTGGAGGATGTCTATTACGGTTTAAATTCCTCTGGGTCACTTACATCCCTTATCTTTGGGTTCAATCTGTTCAATTTGCAGACTGCCCTGGACCATCTCTTGTCTCAAGTAGTGGTTGTTCCAGTTCTCTGGAGGACAGGTTCAAAGAATTCTATTCAAACCCGTTCACGGTGCCAAAAACCAACAGGGGTATTCGTCCTATCCTGGACCTAAAATCCCTTGAAAAGTATTTTTGTGTTCCCAAGCTTTGCATGGAATAAGCAAGAGACAAGAGTAACACCTGCCATCAAAAGACGTTCAAGATGCCTACCTACATATTCTCATGCACCTACAGTACATCCAGGTTAAACAACCATTTACCACTGTTTGTGGACAGGACCAAGGACCCTCTAACACTGTTATTGGATGTTCTGGTAATTCCTTGGGCTCTTGGGCCTATTCTACCTTGACTGCTCTACACAATAAAGGAAGAGAAGAAATCAGTAATTCTCATTGCCCAGAAGAATCTGATACCCAGACATACTCGAACTTCTAGGAGACAATCGTTGGCCTCTTCCTAACCGTCCAGATGTGCTACCTCAGGATCCCTGTTCAATCCTGCTCCTCAATCACTGGCTTTAATGGAATGGCTGTTGATGCCCAGATTTTGAAAGACAGTGGTGTATCTGGCTCTTTCATTCCCACAGAATTCAAAGCTAGAAAAGTCACTTCTAGAAAAATGTGCTACCGTATCTAGAAATGATTTTCGGAGAGACGTGAACACAGGCATTTCAACCCCAGAGGTTACTTGATACCTAACATTCTGACCTTCTCACATTTGGGACTTGACCAGAATTTGGCATAAAGTAGGGATCTGCAAAGTTTGGCAGAACTACACATCCCAGGAGGCATTGTAAAACTCTGACATTCACAGATATGACTAGGCATGATGGGAATTTTTTTAGTTCCTGAACAACTGGAGGGCCATAGTTTGGGGACCCCTGGCCTAAAGGATAAGTTCATCTTTTGGAACATGTTATAAGTTCCACCCATATTTAGGGTAGAACATGTAACATGTTCCAGCAGCTGCAGCCATTCCCCTCTTCCCCCTTCCCCAGTGACAGCAGGCGGGCATCTTCCCTGGATGCCAGCTGCCACTGTTTGAAATAACATGGCCATGTGGGGCCAGGTCAGGGCCACGTCATTCATTCACAGTCCTCTATGAATGGGAAAGCTTGTATATTTAATGAACTACCATGGCGCTGTTGAGAGCTCTGGTAGTTCATTCATTTTTCTTCCAGTGTGTACGAGGTATTAGCAGACAGATAGACTGAGAAGTCTGCAGGAGTCCTGCATTTCAATGCTTTCCAGGCTCCAAGAAAAAAAATATTAAATGCACATTTTTTTTACCAGAAAAGTAAATGCATTCATTATTTTTTTCAAAAAGGTAAACTTATCTTTTACAAACTCTTAAGGTTCACATTTCAGGTTTGTGCATTTTATTCCATAAACTTCTGGCTTCTCTTTCCCTTAATAAAACCTTAATTCAAGGTGATTAAGGATCAGGCCCCCATTACAACACCCTGAGCTTCCTTGGTATCCCAAGGGGGCATGTCCAAAAGATTTTACAGTCTGCTTGAGTTTTGTAAGTATAGTATAAAGAAAGCACACATCTCAATACCTATTACAAGAAACTAACAAAAATAAACAATTATTTTCCTATCCTTTATTAAAGAAAAGACAGCTAGAACAAAGGCAATTTGTAGACAAAAAAGTTACCGTGCAAAATAGGCCCTTACCCCTGTTGAAGATTCATAACAAATTTTGGGACAGAAAAAGACGGGGCTTTGCGGGCCTGTGGGAGTGGAAGGATCAAAGAGTAGAACCAGTAGTAAAATCAAAAATACATTTTATTGGTTTATCAAAATAAAAAACAAGCATGGATAACCATGCATGTATAATAACAAACAAGTACAACATGCAATTGTTAAAATATATAGTGTCACTGTAATTATAGAAACATATCCCACAAGGGGTTAGACGTGGAAAAAACAAAGCCTGTGTAGGTGGAAGATGGGTCTCAAGCTGGATTCGGTCACGGTAGGTCCCCAGCAAGCCGACGCGTTTCGCTTAAGGCTTCCTCAGGGCCTGAGAGACCATAACAGACCGATGTTTCCTTTTTAACAGTGACTTGTGTTAGGCGGCAAGGCTGTAGCGGTACATAGACTGTTCGGAAGATAATATCTCCGTATTCACCGTACAGAATTTATATAAGTATCAAGTAAAATACTTTTGTATTACATCCGATGTGTTGGGTTGCAGCTGCATCATCAAGGTCGAGGCTGCTATAAATAGCTCCAATCTTGGCCTCTTGGGGTGTAATCGCCCCATAGCAAATAATTGTCCTCTTCCTGGATTATTTATCCATATATGCAATCACCCTCAGGTACAATCAATTTAGTGTCAATATTGCACTCGTTTAAGTCAGGTTTTAAAGACCTTTATGCAGTTTGTAGGGAATGTATCCCCAATCTACTTGTCCTAAATGGCAGCAGGGTTGACCTCTCCTCAAACTGAAAGGTGCTCCAGGCAGGGAAATAGGACCTATACAGGTGTATATTTCAGTAAATGGACCCAAGGTCCTGGGCTATCCAAGCCCTCTGTGTCACCGTACGTTTACCACCTGCCTTGCCAAAGGCAATTGTTGTTGCAACAAGTCATCTCATGGAAATAAAATACATATAATCTGAGATACATTTAATCTTGACACCTGGCACTAATCTTCCAGGGGTGATGCTCCAAGTCTCCTTTCACATGGGCAGCCAGGGGAAGGTAAAATTGATCTGCGTTTTACTGCCCCTGACTGCCCATCGAAAAGCGCACATGGTGGCATTTGTATGTGTAGCGCATGAAAGGCGGTACCCCTGAACAGGGCAGCACTGCAAACCTTTTCTCACAGTTGCAGTGTGGTCCAACAATGTAAGGCAATTGTGAAAAATTGTAAAAAAAAAGAACAAGCTTCAAAGTGGCAGTATTGCCTCCTGGATGCCCTCTAACTTCCTTTCACTGCCCTCTAAAACAAGATCCAAAATAGATTGCTTTTCAGAGGGATAAAAAATTATGTGAAAGGAACCTAAGGGGTTATTGAGCCCATGGACCCCAAATTTCATCAAACTTATTTGGGAAGCCTCTATTAGACAATTTAATTTGGTTTGGGGCAGGACAGAGTTATTCGGGTCTTTTCACTCAGTAAGTGATGGTGGGGAGGACCATTTCTACGTCAGAAGAGTGTTTTTTAGAGCCCTTATCAGATTTTTTTTTTAGTGTGATGGGATCTGAAGATTCTCTAATACAGTGTTTCTCAACTCTGGTCCTCAGGACACACTAACAGGCCAGATTTTAAGTATTACCTTGGGGAGATGCAGACTAGAATACTGCAATCACTGAGCAGCAAATGATATCACCTGGGATGTATTTCAGTTTTCTTGCAAACCTGGCTTGTTAGTGTGCCATGAGGACCGGAGTTGAGAAACACTGCTCTAATAAACCTAAAAGACAGCAAAGTGAATGTTTAGTTTGTTTCACCTCATTGACTACTATAAGTGAAAATTCAATTTGCAAAGTGAAAATGCTCTACTTTTATAATAAATAAACCCCACAGATATTTCAAAGAAGCTCCCCCTTCCTCAATGGCAGCAAGCCATGTCTTAGCCCAATTCCATATCAGTTATAGAGGCCTGTGCTTTCACAGAGTAAACTGATAAGACTGAAACAAAAAATAATGCATTGTAAGGGCTCTTGCTGTATGACAAGAGGCAGAAAGGCAGCAAAAAAGGAAGTACAACAAATGAGGAAATGGAAAAATTACAATGTGAGCAATTATTAATTTTAAATGAAAAGTATACAGAAATAGAAACATTTGATTGCTAACCTGAAAATCTGATTCAATATGTATGCTTTTGCACTTGCTTGCCTTATCTTAATCAGCTATGTTTGCATCTACTGATTCCACCCGCTGTCATTGGTCAGGATAAATTAAATTAAAACTATGTAGAAGTAGTGTAAAGTTTAGTATGTAAGGCCTCATGCACACAGGTTGTTAAAAAAACGAGCTGCAAAACCACTACCAACGCCAGGAAAAAGCGGCTGTAAAAACTCGCTTTTAGTAACCTTTTGCATTGGTGTTAATGCGTGTTTAGCTGCGCTAGCTTTTAGCAGCGTTTCTCTGCCTCTATTCAAAATCAATGGTTCCCTATGAGAACCGTCTTAACTGATCCAACTTTTAGCCGACTTGATTTGAATAGAAGTCGCATTCAAGTTAGATCATCATGATCCAACTTGTGGTGCGACTTGTTCTCTGAGAATCTTGAAGGTGAACTCCACAACAAAATTTTAAAGCATGCAGCCAGAAAGGTCAGGAAAGGTGTGTGTGTGTGTGTGTGTGTGTGTGTGGGGGGGGGGGGGGGGGTTGAGTGAGCCCCTCTCCTTGACCATACCAGGCCACATGCCCTGAACATGGGGGGCATGGGTGCTTTGGGGCAGGAGGGGGGGGGCTCTGCGCCCCCCACCCCAAAGCGCCTTGCCCCCTTGTTGATGGGGACAAGGACCTCTTCCCGACAACCCTTGGCGGTGGTTGTGGGTTCTGCGGGAAGGGGGCTTATCCAATTCTGGAGGCCCTCTTTTACAAGGAGGCCCCCAGATCCCAGCCCCCCCCCCACCTCGTGAATGAGTATGGGGTACATTGTACCCCTTCCCATTCACCCCAAAAAAAAGCAGTGTAGTGTAAATAAAAACAAGAGACGGTTTTGACAAGTCCTTTATTAAAAATCTTCCTCTGGTCTTCTCCCTCCGGTGTTCTTCCTTTCAATCTTCAGGTGATGTCACAAGGGGCAGGGTCTCATGGTGATGTCATCACAGGGCCACGCCCCATGGCTATATAGATAGCGTCAGAGGAAGACTGGGTCGGTGGGGGAGAAGACAGCAGAAGACCAGAAGACTGGAGGAAGAACACCAGAGGGAGGAGACCAGAGGGAGAAGATTTTTAATAATTAATAAAGAACTTGTCAAAACCGTCTCTTGTTTTTATTTACAGTACACTGCCTTTTTTTGGGGGGACAAGGTGCTTAGGGGTAGGGGGGCGCAGAGCGATCGCTCGTCCCCCCCTTTCTTGACCCCCTGGGCTGCATGCTCAGATAAGAGTCTGGTATAGTTTTTGGGGGGTACCCCACACAGTTTTTGTTTTTAATTTTGGTATGGGTCAGTGGCGTACCAATTGGGGGAGGGGGGGGCTGCCCGCCCCCAAGTGCCACGCTTTGGGGGGGTGACAGGCCGGCGCCGCCGGCCCGGCCCCCATCCCCTATGAAGGCAGCTGCAGCAGCAGCTCCTTCAGTCCGTGCTGCTCACAGGGGGCCGGAAGAAGGTAAGTGCCTGTTTAGCCTCCCTGTGTGACTGGGAGGCTGCAGGAGGAATATGGAAAGATCAATTCCTCTATATGCAGCAACTCCCACCGTTCCTCCTATCCATCTTCTTTTGCTGGCCCCCAGTGCTATCCAGCCCACCCAGTGCTGTCCAGCCCCCCCTCCCCAGTGCTGTCCAGCCCCCCCTTTCCAGCAAACCCCAGTTCTCTTCAGCCCCCCAGTACTCTTTAGCCCCCCCAGTGCTCTTTAGCCCCCCCTCCCAGTGCTCTTCAGCTCCCCACAGTGCTTTTCAGCTCCCCCCATGCTCTCTGGCTCCCCAGTGCTCCCACCCCCCTGTGCTCCCTGGCTCCCCCCCTTAGTGATCCCCAGTTCCACTGTGCTCTCCAGTCCCCCCCCCCCAGTGCTCTCCAGTCCCCCCTTCCCCCGTGCTCTCCGTCCCTCCGGTTTTAATTGCCCCCCCCAGTGCCTTCCACCTCCCGCGCTTTCCAACCCCCCTGCAATAGTTTCCAACACCCCCTTAATTCTCTCCAGTCCCCCCCCCCCGCCCTTCAGCTCCTCCAGTACTCTCTGCTTCTCCTGTGCTCTCCAGCTCCCCTAGTGCTCTCTTGTATCATGTCTGCAGTCTCTGACCAGCTCTTGTATCATGTCTGCAGTCTCTGACCATTTCTTGTATCACGTCCGCAATCTCTGCCATCTCTTGTATCATGTCTGCAGTTTCTGACCATCTGTTGTATCACATCCGTAGTATCTGATTATCTCTTGTATCACGTCCGTAGTCTCTGACCATCTCTTGTATCATGTCTGCAGTCTCTGACCATCTCCTGTATCATGTCTGCAGTCTCTGACCATCTCTTGTATCATGTCTGCAGTCTCTGACCATCTCTTATATCATGTCCTCAGTCTCCGACCATCTCTTTATCACATCCGTAGTCTCTGACCATCTCTTGTATCATGTCTGCAGTGTCTGTCAATCTATTGTATCAAAACCTCAGTCTCTTACTATCTCCTGTATCATGTCTGCAGTCTGTGACCATCCCTTGTATCATGTCTGCAGTCTCTGACCATCTCTTGTATCATGTCCGCAGTCTCTGACCATCTCCTATATCATGTCTGCAGTGTCTGACCATCTACCGTATCATGTCTGTATTCTCTGATCATCTCTTATATCATGTCTGCAGTCACTGACCATCTCCTGCATCATGTCTGCAGTCTCTGACTATCTCCTGTATCATGTCCACAGTCTCTGACCATCTTCTGTAGCATGTCTCCAATCTCTTACTCAAATTTAAACACATTTCTAATAGTATTAGCTATCTGTTTATGCTGAAGGTAGGATTGTGCAGGAGAGGCAGAGAGTGCAAAAGGGGGGACTGTGATTAGGGAGATGGGGGGGGGGAGACTGCAAGGGGTACTGTGATGGGGGGATGTGAAATGTGTGCAATAAATGTCTTGAAAATATTACAAATGTTTGTGAGTTTTTTTACATTTTAAAGTTTGGGGGGGGGGGGGTGCCAGATATAGGTTTCGCCCTGGGTGCCAAATGCTCTAGGTATGCCACTGGTATGGGGTTCCCTTTCAAGAGCCTCGGAGCATAAGTTGCACCACAAGTCAGATCATGATGACCTGACTTGGATGTGACTTTCATTCAAATCAAAGGGCTGAAAGTTTGATCAGTTCGGATCAGTTAAGACAGCTCCCATAGGAAATCATTGATGTAAAAAAAAAAAAACGCTTGACGTGACTTAAAGCTGTATCTTAACGTTTACATGCGTTTACAAGCAGTTACAAGCATTTCACGTTTGAAATGCTGGTAAACTACAGTCCTGAACGTGATTTATCTGCTTTCAAAAAAACGTCAGTAAAGTCAACTGCCTCTAAACTACTTTAAACGACTGAGTGTACAAGTACACATAAGATAACATTGAGGAGAGTTCAGGGGCTGCTGAAAAAAACACCCAAATTCTCCTAAACGTGACTTTAGCAGCTGCAGTGTACATGAGGTCTAATATTTATATGACTCAGGATTCCTTCGATGAGTGAATTCCAACCACCAGTCCCTATGATCGCTTCTGGCTACAGAATTTAAGCGTAAATTAAAGTTAACAGTTTTTTAAAAGTGTGAATTACAACTAACAGCCTTCTAAAATAAAATCCTATTTATGATCTGTTCTGGCTTCAGAAACGTTTTAGTCTACACAATAGTGTTATTTTTTGTTACTAACATGCATGCTAGGGTAAGTCAGTCATGCTATCTGTAACTTATCAGATCTTTTCAGAACTCCAGTATGGGAACAACCACCACATTTTTCTTTACGTTTCTGGTTGCTGCATATCAGGTATCACAGAAACCCAAGACAAACTTTAAAAAAGATAATTATTATTATTATTATTATTATTATTATTATATAGGATTTATATAGCGCCAACAGTTTATGCAGCGCTTTAAAAACTTGAGCGTAGACAGTACAAATACAATACACTTTAACCACTTAAGCCCCAGAAGATTTTACCCCCTTCCTGACCAGGCCCTATTTTGCGATTCGGCACTGCGTGACTTTAACGGACAACTGCGATGTCGTGCGACGCTGTACCCAAATGAAATTGACGTCCTTTTTTTCCCACAAACAAAAAAAAGTGTAAATTTTGAAAAAATAACAATATTTTTCACATTTTTTTATATGAAATTCCCCAAAAAAATTTAAAAATCAAATTTTTTTAACATTTTAGGCCAATTTGTTTTCTGCTACATATGTTTGGTAAAAAAAAAATCACAATAAGCGTATTTTGATTGGTTTGCGCAAAAGTTATTGCGTTTACTAACTAAGGGAAAGATTTTTGTCATTTTTATTGTTTTTTTTGAACGAGTAATGGCGGCGATCAGCGATTTTTTTTGCGGCACTGCGACATTGCGGCGGACAGATCAGACCCTTGACACTTTTGGGGGTACCAGTGACATTACTACAGTAATCAGTGCTATACATATGCACTGTTACTGTAAAAATGACACTGGCAGGGAAGGGGTTAACTTTATTAGTGATCAAGGGGTTAAGTGTGTCCCTAGGGGCGTGCTTCTTACTGTAAAGGGGTGTGGCTAGTGATGTAACCACAGAGACATACGATCCTACATAGCAGGATCGTATGATCTCTGCAGTTAGATCAGGGAGAATGACAGGCGGCTTTGTTTACATCAGCAGCCTGCCTTTCTCCCTCTCCACGGGGAGATCGCGAGTGACCGGCGGACATGTTAGGGAACGAGCGGGGGCAGGAGCATGCCTCTGGTGGTGCGTGCTCACCCCCTAGAGGCTCACAGGCTAGCGACATAGTACTACGTCACTTTGCCTGTACGGGGATGACCGCCGCCGTAAATAGTCGTGCGGTGGTCGGCAAGCGGTTGATACAGTAGGAATCAGAGGGCCCTGCTCGTTAGAGCTTAAAATCTAAGAGAATGATGGCTCCTTGTTACTAGGTCTGAGCAGAATTCAGAATAAGCATGGGAAAGTTATTGTTAGTGTTTGCATGGAAGTTGTGGTTTTCCTGCACTTGAGGCAAAAACGATATCAGTCTTTATTGCAATTTCCGTTATCTGAATAAAGTATTTTCAACTTGACATCTCCACTTAAAATTTTTTTTTTTCTTCTTTTAGGTATTAAGGATTCCACCAATAGTTGTGAGATGGCTCCTGTGACAGACGCAGTATGTAACTCAATTATAATAGGCACAAGGTGCTACAGTATCACACATAAGTGAGTACACCCCTCACATTTTTGTAAATATTTTATTATATCTTTTCATGTGACAACAATGAAGAAATGACACTTTGCTACAATGTAAAGTAGTGAGTGTACAGCTTGTCAAACAGTGTAAATTTACTGTACCCTCAAAATATCTCAACACACAGCTATTAATATCTAAACCACTGGCAACAAAAGTGAGTACACCCCTAAGTGAAATAGTCCAAATTGGGTCCAATTAGTCATTTTCCCTCCCCGGTGTCATGTGACTCATTAGTGTTACAAAGTCTCAGGTGTGAATGGGGAGCATGTGCGTTAAATTTGGTGATATCACTCTCACTCTCTCATACTGGTCACTGGAAGTTCAACATGGCCTGTCAATCAAATTGGCCTGCTTTGCTGTCATCCCAGGAGGAAGCCTCTTATAAAGATGATGCACAAGAAAGCCCACATATTGTTTGCTAAAGACAAGCAAACTAAGGACACAGATTACTGGAACCATGTACTGTGGTCTGATGAGACCAAGATAAACTTATTTGGTTCAGATGGTGTCAAGCGTGTGTGGTGGCAACCAGGTGAGGAGTACAAAGACAAGTGTGTCTTGCCTACAATCAAGCATGGTGGTGGGAGAGTCATGGTCTGGCGCTGCATGAGTGCTCCTGGCACCGGGGAGCTACAGTTCATTGAGGGAACCATGAATGCCAACATGTACTGTGACATACTGAAGAAGAGAATGATCCCCTCCCTTCCAAGACTGGGCCGAAGAGCAGTATTCCAACATGATAACCACCCCAAACACACCTCCAAGATGATCACTGCCTTGCTTAAGAAGCTGAGGGTAAAAGGTGATGGACTTGCCAAGCATGCAACGGAAGTTGGAGGAGCGCAAGGTCTCTAACATCCACCAGCTCCGTGATGTCGTCATGGAGGCATACAAGAGGACTCCAACGGCAACCTGTGAAGCTCTGGTGAACTCCATGTCCAAGAGGGTTAAGGCAGTGCTGGAAAATAATGGTGGCCACACAAAATATTGACACTTTTGGCCCAATTTGAACAATTTCTCTTAGAGGTGTACTCACTTTTGTTGCCAGCGGTTTAGACATTATTGGCTATGTGTTGAGTTATTTTGAGGGGACAGCAAATTTACACTGTTATACAAGCTGTACACTCACTACTTTACTATGTAGCAAAGTGTAATTTTTTCAGTGATGTCACATTAAAAGATATAATAAAATATTTACAAAAATGTGAGGGGTGTACTTTTGTGAGATACTGTATGTAGTAAAGCAAAAGTGTATAAATAAAAACATTTATTATAATAACACATATTCTTAATTTACAGGAAAAGGAGGGCACTATAGTTTACCATCAAATTGCATTTTCCAATGGTAACAGGAAGCAAAGGAATAAGAAATCGGAGGAAGACGTCACTTATGCTCAAATAAAGGTAACTTTACATTATACACAATACAGTAAAATCTTGAATTGCAAGCAATTTGTTCCGGAAACTTGCTTGTAATCCAAAGCACTCTTATATCAAAGCAAATTTCCCCATAAGAAATAATAGAAACTCAGATGATTAATTCCACAACCATTTATTCAAAAATTCTTCAGTTTAAGTCCATATAAAATGATTATAACAATGTGATGTTTAACCATAAAATGTCCATCCACAAATGGCAGCCTCCATAAGGGGATTAGAAGCAAAATCCAGCAGGAGCTACAGAGTATAGAAGAGAAGAGAAGAGCCTCTAAGTGTAGCAATATGGTAACATTTAATGAAGGTTCAACATTTAGTAACTGGTTGATGATTAAAACAAGCAGATCTAAGAAGGCAGGCAACTTGGTTAAAGCTGTCCACATGGACCATACCCCGCACCGCCGGCTCTCACCGCTGTCAGTCTGCTGTCGTGACTGGGAAGACTACCCTGCAGTAGAGCAATCTGAAAGCGAGGCTTGAAGCGCTCGTGGAGCGCAGCATGGAAGGGATGACGTTGATGGCGGTGCAGAGGATGGTCTATGTGGACATCTTTACCCCGAATGCCTGCATACTAAGATGTGCCTGTTTTAATCATCAACCATGTGAGTTGCTAAATGTTGTACCTTTTGTTATTGTAACCAAATTACTACATTTAGAGGCATCTCTCTTCTCTTTTATACTCAGTTGTGACATGACGCTACTTGTATATGAAGACATAGCTCGTTTATCAAGTCAAAGTGTTAAAAAAAATGTTGCTTGCCTTGCAAAACACTCTCAGACCAAGTTACTCTCAATCCAATGTTTTACTGTATATAGTAGCAATGATATTCAATGTTAGGATGTAGATGTGATCATTCAAATTCCAAATGATTTTGCACTCAGGGGTGAATTTATATAAAAAAATTGCAAAGCTAAGAACTACATGTACACCCAAACGTTTTATGAAAGTCAATAAGTATTTATTTCCTATGATCATCATCTACATCTAATGGCCATAATGCAGTTTTGCATTCAGGGGGTAGGATCTAGATCGTGATAGGTTATAACCTATACTTTTAAACTGCAATCTGTAGCTCTTTTCCTGTATTCCACTTAACCGGTTGCCGACTGCGCACAGTATATTTACTGCGGCAGTCAGCCCCGGCCAGGCAGAGTGACGTAGATCTACGTCGCTCGCCTGTCACTGGGATTGGAGCCAATAGCGGGCGAGCGCGCGCCCGCCTCGGCTCGTTCAGGGAGGAGTGCGGGCGTGTGACCGGCGGACATCGGGTCACTCGCCGATCGTCGGTACAGCGGGAGAAAGGCAGAGCGGCTTATGTAAACAAGCCGCCTGTCATTCTCCCCTGTGTAAAAATGAAGATCAGACGGTTCTACTATGTAGAACCGTTGATCTTTGTTTATACACCAATAGCCATGTCCCACTACAGTTAGAATCACGCCCCTAGGACACACTTAACCCCTCCCTGTCCAATACAGTTAACCCCTTCCCTGCCAGTGTCATTTTTGCAGTAACAGTGCATATATATAGCACTGATTACTGCAGTAATGTCACTGGTACCCCCAAAAGTGTCAAAAATGTCAGTCAAGGGTCCGATCTGTCCGCCGCAATGTCGCAGTACCGCAAAAAAAATCGCAGATCGCCGCCATTACTCGTTAAAAAAAAAAACACCAAAAATGACAAAAATCTTTCCCTTTGTTAGTAAACGTGATAACTTTTGCGCAAACCAATCAAAATACGCTTTTTGAGATTTTTTTTACCAAATATATGTAGCATAAAACAATTTGGCCGAAAATGTTAAAAAATTTTGATTTTTACATTTTTTTGGGGGGGAATTTCATATAAAAAAAAGTGAAAAATATTGTTATTTTTGCAAAAATTACGCTCTTTTTTTGTTTATAGCACATGATCAAAAAATCGCACAGGTGATCAAATACCACCAAAAGAAAGCTCTGTTTGTGGGAAAAAAAGGACGTGAAATTCGTTTAGGTACAGCGTCGCACGACCGCGCAATTGTCCGTTAAAGTCACGCAGTAAAAAATCGCAAAAAAAACCCTGGTCAGGAAGGGGGTAAAATCTTCCAGGGTTTAAGTGGTTAAAGTTGCTAGCTGGCCATGAAAGTAGGAACCATTGTCAATAATAAAAAAAACAGAACAAAACAAAAGGTGGCACAGGTAACTCCATCTTTCACTCTAGCAAAGCAGCCACAGGACAAACTGTTACCTTCCTGATTTACAGTAGTTGCCTGCAGTTATAAATAATGTTAAAGTATTTCTGCTAAAAAGTTTTTCACAATTACCAGTTAGATTGGGGCCTGCCTTGGAATCTGGAATCTGATTGGTGTTAGTTACATCAAGCAGAGAGAGTAGACGATTCACAGCACAGCACCGAGAAAACAGACCCACACAAGAAATGCACTCTGGAATGTGGCTACATCAAACTTAGATTAAGGCATATGGAGTGAACTTTCTAACATTACCACAACAGCGATATTTTCTGGATAGTTTTTGGTGTTGATTAAAGCCCTTCTCTAGACTGCGGTACAATTGATCCATGCAATTGGGTTCACTGCATGGGTTAAATGCTCCTATTATCTAGGGGATGATTAATAGGTATATAGCACTATCCCGGAGAGGCCACTGGTAAAAGCTGGATCTTCCCTAACAGTACGGAGGCTGCCAGTCACCCAAGCACCAGTTGATACACTCTGGCTCCAATTAAGCAGTCTAGGGGTTGTCTTTTTTAGGTTTAGTGCTTATAGAACTTTAACAGGAGAGGGGATCAGGGCATGGGATACTCCAAAACACTCAGCACTTATTGATTGGAGCACACGGAGTCTTCTCCCTAAGTAATAATGGGTGTTGAACAGTCTAAGACCTCACAGCTGAAGACCAAGGGGAAAGTCTTTTAAGCATCTGGTTACCTTGCACTGATGATGCTTACCCAGTGCAATTTTTTCAAAACACAGCACAGTCAGCGGGATCAGTTCCCAGTCCCCAGGACAGTTGCCACCTTCTACCTTCGGACACGGTCCAGTGAGTGAGACAGCACCTCTCCAGACCAGGTCCCTTGTGGTGAGGTTCTGTATTCAACTTCCAGCATAGTCCATCAAGGTCCTCAGCCCTGTCACTGCTGAGACTTCTAAAGCAGCTTGGATATCTGAGGGCTATGGGACCATCCTGAGCAGAAGGAACCCAGCTTTCCAGTTTCTTAGAATATTTCACCATTCATTCCCCCTTCTGGACACTCCTCTCCAGGGATTGGCTGGAACCTGATAAACATTCAGGCTGGTCATTTTGAATCTCCAGGTCTAAGCTCTGTAAGCAATCAATCTCCCAGCCTGCAAACCCCCCCCCCCCCTCCCCGATCAGACCAGGCCAAACAATTACTGCTCCCTTGGTTACAGAAGAAGTCAACAATTAATTGTATCTAGCATCCTACCCTAACAGGGTGCTACAGGTATATTTTTAAAAAAGACTCAAGCGCAGCTTTAAGGTGGACTGAAACCCACTGATTTAACTGGTTTCCAAAACTGTTACATTCAAGGCTTTCCTCTGGTAATAGCTGTCAAAGTTTCCAGTGTGCTTATGTCAGTTCTTAACCAGATTTTAAAGCCCTCAAGTCCTGATCAAGTGTGTAGCACCATGGCAACCCCATATCTAAATAGAGGCTAAGATGGCACCATCTTCAACTGCAAATTATAGTAGGGTTTAGTTTAGCTTTCAATAATTTTTTACTGAAATTACTCGTTTAAAGTGGATGTAAACCCTCACATATACCCAGTAACGTGAACAGCTTCAGATGATACACAGAGATGAGACAGATCTCCCTGCATAAGTTTTACTTGCTGTCTTCAGCTTTCTTCATTCTTTAGAATGTGCACATCGTGTTAGAAAATGTTCTTTCTGTTTCAGCAGTGGGAGGGGAGTCTGTGTGTAAGCTGATTTGAGCAACACAGAGTGATGGGCACAGGACTGCTTAATACACAGAGGGCTCGGTTCAGGACTACATAATACACAGAGTGCTGGGCACAGGACTACATAATACACAGAGCGCTGGGTACAGGACTGCATAATACACAGAGCTGTGGGCACATGACTACATAATACACAGAGCGCTGGGCACAGGACTGCATAATACACCGAGCGCTGTGCACAGAACTGCATAATACACAGAGCACTGGGCACAGGACTGCATAATACACAGAGCTGTGGGCACATGACTACATATTACACAGAGGGATGGGCACAGGACTGCATAATACACAGAGCACTGGGCACACGACTGCATAATACACAGATCTGTGGCCACATGACTACATATTACACAGAGCAATGGGCACAGGATTGCATAATACACAGAGCGCTGGGCACAGGACTGCATAATACACCGAGCGCTGGGCACAGAACTGCATAATACACAGAGCACTGGGCACAGGACTGCATAATACACAGAGCTGTGGGCACATTACCACATATTACACAGAGGGATGGGCACAGGACTGCATAATACACCAAGCGCTGGGCACATAAATGCATAATACACAGAGCACTGGGCACAAGAGTGCATATTACATAGAGCACTGGGCACAGGACTGCATAATACACAGAGCGCTGGGCACATGACCACATAATACACAGAGTGCTGGGTACAGGACTACATAATACACAGAGCGCTTGGCACAGGACTGCATAATACACAGAGCACTGGGCACAGGACTGCATAATACACAGATCTGTGGCCACATGACTACATATTACACAGAGCGATGGGCACAGGATTGCATAATACACAGAGCGCTGGGCACAGGACTGCATAATACACAGAGGGCTCGGTTCAGGACTGCATAAGACAAAGAGCGCTGGGCACAGGATCACATAATACACAGAGTGCTGTGCACAGGACTACATAATACACAGAGCATCTGGCACAGGACTACATAATATACAGGCGGCTGTTAGGTATAGAGTGCAGGGTTCAGAGGTTTGTTATGCACAGAGGACACTTCTGCCCCCACATCCATAGCTCGCCACTGCACCCTTCTCTCACAGATAATCTCTGCAGCCACCTCTTAGCCCTTCCCCCACAACAGCTAAACACTCTATCTCTCCATGCAGCTGTATCAGCTCTGACCCATGCTCCCCAACTGCCCTCACCTGTGTATAAACTGACCTCCTCCCATCTACTCACCTCTCGGTCTCAGCCCTCCACACAGTAAATTTTTGGCTCTGCCTCTCTTCCACTGAACAGCAGCAGGAGCTGCAGTGAGATTGCCCAGCAGGGGGCAATGGCATCCTAACCACCAGGCTGTTTCTCAGCCAGCATGGGATGCCCTATCTATGTTATTCCGGCCCTGAATCTGGGGACAAAACTGGGGACAGACTTGGTCTGGGAACAGTGTCCTCTTCCCAGGAGACGTCTGGTCACCCCAGTCTATCAGCTTTTTACCTAAAAATATTGTAGATATTTTCTTAATTGGATCCGTGCTCAGATCCTCATCCCACCCCGTTAGATGCTTGAGCTGAGCTGACAGTTAGTATAAGAATGATTTGGGAACAGGCAGCCCACCGTTCTCCTTAGCACCCTGCTAAAATATAACTTGCCAAAACCTTGGTGGTTTGGCTAGACTAAATCACGTTTACCTGCTTAATGTGGCACACACAACTCCAGACCATTTTTTGCACCAGCTTTCTGGCACAGGAAGCTTAGGTAATTCCCTGGATGGTGTTCACTTCAACATTGTATTAAATTATCTATGTCAAGTGAAATTATAATTGAGTGTACTTTTACACTTGGCTGGTCTATTTGCTTAAGATTTCACCCAATAGTTACTCAAGTTTTAATAAAAATTTACTCATTTTCACATAGGAAAGCATAGGTAAATCTACAGTTGAAGTTGTGTAAATCTTGGGCAAAAGCATTGATTAATAGATCCCTTAGACAAAACAAAATATGTTAAAATAATAAAATAAACATGCTATTATATTTGTATTCATATATATATTTATTTATTTTTATTTTTTTTATGCAGGTCCCCTCACAACAAGATGATGGAATTATATACACAGATGTGAAGTGTAAAAAAGGAAGAAACAAGGCAGGTGATGCACCAGTAAACTCTGACTCTCAAACTACATATGCTGAGATCAAGCCACAGTCACACCAACCAAAACCACAAGATGGCAGCACAGACTTATATGCAGCTGTGCTCAAGAAAAACCCTGGAAATAACTAAAGCAAATTGACAAATCAAAATATCCTAAGAGATTTACAAAAAATTATCATTTTACCAATTTTTGACAACAGTGAATGTATAATGCCAAACCCTGATGCCTGGAAATATATGCTGTTAACTTTTGGCGTCCCTAAATCGAATCATATCAGCTTTTGGTGTTTATGAAGGTATGAGCCAACATTTGGGTGGATATCAAAACAATGCAATCCTCTAAGAAGTTCTCAGTGGTACCCAAGGAGATTGTTTGGATACAGCTATCCATAAGGTTCTTACCAGTATGGCAGATGGAGCATGACATCAGTATTATAGACTCTGATCTTCCCAGCAGACTGTCTCATGCTGATCATAAAATAAGAAAGCCTGCATTCAGCTCAGAAGCAGACTTCCCAATGATGGCTGCCAGAGCCTGCAATCTGCACAAATTAAACCCTTAGTTCCATTGCAGTCAGTTCAATCAGGAAAAACTTCAAGAAAATATCACACATTTTTGCCACCAACTTTAGCGTTTGAGCAATCTTTGCCTCTATCAAGTCGTAATTCATTAGGTAGTGACTAGTACAAAAAAAATAAAATTATATATATACATATATATATATTTACATAAATGTGAGTGGTGTACTCACTTTTGTCAGATACTGTATACATATATATATATATATATATATATATATATATATATATATACATACACACAGTATCTCACGAAAGTGAGTACACCCCTCACATTTTTTGTAAATATTTTATTATATCAGTGAAAACACTGAAGAAATGACACTTTGCTACAATGTAAATTAGTGAGTGTACAGCTTGTATAACAGTGTAAATTTTCTGTCCCCTCAAAATAACTCCACACACAGCCATTAATGTCTAAACCACTGGCAACAAAAGGGAGTACACCTCTAACAGAAAATGTCCAAATTGAGCTCAATTAGCCATTTTTTCTCCCAGTGTCATGTGACTCGTTAGTGTTACAAGATCTCAGGTGTGAATAAATTTAGTGTGTTAAATTTGGTGTTATAGCTCTCACTCTCTTATACTGGTCACTGTAAGTTCAACATGGCACCTCATGGCAAAGAACTCTCTGAGGATCTGAAAAAAAGAATTGTTGCTCTACATAAAGATGGCCTAGGCTATAAGAAGATTGCTAAGACCCTGAAACTGAACTGCAGCACGGTGGCCAAGACCGTACATCGGTTTAACAGGACAGATTCCACTCAGAACAGGCCTCGCCATGGTCGACCAAAGAAGTCGAGTGCACGTGCTCAGCGTCATATCCAGAGGTTGTCTTTCAGAAATAGATGTATGAGTGCTGCCAGCATTGCTGCAGAGGTTGAAGGGATGGAGGGGGTCAGCCTGTCAGTGCTCAGACCATACGTCGCTCACTGCATCTAATTGGTCTGATAGAAAAAATATTTACATAAATGTGAGGGGTGTACTCACTTTTGTCAGATACTGTATATATATATATATATATATATATATATATATATAGTATCTGACAAAGGTGAGTACACCCCTCACATCTTTGTAAATATTTTATTATATCTATTCATGTGACAACACTGAAGAAATTACACTTTGCTACAATGTAAAGTAGTGAGTGTACATCTTCTATAACAGTGTTCATTTGCTGTCTCCTCAAAATAACTCAACACACAGCAATTAATGTCTAAACCGCTGGCAAAAAAATTAGTACATGCCTAAGTGAAAATGTCCAAATTGGGCCCAATTAGCTATTTTCCCTCCCCAGTGTCATGTGACTCGTTAGTGTTAAAAGGTCTCAGGTGTGAATAGGGAGCAGGTGTGTTAAATTTTGTGTTATCGCTCTCATCCTCTCATACTGGTCACTGGAAGTTCAACATGGCACTTCATGGCAAAGAACTCTCTGAGGATCTGAAAAAAGAATTGTTGCTCTACATAAAGATGGCCTAGGCTATAAGAAGATTGCCAAGACCCTGAAACTGAGCTTCAGCATGGTGGCCAAGACCATACTGCAGTTTAACAGGTATGACAGGTTCCAGTCAGAACAGGCCTCGCCGTGGTCGACCAAAGAAGTTGAGTGCACGTGCTCAGCATCATATCCAGAGGTTGTCTTTAACCGGTTGCCGACCGCCGCACGACTATATACTGCGGCGGTCAGCCCCGGCCAGGCAGAGTGACGTATGGATACGTCACTAGCCTGTCACTGACTTGAGAGCCAATTGCGGGCGGGCGCGCGCCCGCCGCGGCTCGTTCATTGACAAGTCAGTGCGTGTGACCGGCGGACCCGATGTCCGCCGGTCATACTACGATCGCTCCGGTGAAGGGAGAAAGGTGGAGCGGCTTATGTAAACAAGCCGCCCGTCATTCTCCCTGGTGTAAAAATGAAGATCAGACGGTTCTACTATGTAGGACCCTTGATCTTTGCGTTTACACCAATAGCAATGTCCCTATACAGTTAGAAGCACGCCCCTAGGACACACTTAACCCCTCCCTGTCCAATACAGTTAACCCCTTCCCTGCCAGTGTCATTTTTGCAGTAACAGTGCATATGTATAGCACTGATTACTGCAGTAATGTCACTGGTAACCCCAAAAGTGTCAAAAATGTCAGTCAAGGGTCCGATCAGTCCGCCGCAATGTCGCAGTACCGAAAAAAAAAATCGCAGAATGCCGCCATTAAGCGTTAAAAAAACCCACCAAAAATGACAAAAATCTTTCCCTTTGTTAGTAAACGCGATAACTTTTGCGCAAACCAATCAAAATACGCTTTTTGCGATTTTTTTTTACCAAACATATGTAGCATAAAACAAATTGGCCGAAAATGTTAAAAAATTTTGATTTTTACATTTTTTTTTGGGGAATTTCATATAAAAAAATGTGAAAAATATTGTTATTTTTGCAAAATTGACGCTATTTTTTTGTTTATAGCGCATGATCAAAAAAATCGCACAGGTGATCAAATACCACCAAAAGAAAGCTCTGTTTGTGGGAAAAAAAGGACGTCAAATTCGTTTAGGTACAGCGTCGCACGACCGCGCAATTGTCCGTTAAAGTCACGCAGTAAAAAATCGCAAAAAACCCCCTGGTCTTTTAGAAGCCAAATCCTCCGGGGCTTAAGTGGTTAAGAAATTGATTTATGAGTGCTGCCAGCGTTGCTGCAGAGGTTGAAGGGGTGGGGGTCAGCCTGTCAGTGCTCAGACCATACCCCGCACACTGCATCAAATTGGTTTGCATGGCTGTTGTCCCAGAAGAAAGCCTCTTCTAAAGATGATGCACAAGAAAGCCTGAAAACAGTTTGCTGAAGACAAGCAGACTAAGGAAATGGATTACTGGAACCATGTCCTGTGGTCTGATGAGACCAAGAAAAACTTATTTGGTTCAGATGTGTCAACCATGTTTGACAGCAAACAGGTGAGGAATACAAAGACAAGTGTGTCCTTCCTACAGTCAAGCATGGTGGTGGGAGTGTCATGGTCTGGGGCTGCATGAGTGCTGCCAGCACTGGGGAGCTACAGTTCATTGAGGGAACCATGAATGCCAACATGTACTGTGACATACTGAAGCAGAGCATGATCCCCTCTGTTCGGAGACTGGGCCGCAGGGCAGTATTCCAACATGATAACGACCCCAAACACACCTCCAAGAAGACCACTGACTTGCTAAAGAAGCTAAGGGTAAATGTGATGGACTGGCCAAGCATGTCTCCAGACCTAAACCCTATTGAGCATCTGTGGGGCATCCTCAAATGGAAGGTGGAGGAGCGCAAGATCTCTAACATCCACCAGCTCTGTGATGTCGTCATGGAGGAGAGGAAGAGGACTCCAGTGGCAACCTGTGAAGCTCTGGTGAGTTCCATGATCAATAGGATTAAGGCAGTGCTGGAAAATAATGGTGGCCACACAAAATATTGACACTTTGGGCCCAATTTGGTCATTTTCAATTAGAGGTGTAGTCACTTTTGTTGCCAGCGGTTTAGACATTAATGGCTGCGTGTTGAGTTATTTTGAGGGGACAGCAAACTTACATTGTTATACAAGCTTCCCACCCACTACTTTACATTGTAGCAAAGTATCATTTCTTCAGTGTTTTCACATGAAAAGATATACAAAAATATTTACAAAAATAGGAGGGGTGTACTCACTTTTGTGAGATACTGTATATATATATATATATATATATATATATATATGTGTGTGTGTGTGTGTGTGTGTGTGTGTGTGTGTGTGTGTGTGTGTGTGTTAATTACATTTTGGATTTGTGGCTTAAAGCCAACACCAAGTTACATAGTTACATAGTTAGTGAGGTTGAAAAAAGACATCAGTCCATCCAGTTCAACCTATGAAAGTTGAGCAGGCTGAACATTTTTGACCTATTTGGTCTGGTAAGAGCTGGTACCTTTTTCAAAGCTTATATGTTTCTTTTATAATATATGTATTGTTGTAGTCAAAAATATTTTATTTTCCTATATAACCTTTAGCTACATGTTTACCAAAAAAGGATACATCTATTAATATTATATAAAAATATGAAATAATAAAAAGAGTTGTGCTATTTGTTACATTCTTAATATTAAATCAACAAGATATCATACAGCACCTAGTATGTTTTAAGTGGAAGTGTTGTCAATAAGTTAAGCATCGGTAAACTGAAATATTAAGGTCAGCAAAGGCTTTTGCCTTATGTACAGTATAATTTTTTTAAACCATATTTGCAGATGTCACAGCAGAGTCTGCAAAATTTAGCTGCTAACAATCTATCTCTTGCTGAGTGCAACATATCATTCTGCAGTTCCCCCAATGTGCATGTATAACTGTCTTAAAGCAAAGCATTGCATTAATCTACACTTTTGATTTTTCATGAGCTGAACTCAAAGATCTAAGACTTTTCTATATACACAAAAGGCCTATTTCTCTCAAATATTGTTCACAAATCTGGCTAAATCTGTGTTAGTGAGCATTTCTCCTCTGCCAAGATAATGCATCCACCTCCCAGGTGTGGCATATCAAGATGCTGTTTAGACAGCATGATTATTGCACAGGTATGCCTTAGGCTGGCCACAATAAAGGCCACTCTAAAATGTGCAGTTTTACTATATTAGGGGGGTCTGGGGGGTCCGAAAACCAGTCAGTATTTGGTGTGACAACCATTTGCCTCAAGCAGTGCAACACATCTCCTTCGCATAGAGTTGATCAGGTTGTTGATTGTGGCCTGTGGAATGTTGGTTCACTCCTCTTCAATGGCTGTGCGAAGTTGCTGGATATTGGATAATGCATGGCCCTGTGTTGCAAGGATCTATACACATCCCAGTTCTTGCATGGCCAGCATACTCACCAGACATGTCACCCATTGAGCATGTTTGGGATGCTCTGGATCGGGGTATACGACAGCGTGTTCCAGGTCCTGCCAATATCCAGCAACTTCGCACAGCCATTGAAGAGGAGTGGACCAACACTCCACAGGCCACAATCAAAAACTCTATGAGAAGGAGATGTGTTGCACTGCGTGAGGCAAACGGTTGTCACAACAGATACTGACTGGTTTTCGGAACCCCCCCCCCCTCGAACCCCCCAATATAGTAAAACTGCACATTTTAAAGGGGCCTTTATTGTGGACAGCCTAGGCATACCTGTGAAGTAATCGTGCTGTCTAATTAGCATCTTGATATGCCACACCTGGGAGGTGCATGGAATATCTTGGCAAAGGAGAAGTGCTCACTAACACAGATTTAGGGCTCTTTCACACATTTGTGTCATCCGCTCCGTAAGTCCGCATATCATCCCATCCGTTTGCGGATGATATGCGGACATAATGTAAGTCTATGGGCATTGCGGATGTCAGAGGGTGACACCGCTGACATCCGATTTTCCTTCCTTTCCTTCTTTTGAACGGATGAAAAAATAGGGTTCTGTTCCGTTCCAAAAAACGGAACAGAACTGAAAGGAAGAAAATCGGATGTCAGCGGATGGTATTCCGCTGACATCCGCAATGCCATAGACTTACATTATGTCCGCAAATCATCCGCAAAAAAAATAGGATGATTTGCGGACACACAGAGCGGCCGTGTGAAAGAGCCCTTAGACAGATTTGTGAACAATATTGGAGAGAAATAGGCCTTTTGTGTACATAGAAAAAGTCTTAGATCTTTGAGTTCAGCTGATGAAAAATGGGGACAAAAACAAAAGTGTTGCATTTATAATTTTGTTTAGTGTACTTAAAGTGAATGTAAAGTCACTTTTTTTTTTTTTTTAATAACTAACATTTTATACTTACCTCCTCTGTGCAATTGGTTTTGCACAGGGCAGCCTGGATCCTCCTATTCTCGGGTTACTCGTTGCTGCTCCTAGCCCCTCCCTCTTGTCGAGTGCCCCCACAGCAAGCAGCTTGCTATGGGGGCACCCAAGCCGAGCTGCAGCTCTGTGTGTCCATGCAGATACTGAGCTGTGGTTTGGCCCTGCCCCCTCTCTCTCCTGATTGGCTAACTTGACTGATTAACAGTCAATGGCGCCGTGGCTGTATCTCAGCCAATCAGGAGGTAGAGTCCCGGACAACTGAGGGACTTGTGGACATCACTGGATAGAGATGGGGCTCAGGTAAGTATTAGGGGTTGCTGGGGAGGCTGTTTCACACAGAAAGAAGGCTTTTTATCTTATACATAGAGTTCCAACTCCTTTAATCTATACTTTTTAGAAGAAGGATCAGCTGCTTTCCACTGCTTTGTAGCCCTCTTTTTTTTTTTTTTTGGGGGGGGGGGGGACAGTTATAAGATATGGCTGTCAACAAACAGGATATTGCACTAAACTTGTAAGTACATACGTGAACCAGAACCTTCGATAAATGAAAGAGTGGGTTTGATAATAACATTGGCAGTCCTCCACCTCTAGGACAGAGCCTGTGTGAATGGAAGGGATTTCCTTTCTGGGAAAGTAACCAGTGATCTGATCAAAACAATTGCAGGCAGAAGAACTACTGCAACTAGCATATAATATTAACCATAAGCATAGATGCACACCAGTATAGCAATAATACAAGCTCTATATAAGAATAATACCCAGTGCATATATTCAATGTACAAGCAGATATTATCAGCAAAGAGCCCAATAGGAGTCCTAGTGAAATAGTGCACATATACCCGGTTATATATAGTTATTTATAGAGATACCTCCAGATGAATGTTGCAGAAAAATCCCATTGTAGGGGCCCAAGAGAATGATGCAGCACCTGTCTTTGTGTTGATCTGTGGTGATGTGGAGATCCTCCAGCCACTACCCAACCAGCCTAGAACCCAGTCCTAGTTAACTGGCTTTTCATGTGAGATATTAAAACAATGTATGATAGAGATATCCTTTTTGTCACAAGTTTTTACCAATACACTCAAGAAGCTATGGGCAACTGCATTTAAACTATTAGAACACAAAAATGTTTGCATACCCATCTCTGATCTGATATTAGTAGCATGAACAGGTAATGTGGCTGACACCTTCTCTCTCTCCACTTCCTACTTCCAGGATCTTTTCCTAACAACTCCAGAGTCAGGAAGTGACATACATAATTATACATTATAGTGCAATGCTATCAGCTGACAGTAGAGGGCAGCGGATCTCTACAGCTGCATACTCTTTTTTGGAAAAGTTTTCTTGTTACAGGAAGTCATAACCCTTTTTTAAAAGAGAAGGTTCCCCTAGTGGAAGAGTATACAGACCTCTAGTAAGATAAACTTCCAGTATCTAAAAAGTCTGGGAGAATGCCATGTTGTGTGCAGTACATCTCCATGTTAACATTTACATCTGGAAGAAATTAGTTCTTCTTTATTGATTTTGGGTTATACTGTATAGTAAACTCTATTCACAGTATAAAATAAATAATTATACTACACAGAAGTGTCATTAAAAGAGAATGTATAGTGGTGTATACCACATTTTTGTATGTATTAGTCAGGACTATAACATATGAATATTTTGCATCCTGCTTTTGAGCCAGCAGGTGGAGCTTTAGGCTCTTTTTTTATTTTAAAGGGTTTCTGTTTTTCTTTTAGAAGTGTGGATAAGGCCCCTTTCACACTTGTGCGACTTGTCCTGCGACTTGGGAATGCAAAGTTGCATGACAAGTCATACCTCATGATTTCCAATGAGTACCATTCCTTACTCTGCGACATCAAGCCGCGGAGACTTCAAAGTAGTCCCTGCACTACTTTGGTCAGTTTTTGATGCGACTAGAGGTTCATAGACCTCAAGATTACACAGGCATTGCTTCAAGTCGCGTCAAAGTCACGCGGCAAATTCGTGCAACTTTCAGGTCGTACAAGTACGAAAGGAGCCTTATACGGCTCATTGACTCATCCTAGGAACTCTTCCCTTATCTAATGTATCAGTCTGAAGCTTTAACTATTCAAATATTGCCTCAAGGCAAACAGCTATGCTGTGCTGTCTCTTAAATGAATCCTTATTGCTCTGGGAATCCTTTGTCACATGTAAAGGTTTATTTGTAAAATGTATTGCATATGAATATATTGTATGCTTATTTTCAGTCAACAAGCTAAGCATTATGGCCTTTTTTACTTGTTTTTCATTTTCTCTCTACCTGGTGTTGTGAAAAGCTTTTCCTTATAGTGCTTGTAACAGACGCAACCAGGAGAGGGGCTTTTGGAGGGGACTATGAGCTAGCCTTCTACCCACTGATTATGGCCCATGGAGGAGACTGGGGATTTTGTCTGCTTCTCCTGGTCAGAGCATGGAAAAGAGCTCAGTTTAGCCTCTGATCCCATAGAGAGCAGATCATTCTATAATGATAGACAACAATGTGATGAATGCTGAGAGCGAGACTTGGATTTATTCTCTAAATGAAGACAAGAAAGCTTCCCTTCTGGAGTAAATGGAAAGGTGTAATAATAATTCTTGTAAATATAATGGAAGCTCCTCCACTTGGGAAAGAAAGATTTATCAACAATCTCCGTCAAGAAATCTATGAAGATTAATGAATTCCACTTTTTCAGACTGCTGGAACATTGTATGACTTTTGATGGCTTTTCTAGTGGATAAATTATGCAAGTGAAAGTCAAACACCTTAAAGACAGCATGTGTAACATACCCAGGGCTGGTCTGTGGTGGGCTCCCTGACTAATCAAAGCTTGGGTGCATGGCTGTTGATTAGCTTACCGTTCATTGGATTACTGTTCAATTAGGTTACTGTTAGCTGCTAGCTGTTCATTAGATGTACTATTAGGCCTGACATAGACATGCAAATATATTTCCTGCAACCAGATAGTGTTGACAGGGGAAACCCCCCTGCCAAGCAATTGTCTTTTCCTGGCGGGGTGGGTTTTTCAAAGCCATCCCTGCCAGGAGACGATGGAGATTATCACTAGTGGCTAAAGCAGCCGCTTGCGATAATCGCAAGCAAATCCAGCAGGTTAGATGTACCCAAGTTGATTAATGGATCAACATGTTACATTCAACCTGCCTATTAACAGTTTGAATCTCGGCCTCTTCCTGCTGAACTGACCAAGATTTAAACGGTGTATGGCCAGCCTTAGATGTACTAATGATAATACTGTTTAAAGTTTGCATTGTTTAGGTTAATGTTTTCAAGCTCTGATCTTGTGTGGTATACATTCTGTGTGAATTCACAATAAAAGGAGTACCTGTTTGTACCTAAGCTAGTGCCGTCTAGTTCTTGGGTGCAATTCTGAGCTATGATACTTTGTTCCTGGTTTCAAAGTGGAGGAAACTGTATCTTGGCGGAGGCACCCATGAGGGGTGCAAGGCAGTCAATCACAGTGCTTAATGGCTCAAGCTAAACTTATAAAAGGGAATGACTCAGAGCAGTGAATTATTTTCCTCACTCTGTCCAAGGTTCAATGAAACATAAAAAAATGTTTCCTAATCAGTAAACATATTTTTTGATTGCAAGCATTGTAAGTACCTGAATATGACTAGGTGTCAGCCTCTTGCAATACTCTATACAGTAGAATTCAGACAGGGAGAGGGGGGGGGGGCATCAATAAAGACCAACTAAATGGGTTGCATGTACATCTACTGGCAATATACATACATCAAGAAAAAGAAATCTCAAGACTGCCTAAAGAGGAATACAAATTATTTTGCAGGTATATTGGTATGAGTTGTTTAAGCAAAAGCTTGACAGAGTTTCTGAGTCTTCCTCACATCACCTATTCAAAACAAAACAAAAAGTTTGGCTGGAGTTAAGCTTTAGGAAAAGTCAGTAATAACACATATACAGTATCAGTGGCTACAAATGTTTTTTTTTTTTTTTAATGTTATATACATTTTTGATCATTTATGCCTGTTTTTGCCAAAAATAATTATTGAGCCTTGTTTACTTGTCATGAATTTAGGCTTTTGGTATTGGCTGTAATGATGCTGATTTGCTTGTGTATATACAGTATGTGTGCATTTAACTTAGTGGACATGGTCAGTGAATAATCTCAACTATGTAACGTGCCCAGTGTTGGGCATGTTACTTAAAAAAAGTAATTAGTTATAGTTACTAGTTACTTCTCACAAAAAGTAACTAAGTTAGTAACTGAGTTACATCATTAAAAAATAACTAATTACTAGGGAAAGTAACTATTGTGTTACTTTAAAAAAAAAAAATATTTTAAAACATTGTACACTAATCTACACTATTTTAATGTTGCACTACTCTGCCTCTGGCAATTGCGCTTGAGCACAGGGGAACAGGGGCTTTAAAAAAAAAAAAGTTTTACATTTTATTTTATTTAACTTTTTTTTTTTTTAACACTGTATCTTTTACATTTCTTTTTTTATCTTTTCATTGCTATCAGAAGGGATGAACAACATCCCTTGTGATAGCATGGGCCATGACAGGAGAGGGGCTCTATTAGACCACATGTCTCTCCTCTGGCCTCCAAAGGGTCCAATTAAACCAGGATCAGTTTGATCAGATGCTTGTTCATGGCTTGGTAATGGCTTGGTTACATGAGAGGAGCAGTGTGTTGGGGGGGAAGCAGTGTGTCAGAGGGGGGAGCAGTGTGTCAGAGGGGGGGAGCAGAGTATCAAGGGGGGGAGCAGTGTGTCAGGGGGGATCAGTGTGTCGGAGGGGAGTGTATCAGAGGGGGGGAGCAGTGTGTCAGGGGGGGGATCAGTGTGCCGGGGGGGGGGATCAGTGTGTCAGAGGGGAGTGTATCAGAGGGGGGGAGCAGTGTGTCAGAGGGAGGGAGCAGTGTGTCAGATGGGGGAGCAGTGTGTCGGGGGGGAGCAGTGTGTCAGAGGGGGGGAGCATTGTGTCAGAGGGGGGAGAAGTGTGTCGGGGGGGTTTCAGAGGGGGGAGCAGTGTGTCGGGGGGGGAGTTTGTCAGAGGGGGAAGCAGTGTGTCAGGGGGGGTTGTCAAAGGGGGGAGCAGTGTGTTGGGGGGGAAAGTTTGTCAGAGGGGGGAGCAGTGTGTCAGGTGGAGGAGCAGTTTCCACACTGACCAGTAACATATACAGTAATACACAGCACATGCACCAGCCTCACCTTCCCCCCAGCAGATGCAGCATTGCCTCGCACAGCTCACCTACTGCCTCCTCACAGGTCATGGTTCACAGCGTATCCTCCTGTTCTCTGTTCTCGGGTGTCCATCCAGGACAGCCAGATCCTGCAGCACAGCTGCCAGCAGCTCTCTCACCTCCGCCTCCTGCTCCACCAAGAAAACCCGGAAGTAGCGGTATGCGGAGCTGCACATATAGTTGGATCAGGCACTGAAAGGAGAGGAGGGGAGGGCATGAAGGGCTTCACACCTAATGCTGGCCAGAAGGGAAACCATTGGCTTGCTACTAGTTAACGGGACAAAGGGGCGGAGCCCACATATCTGCTTTGCCCACCCTGACATCAGTTTGACAGCTAACAGCTCCACACACTCCACTCTCCCTCTCATTGCGGCGGCCCCCTGCTTGTCCACCAATCAATTATAGTAACGCCACATTTTATTGTCAGTAACGGTAATGGCGTTACTAAGGGGCAAACAGTAATTCATTTGATTACTCATAACTTAAAAAGTAACGCAGTTAGTAACGCCATTTACTTATAACGGCGTTATTCCCATCACTGAATGTGCCTCAACATAGCGGGAGAAAAATAATCATATCCAAAGTAAAAATTCATTATTAATTTTCCCAAAAAAATGATGTAAACTATTTTTCAGCAACTGTATTGCTTAAAAATTTAATGAAAGGGATTATGTAATGGAAGTTGTAAAGACAGAAGGTTTTTTTATCTTAATGTATTCTATGCATTAGGCATACAAAGTCTTCTGTGGGTAGAAGGCCCCCAGCACCCCTAATTCTTACCCGTGCCCCACCTCTGCCCAGCAATGTCCACAACTCCCTCGGCCGTCCTGGGACTCTCCCTTCTGATTGGCTGAGATACAGCCACGGCACCATTGACTCCCACGTCTGTCAATTAAGGTCAGTGAGCCAATCAGGAGAGAGAGAGGGGGCGTGGCCAAACAGCAGCTTTGTGTCTGACACACGGAGCTGCAGCTCGGCTCGGGTGCCCCCATAGCAAGCTGCCTGCTGTGGGGGCACTCAGTAGGAGGGAGGGGCCAGGAGCACCGAAGAGGGACCCAAGAAGAGGAGGATCTGGGCTGCTCTGTGCAAAACCAACTGAGTATAACCTATTTTTTTTTTTATTTTTTTTTTAAACTAGACTTTACAATCACTTTAAGTTTTTTTAAAAGAAGACTGAAAAGAAAATGTCTACTTTTTAGCCTCAATCAATCTGATTAAAACTTTAAATGGTGCGAAGAAGCTGACGTCTCCACTAAATGACACATATGAGTGATTCTTAAAGTTTGGCAGCCTTGGATAACTGTCTCAGGGCCCAACTGCCAAACCCTACTACTATGTATCTAGATGCCAGGTGACCCCCGGGCTGTCACACCTGCTTACTTCCCTCCCCACCCTAAACCCCTCTTTTTACTTCTTATTCTTTCTCTCTCCTTCTCCCCTCTTGGGCACCACCTCAAGCTGACCGTACATATTATTACAACTAGACATGTGCATTGTAAAAAAAAATCTGTTTCAACTCTTTAGTTTGGATTCATTAATCTAGTATTTGGTTTAGTTAAATTTGGTTGATTCGTTCAATTTATATTCGGGATTCCTATTCAGAATTCATATTCAGAATTAGTTTTATGTCTTTTTTGAATTTTCGTTGAAAATTACAGATTTTTTCGATTTGAAACGTTTGAATAGATAAACTTTTTTTGTAACGGTCGAATTAAAAACTTTCTATTTTTTTTTTTAATCGAAAAATATTCATTAGATGATTACAATGATTCTCAAATCCTCTTTGACCTACCAAAAACAGCATTATTTTGAAATGGTACTCTAATAACACACAGTCTTTGATTTCAGAAACATGTTTACAGTTCGAATTTGACTGGAATTTGATGTAAAATTAGATTAGAATTTCAATTTGAATTTCCATATTTTGGACGAATTTTGTTTCGTTATTTGGAGCATTCACTAAACTTTGTTTATTCTGCAATTTGGGTATTCGGATATATCCACATCTCCAAATAAGAAAAAATGTGTCCATATATTCATTCTGAACAAAAAAAACTGTGCATATCTAATTACAACATAAAGTCTTTGCATCTGTACACCAATGTCATAATGAGCTACTGCTGGTTGTTGGAGTGTTTGGATTGTTGGCTGACAATTTTTGCACTGTGTACATTAAAACCAATAAAACTGAAAGAAATCTCTGATGGAGTCAGACAGAAGGAGCAGGGCACTTCTCTCACTTCTTCCCTAGTGCGTATAGGTTTTAGCAGGGCCGGTGCTTCCACTAGGCAAACTAGGCAGCCGCCTAGGGTGCATTGCCACCTAGGGGCGCAGCTACGAGTCAGCACTCACTCTCCGTCATGTGAGCTGAGGGGAGGGACGGCAGTGGGGGAGGAAAAAGGGACAGAGGAAGATGCCAGGTGTCTGGGGCAGTGGCAGAACTACCAGGCCCTGGCTTTCCACCATTGTTGGGGGAGCCCCAAGGGGAAGGAAAGGAGCCCAACTGGAGTGCTACCTGCATGATGATCCTCTTCGTCTGGAGCTGAGGGGCCTAAACCCTGGGCGGAAAGTGAGTCTCTATACTGAGCTGGTGGGCAGCCGTTCATTTCTCTGGGTCGGTATTAAGCAGGGAGTGGAGGAGAGCTGAACTTGAGCTGGAGCTCAGCACTGGAGGGCGGTACCTTTACTGAAGCAGAAGCAACAAGGCACCGGAATGGTCTGAGGATGTTGGTGATGAAGGAAGTGCAGAGCTCTCTGATTGCTGCTTCTCCCTCCACCAGGAGCCGGTTGGAGCTGTGGTGAGAACTGTGGTCCAGGAGAGGACCGTCCTGGGAGAAGGAATAAGCAGGATGACAGTGAAGGAGGGCAGAGTGCAGGCCACTCTCTTCATACTGCCCAGTGAGTGTCCCCAGAACAGGGAATCAGGGTCCCTAGGTGTGACATGGAGGATCCCTGGTGTGAAAGAGAATTAGGGTCACCAGATGTGCCATGGGGAATCGGAGTCACCAGGTGTGACATGGGGGAGAGGGATCACACGTGTAACAGGGGTTCGGGGTCACCAGGTGTGCCATGAGGAATTGGGATCCCAGGGTGTGCCATGGGGGATTGAGGTCCCCAGATGTGACATGGAGGAACGTCAGGGTCCCTAGGTTTGACATGGAGGAACATCAGGGTCCCCAGGTGTGACATGAAGGAACATCAGGGTCTCTGGGTATGACATGGAGGAACATCAGGGACCCCTGATGTGTCATGGAGGAACACAGGGGTCCATGGGTATGACATGGAGGAACATCAGGGTCAGTGGGTATGACAGCAGTATATGGAGGACTATTGGGGTCCCAGGATGTGACATGGAAAAACATCAGGGTCCCTGGGTGTGACATAGGGGGACATCAGGGTCCCCAGGTGTGACATGGAGGAATATGGGGGTCACTGGGTATGATAGCATTACATGGAGAAACCCTTCAGATCTGGGTCACTGGATATGACATAGAGCAGTTTTAACCCCTTCCCTTTTTATTTTTTTGGGGGGGGGGGGCGCAAGTAGCTGATCTTGCCTAGGGCATAAAACAGTCTAGCACCGGCCCTGGGTTTTAGCTTGAGCTACTAATCTCTGAGCTCAACAAACTTTTTTTTTTAAGGAATAGGAGGCTGGAAAATGTGAAAATAGGTTTATAGCTCCCCCTGCTGTCTGGATTAAACCTTTTGGTTCTAAAGTCTTTTAAGAGCAGCTTTATTTATGGAAAAACATACATTTCTTTCATAAATGTATGCAACCATATGTAAACACATTATATATTGTACATTCTGCGCAAAGGAAGTTTTCATTCAAATGTAAAGCAACCAACACAAAATGGGGTTTTATGTATTGCTACCCAAATCATGAAAATTAGAAGAATAGTATCAGCTTGATGATAATTAGTTTTTCTGCTGCCTACATGAAAAATAGACTAGAGACACAAAAACTGAAAGCCTGCTCATTTAGGCCAGGTTCACATATGTCCGGCTGCGGTTTGCAGTCCGAGGTGCGGTGCAATTCTCTTCACTGGTTCAGGTGCTATTCAGGTGCAAGCTATTGCCTGAATTAGCACCTGAACCAGACCCAAAAAAGCACAGGACCCTTTTTGAAACTGCACCGTGGCCGTCTTGGACATGTGTGAACCAGCTCCATTGAGAGCCGGTCACATTCACATGTCATGCGAATTGGATGCGGTTTAAAACGCATCCAAGTTACATATACTGTATGTGAACCCAGCCTATAAAATATGATCTCTCCCACCTTAGTTGCAGCAAACTGTCCAAAGAGAGAACCAAAATATACGGGGAGAGAGCTGTGTCCCTCAATGAACCCTGCGAAAAGGATTTTACACATCGTAACTTCTACTAAAATTCTATTTTCCCTATCACCACTAAGAGGCACAGCTTGATGATAAAAAAGCAAAATAGAGATGTCAAAAAAGCAGTCCAATCAGGGTCAGACACACCCAAAAATGCCCAAAAAGAGAAGATAAAGGCAAAACAGAAACCAGGGTCATTAGCAGATAATTGTAGAACTTTTTGACCAAAACTAGAATCTGTTGAGGCAAAGACAGGAATCACTGGAGGCACATACTACAGTGATACAGTGCATTGCAAAAGTATTCGGCACCCTTGAACTTTTCGACCTTTTGCCACATTTCAGGCTTCAAACATAAAGAAATAAAACTGTAATTTTTTGTGAAGAATCAACAACAAGTGGGACACAATCATGAAGTGGAACGAAATTTATTGGATATTTCAAACTTTGTTAACAAATAAAAAACTGAAAAATTAGGCATGCAAAATTATTCAGCCCCTTTACTTTCAGTGCAGCAAACTCTCTCCAGAAGTTCAGTGAGGATCTCTGAATGATCCAATGTTGACCTAAATGGCTAATGATGATAAATAGAATCCACCTGTGTGTAATCAAGTCTCCGTATAGATGCACCTGCACTGTGATAGTCTCTGAGGTCCGTTTAAAGCTCAGAGAGCATCATGAAGAACAAGTAACACACCAAGCAGGTCCGAGATACTGTTGTGGAGAAGTTTAAAGCTGGATTTGGATACAAAAAGATTTCCCAAGCTTTAAACATCCCAAGGAGCACTGTGCAAGTGATAATATTGAAATGGAAGGAGTATCAGACCACTGCAAATCTATGAAGACCTGGCCGTCCCTCTAAACTTTCAGCTCATACATGGAGAAGACTGATCAGAGATGCAGCCAAGAGGCCCATGATCACTCTGGATGAACTGCAGAGATCTACAGCTGAGGTGGGAGACTCTGTCCACAGGACAACACTCAGTCGTATACTGCACAAATCTGGCCTTTATGGAAGAGTGGCAAGAAGAAAGCCTTTCTTAAAGATATCCATAAAAAGTGTTGTTTAAAGTTTGCCACAAGCCACCTGGGAGACACACCAAACATGTGGAAGAAGGTGCTCTGGTCAGATGAAACCAAAATCAAACTTTTTGGCAACAATGCAAAACATTATGTTTGGCGTAAAAGCAACACAGCTCATCACCCGGGGGGGGGGGGGGGGGGGGCAAAGATAATAGGATAGGAACTTTGCTCCTTATGCAAAAGATGAGAAGTGGAAGATCCCCAGCGCTACTCCTGTCAATTGCTACCGAAAGGGCATTTGACAGGTTGGACTAGGGATTTATGATATTTACAATGGAAGCTATAAGAATAGTCCCAAGGATGATCCAATGAATAAAAATCTATAGTCAGCCTACGGCATCAGTAAAGGTGGAATGAGATGTTGTCCACTTTGTTTAAAATGCATAATGGAGAAAGACAAAGGATGTCCGCTCTCTCCTCTCCTGTTTGTGCTGTCACTGGAACCTTTATTGGCAACAATACGATATAGCGCAGATATAGGAGGGGTGAAGATCGGAGATGAAGAGCATAAAGTAGCGGCATATGCCGATGACATTCAGTTCTATGTATCTAACCCAAGAATTACATTGCCAACCTAATAAAAGAAATTAAAAGGTATGGATAACTTTCAAATTTGAAGATCAACCCTATTAACCACTTCCCGCCCGCCCTATAGGCAAATGACGGTGGGAAAGTGGTTGCATTATCCTGACCGGACGTCATATGACGGCGGCAGGATAATGCGCTCTGTGTGCCCCCCGGGGGCGTGCAGAGCGGTGATCGGTGATGCGGCGTGTCAGTCTGACTCCCCGCATCTCCGATCTCGGTAAAGAGCCTACTGACGTAGGCTCTTTACCATGTGACCAGTCGTGTCCAATCACGGCTGGTCACATAGTAAACAGGAAGAGCCGTTGATCGGCTTTCCTCAGTACGTGCCTGACAGGCACGAGTAAAGGAGCGCCGATCTGCGGCTCTACTGACAGGGGGGTGGTCTGCACTGGTAATCAGATCATTAATTTCCAGTGCAGACCCTCGGGGGGTGCCACTAGAACCACCAGGGATGCCCACCCATGACCCCAGGGATGCCCACCCATGACCCTAGGGATGCCCACTATGGCCAACAGGGATGGCAATCAGGGATCAGGGAGCCCCCCAGTGCCCTCCCCATCAGTGCTGCCCACCAGTGCCCTCCCCATCAGTGCTGCCCACCAGTGCCCATCATTGCCATCTATTAGTGCCGCCCACCAGTGCCCATTATTGCCCACCAGTGCCGCCTATGAGTGCCCGTCAGTGCCACCCGTCAGTGCCGCCCATCAGTGTCACCTATCAGTGCCCATCAGTGCCCACCAGTGCCGCCTATCAGTGCCCATTAGTGTCCATCAGTGCCGCCTATCAGTGCCCATCAGTGCCACCTATCAGTGCCCATCAGTGCTGTCTATCAGTGCCCATCAGTGCTGTCTATCAGTGCCCAGCAGTGCCGCCTATCAGTGCCCACCAATGCTGCATATCAGTGCTACCTATCAGTGCCACATATCAGTGCCTATCAGTGCCGCCTATCAGTGCTGCCTATCAGTGCCACCCATCAGTGCCACCCCATCAGTGCCTCCTCATCAGTGCCTGTCAGTGCAGTCTCATCAGTGCAGGAAAAAACTTATTTATTTACAAAATTGTATAACATAACAAAAAACTTATTTTTTTTCAAACTTTTCGGTCTTTTTTTATTTGTTTAGCAAAAAAGAAAAAACCTTGCCGTGATCAAATACCACCAAAAGAAAGCTCTATTTGTGGGGGGAAAATGACATAAATTTGGTTTAGGTACAGTGTTGCATGACCGCGCAATTGTCATTCAAAATGCAACAGCGCTAAAAGGTGAAAATTGGCCTGGGCAGGAAGGGGGTCTAACTGCCCTGTCTTGAAGTGGTTAAATATGAAAATTTGAATAGGAAAGAAGAACTAGCTTTACAAAAAGAATTCCCATTTTCCTAGGGGAAAAAGGTTTTAAAATATCTTGGGATAAATTTAACATTGCCTCTAAAGAATTTATATCATGAAAACTATATCCCATTACTGAATGAAATTAAAACAGAAATTAAAAAGATAACAACAAGGCCACTAGCTTGGGTAGGACGAATAAATACGGTAAAGATGACGATAGTACCAAAAATCCTCTGTAAATTTCAGATGTTACCAGTATATCTACCACAGACTTATTTACAAAATTTAAATACAATGATAACAAAATTCATATGGCAGAATAAGAAATCAAGAATACAACTCTCAGTACTAAGTAGAGGGAAGGCACAAGGGGGTTTAGCTGCACCAGACATTAAAGGGTATTATAATGCTGTGGTATTAACATGAATGGTGGAGTGGAAAAAAAAAGTGAATTAAAAATGGGTAAAAATATGAAATACACTGAGTAAAGCACCGTTAAGTAATAATATTTGGGTTGCTACAAAAATAAAGAATTTTAACCACTTCAGCTCCGGAAAGGTTTTACTCCCCTAATGACCAGGCTATTTTTTGCGATTCGGCACTGCATTGCTTTAACTGACAATAGCCTGTCGTGCCATGCCGTACCCAGTTACAATTGATGTCCTTTTTTTCCCACAAATAGAGCTTTCTTTTGGTCGTATTTGATCACCTCTGCGGTTTTTAGATTTTGCTCTATAAAGAAAAAAAACAACAATTTTGAAAAAAACACAATATTTTTTACTCTCTACTATAAAACATTTCCAATAAAAATTTGTATTCTACTACATATTTTTGGAAAAATAAATCCCAAAAAGCGTATATAAATTGGTTTACGCATATTTATAGCGTTTACAAACTACGGGATAGATTTATGGACTTTTTATATATATACTGTATATATATATATATATATATATATATATATTTTTTTTTTTTTTTTATTAGTAATGGCGGCAATCAGTGATTTTTATCGAGACTACGTCATTGTGGCGGACAGATCAGACCCCTGACTGACATTTTTGACATTTTTTAGGGAACAGTGACATTACTACAGTAATCAGTCTTAAATAATATGCACTGTTACTGTATAAATGACACTGGCAGGGAAAGTCTTAACACTGGGGGTGATCAAGGGGTTAAATGTGTTCCCTATTGTTCTTACTAACTGTGTGGGGGGGATGGGTTGGACAGAGGCAGGGAGAGATCGGTGATTTAACTTAGCTGAATTACACGATCTTTCCCTGCCTCTCTGACAGAAAATCCGCCTGCTTTGTTTACATAAGTAGGCGACTCTTCTGTCATTCTAGCCGAAGATCGCGGGAGGCTGGCGACGATCGAGCCCGCTCCTCCCGCGTGCTGGCTCCCGCTGTGTCTAATTACAGCGGAAGTGTGCGCGCCGCCGAAACCGCATAAACATAATCACGAAGATCTACGTGATTATGCTCAGCCGAGCCGCCCTGCCGCAGTATATCTGCGTGGGGCGGTCAGTAAGCGGTTAAATAGAGATACGCATGAATTGACTAAGAATGTGTTTAGGGTATGGGATTTAATTTATAAACAAATAAAATGGAAATATAATTCACCTTTAATCTCACTCACAGGAACAAATTATTTTATACCTGGTAATGGAGCACAATTTGGAGAATGGAAAATAGATAAAAATGCACATCAGTGAGAGTATTGTTAATCGGTCACTTGGGTACATCCTATAAGCAGCACCGATAATCTATAGGGCTATAGATTACATTATATCAGTGAAAGTATTGGTAATCGGTCACTTGCGTACATCTATAACCACCACAGCTCATCTATAGGGCTAGCAATTACATCATATTAGGTGATTGAGTATCTATTGGTCAGTTGCGTATACCCTATATTGATCTGTATCAACATCATGCTTGAAAGGCCGACAAGGAGAGGCCAATGCTCACAGGCCACGAAAAGAGGGCAAGCTGCCTCTGTGTCCATTGTGAAAAGTGGTGGTCACAGGTGACGTAGTGCATCCTTTGCAGGCAGGGCACGCCCGTCCTTCACTTCCGGTGCTGCCTGTGCTATTCAGCAGCAACATGTGGAAGAGTTGGTAGAGTGGATCAAAAAGCCGTCCTCATCGTCTGACACCCTCGCTCACAGTAGTTTGCCTTCCACCGCAGCTGCCAAAGTGGCCCGTTCCACAGGCTCCTTCTCCACAGCTACTCCTTCTGTCACCCCACCATCATGCATAGAGGAGTCACCTGAACTATTTGATCATAGTGTCAGTGACATGCTGCTGGAGGATGTGCAGCAATTTGAAAGCTCTGATGTTGGTTCCTAGGTTGATGAAGGGAATAACGTGAACCTAGAGAGAGGGGATGACAATGACGGACAATAAAGCAGCAGTCATGTTGCCACAGCTAAAGCATATTGCCAAGTTTGCTCCAGTGGCAAGGAGGGAGGTGATGATGAGGTCACTGACTGTAATTGGGTGCCTGACAGGATAGGAGGAGGGGGAGGATGAGGAGGACGCACAACTCAAAAAAGGCAGGATGTGCTCCAGGGGCCACCATAGGAGTAGCCAACCTATTGCGTCACAGCACAGAGCTCCACAGGCGCAGGGTGCTGCAAACTCCCCGCGGACTCACAAAAGTTAATTAGTGTGGGCTTTTTTCAGCACTTGTGCAGTAGACCGCATCGTTGCTGTTTGCAACATCTGTCTAAAGCGAACCAACAATGGCCAGAACACCAGCTGCTTGGGCACCACATGCTTGACAAGGCATATGACGACCTGCCATGCAGTCCGTTGGCAACAGCACCTGAAAGAGGCACCAGATCAAAACAAGCATATATCCCCTTGCTCCTCATCTGTGATCTCTAACCCTATATGCCTTCTCAAATACCAGCATTGATAGGGATGATGGTATAGCAATGAGTGCCAGAGACTTGCACCCAATCTGCTAGCAGTACACCACCGCTTGATTTGAGCAGCAGGAAAATTTCACTACCCCAGTTTTTGAACCGTAGAAAGAAATACTGTCCCAGCCATCCACATGCTCAGCGTCTTAATGTTAGCTTGGCCAAATTGCTAGCATTACAGTTGCTTCCTTTTCATCTGGTAGACTCGGCTCCCTTTTGCAAATTTGTAGAATGTGCTGCACCACAGTGGCAGGTCCCAAAAAGGCAATTATTTTCACGGCTCTCTACCATCATGTGGAAGGTAGTGTTTTGGCCTCGTTGGACAAAGAGGTCAGCAGGAAGGTGCACATTACTGCTGACTCTTGGTTCAGCAGGCATGGACAGGGACGTTACATTTCTTTCACGGTGCACTGGGTAACTCTGCTGGCAGTTAGGAAGGATGCAGGACAGGGTTCGGTGTTGCAGCTTGTTTTGCCACCATGCCTCCAAAAAGCTGGTGCTTGTTCTGCCACATCTGGCTACTCCACCACCTCCTCCTCCTTGTCCTCTCCTGCTGAATTGTCCTCTGAAGGAGCAGTGCTCCCTAAGCGTTTAAGGGGCTACGCAAGCAGTCAGGCTAAAAGATGCCATGCTGAGCTTCAGTTGGTCTGTCTAGGGGATAGGAGTCACACTGGTGCAGAGATCCTGTCAGCTCTGCAGGGGCAGGCTCAGAGAGGGTTGATGCCACAACAGCTTGAGCCAGGAATGGTTGCATGCGACAAAGGCACCAACCTTCTCTCCCCCCCTCCAACAGGGACACTTGACACATGTTCCATGCTTGGCACATGTTCTGAATCTGGTGGTGCAGCATTTCTTGAGCAGATACCCAGGCTTCCAAGATCTCCTGAGGCAGGCCAAAAAATTCTGTGGCCATTTCCACCTTTCGTTTAATGCCAGTGCTTGCTGATCCGACATTCAAGGGGAATTCAACCTGCCCACCAACCGCCTTATTTGTGACATGCTCACCAGGTGGAACTCAACGTTGGCAATGCTGCAGCGGCTGCACACGCAGCAGAGGGCCATCAATGAGTACCTGTGTGAGTATGGCACAAGGACAGGGTCAGGGGAGCTTTGTTTTTTTTTTTTACCACGCCAGTGGCTTTTGATAAAGGATGCATGCATCGTCCTGTCACCATTTGAGGAGGCCACAAGGATTGTGAGCCTGGACGATGCATGCATTAGTGACAGTATCTCGCTAGTTTACCTGCTGGAGCACATGCTGTGTGGAATCATGGACAGGGCACTTGAGGCAGAACAGCAGCAGGAAGAGGAGGACTTCCTTTTCTCACAAGGCCCCCTTTATGCAGATATCATTCCTACAGGGCCACAAAACACACAGGAGGAAAAGGAGGATGAGGATTTTGGCAGCATGGATGTAGAGGATAGCATACAGCAGTCTTCAAGGGATGGTTTTGATTCCCCAGAAACCACAGGAGTTGTACGTGGTTGGGGAGAGGTTGCTCCTGCTGACAATGTCATTCTTAGTGACCCAGAGGACTCAGAAGCTCATGCCTCCTCCAACTTACGTTGCATGGGCTCCCTGATTCTGCAAAGCCTGCGAAAGGACCCGAGGATTCGTGCTATCAAAGAGAGGGATAATTACTGGTTGGCAACCCTTCTTGATCCACGTTACAAGGGTAAAGTTGCAGAGCTCATCCTGCATTCGCAGAGGGAGCGGAGGATAAAACATCTTGGAGGCCTTGAAAAATAATTTGTGTACCACCTTTCTAGACAATGGGAGGTCAACATTTTCTGAGGCATCGTTTAGCCAAAGGAGGAGCGGTGGAGAAGGCGGCCAGCTGACCGATGCCTTTAAACAGTTCTTTTGTCCTCAGCAGCACCTAGGGCTGTTAGGTTTAAGCAACCATCGGCAGCGTCTCCATCATATGGTGCATTATTATCTAGGTGCAAGAGCAGACTTGGAGACCTTTCCAGCTGAGCATCCACTGGGTTACTGGGTCTTGAGGATGGACCACTGGCCAGAACTGGAGCTCCTGGCCTGTCATGCTTCCAACGTGCTTTCCGAATGGACGTTCAGTGCTGCTGGAGGTTTTGTGACGGACAAAAGAGTGTGTCTGTCCACAGACTCTGTTGACCAGCTGACTTTTATCAAAATGAACCAGTACTTGATCAACAAGAGCTATCAAGCCCCTAATGCTGATGTAACTGATTGAATTTGCTAGGGGTCTGCCCCTTGTATGACAGGTGCATACAATTTAAATGTCGTATGTCATTTTTAACAGCAGGCCCTGTCCCTGTGCCCTGCTAACTGTGAGGGGTTTACGGTGTTCAGGCACCAACAACACCAAAGGCCTAATATTTTTGCACCTGTATGACAAGTGCATGCAATTTCAAATTTGTATTTCTTACCAGCAGGTCCTGTTCCTGCACCCAGCAAGAGTATCTGTGAGAGCTTGGTTATAGTGTTCAGGCACCACTAACAGCAAAGGCCCAATTTTTGGCAACTGTATAGCTCATGCAATTTCAAATTTGTATGTAATTCTTACCAGCAGGTCCCGTTCCTGCACCCAGCAAGAGTATCTGTGAGGGCTTGGTTATAGTGTTCAGGCACCACCAACAGCAAAGGTCCAATTTTTGACACCTGTATAGCTCATGCAATTTAAAATTTGTATGGAATTCTTACCAGCAGGTCCAGTTCCTGTGCCCAGCAAGAGTAACTGTGAGAGGTTGCAGTGTTCAGGCACCACCAACAACTAAGGCCCAATTTTTCTGCACCTTTATGACAAGTTCATGCGATTTCAATTTCATATCTAATTTCTAATGGCAGGGCCTGTCCCTGTGCCCAGCAAGAGTAACTGTGAGGGGTTGGCGTGTTCATGCACCACCAACAACCAAGGCCCAATTTTTCTGCACCTGTATGACAAGTACATGCGATTTCAAAATTTGTATGGAATTTTTAGCAGTAGGGCCCGTTCCTGTGCCCAGCAAGAGTAACTGCGAGGGGTTACAGTGCTCAGGCACCACCAACAACCAAGGCCCAATTTTTCTGCACCTGTATGCCAAGTACATTTGATTTGAAATTAGTATGTATATTTGTATATGACATTTGTTGCTTTAGAAATGTTAGTATAGCTGCAGCAGGCTACATACATCGTAGAGATGCAATACTTTACAGGCGCATTCAGGGGACCCCCCAGGCAAGATATTTGAAGGAATTTTTCATTTTTATAGTTTCACATTAAGCCTCATTAAAATCAGTAAATCACTGCTCCTTTAAAAACGATCATTTTAAAAACGTTTTTTTCATTGCTACATGTTCCCCAGGTCAGTACCCGGACCCCCATTCATTTTTTGGAGCAATAACTTGCATTTAAGCCTTCAAAATTAGGCTGATTGATTTTCGAGGTTGGACTCCCATAGACTTTACTGGGGTTCGTTTGTTCGAACAAACTTTTCATCTGTTCACGGTGTTCTGGTGCGAACTGAACTGGGGGGTGTTCGGCTCATCACTATTGAGCAGTAGTGGAGAAGACCAAATAGAGAAATTTACCATTATATGAGAAAAATGGGTAGAATTTAAGAGAATGAGGAAATATGCAGAGATTTGGAGTGAACGAAATGGGACGCAGGAGGAAGAAAGCTAGAAGAAAGGAAGATATAAAATGGCAAAATATGGGAAGGGGAGGGGGGAGAGGGAAGAAAAGGATAATAGGGATTTTTGTATATGATTGTTGGAATATAGCAACTTTATATGAGTTGTTTTCCCTTTATTATTTTAATAGGAAAAATTAATAAAGGATATGTAAAAAAAAAAAAAGAAAGCGCCTATATTTAAGTGGTTAAGGGAAACCCTATGAGAGAATTTGAAAAAAAAAAATGGCGTGGGGCCCCCCCCCAAAATCCTTACCAGGCCCTTTTGGTCTGGTATAGATTTTAAGGGGAACTCCATGCCAAAATAAAAAAAAAAACATGTGTTACCCCCCCCAAAATCCATACCAGACCCTTATTCGACCATGCAGCCTAGCATGAAAGGGCGGGGGGGCGAGCAAGCACCTCCCCTGAACCATACTAGGCAGTGTCCCCCAAAGCACCTTGTCCCCATGTTGATGGGGACAAGGGCCTCTTCCGGACAACCCTGAGCTGTGGGGGTCTGCGGGTGGGGGGCTTATCAGAATCTGGAAGCCCCCTGGAAGCCCTCTTTAAGATCCCAGCCCTTCTATATGAATGGGTATCGGGTCATCGTACCCGTACCCATTCACCAAAAAAGTGTAAAAAAGTAAAAACCACAGGAAACAGTTTATCAAAAAGAAAAAAAAATAGTGCCCCTCGATGTAAATCCCCCATCAATCCCAACGCCCACCGGACCCGAAAAATGGGGGGGAAAAAACGCTTCACCTCCTAAGAGGCTACCCGTGGTACACGCTCTTTGGCTTTGACAGTTCTTTTTTAGGTTTTCGGGTCGGCGGGCATCGTTACTAGAGTTGAGCGGACACCTGGATGTCCGTGTTCGGCGGGTTCGGCCGAATTTGAAAAAAAAGTCCGGGTCCGTGTCCCGGACTTTTGCCGAACTTTTCCCAGACACGAACCCCATTGAAGTCAATGGGGACCCGAACTTTCAGGCACTAAAATGGCTCTAAAACACCAATGGAAAGGGCTAGAGTGCTGCAAATGGCAGCAAAACGTAGTTAAGAGCATGGCAAGTGCTCTGCAAACAAATACCTGGGTACACCCTAATCACCTAGGGCACATTAGCATTATCGCTCTGTTTGCCAGTGAGGAGATGGGAAAGATCTCCCTCGGACCTGCACTTTGCCAGCAGGGAGAGTAATGTATCGGGCCATGTACATGTAGGCAAACACATGCATGTGTATTTAAACTTTGGCATGCACACCCTAATGCAATAGGCTGTGCACACCTATGGGCGGTGTAGGTGGAAGCCACGGTGGAGGAGGACCAGGGCCGGATTAAGAGTATCATGGGCTTGGTGCTGAGGATTTTGAAGGGCCTTAAGGGCCGTGCCTTGGCATGCACCCAGAGGAGGAAGGGTGCAGCCATGCATGCCTAATTCAACATGGGATGCTGTCTCTGAAGCCCATAAACACATCCATGCATCGGCAACTGTCCCTCCTTGTCCGGCCTTCGTGCTGTGTGGGGAGGTTCTGAGGGAGCTGCCTGGGGAAGCGAGCATAGAAGCCAGACTTCTGTGTTTACAAGTGACAGAAGAGCGGTAACAGTGAATATGGCCAACCCGGGGCCTATATTAAGGTAGGGGCCTGGAGCTGCAGCTCCAATAGCCCCTATGTTAATCTGGCCCTGAGGAGGACGAGGTAGCCAACACTGCTTTTTTTCACAAATTTTAAATGAGGGTACACCCCAAAAGAGTGAGAAAGAGCAAAAATAGAACAATGGCTGGGTAAGGTCGGTATCCATCGCTATTCTGCACAAGGTACGGAAAAGTCCCGTGGGATCCATGCCTGGTTCATTTTAATGAACGTGAGCTTGTCCACATTGTCTCTGGACAGGCGGCTGCGCTTGTCTGTGATAACGCCCCCAGCCGTGCTAAATACCCATTCAGATAATACACTGGCTGCAGGGCACGCCAGCATCTCCAAGGCGTAAAGGGCAAGCTCAGGCCATGTGCCTAATTTGGAGACCCAGAAGTTGAAGGGGGCAGACCTGTCATTCACTACATGTAGGCGTGTGCACACATACTGCTCCACCATGTTGGTGAAATGCTGCCTCCTGCTAAGACGTTCCATATGAGCTGCTGGCGCTGCTGTTTGTTGTGGCGTGCTGACAAAGCTTTTCCACATTTCGGCCATGCTAACCTTGCCTTCTGAGGTGCTGGCGGTGCCCTGGTTGCGTTGTCGACCTCTTCCTCCTCCTCCTCCTCTGCCTTGTGCTTCCACTGTGGCCCCGCTGTCAGGTGGGAATGCCAGCAGCATCGTGTCTACCAGCGTGCGCTTGTACTCGCGCATCTTGCGATCGCGCTCCAGTGAGTGAATTAAGGACGGTACGTTGTCCTTGTAACGGGGATCCAGCAGCGTGGCCACCCATTAATCAGCACAAGTTAGAATGTGGGCAACTCGGCGGTCATTGTGGAGACACTGCAGCATGTAATCGCTCATGTGTGCCAGGCTGCCCAGAGGCAACGAAAGGCTGTCCTCTGTGGGAGGTGTATCGTCTGTGTCCTCTGTATCCCTCCAGCCACGCACCAGTGATGGCCATGAGCTGGCCTGGGTGCCACCCTGCTGTGAACATGGTTCCATCTCCTCCTCCATCTCCTCCTCCTCATCCTCCTCATCCTCCAGAACTGTGCCCCTGTTGGACAATTGTGTCCCTGGCGTTTGTGTGTGCAGGAACCCCCCCTCGGAGCCCCTTGCGAATGACTGCCCTGAAAGCCTTGGAAATGTTACCGCTTCATCCTCCTCCTCCTCCTCCTCCTCCTCATCCTGTGCCACATCCTCTTCCATCATCGCCCGAATTGTTTTTTCAAGGAGGCATAGTAGTGGGATAGTTAAGCTGACAACGGTGTCATCGGCACTGGCCATGTTGGTGGAGTACTCAAAACAGCGCAACAAGGCACACAGGTCTCGCATTGAGGCCCAGTTATTGGTGGTGAAGTGGTGCTGTTCCGCAGAGCGACTCACGCATGCGTGCTGCAGCTGAAACTCCACTATGGCCTGCTGCTGCTCGCACAGTCTTTCCAGCATGTGCAAGGTGGAGTTCCACCTTGTGGGCACGTCACATATGAGGCGGTGAGCGGGAAGGCCGAAGTTACGCTGCAGCGCTGACAGGCGAGCAGCAGCAGGGTGAGAGCGCCGAAAGTGCGCACAGACGGCCCGCACTTTCTGCAGCAGCTCTGACATATCGGGGTAGTTTTTAAGGAACCTCTGCATCACCAAATTCAGCACATGCGAAAGGCAAGGGATGTGCGTCAAACCGGCTAGGCCCAGAGCTGCTATGAGATTTCGCCCGTTATCGCACACCACCAGGCCGGGCTTGAGGCTCGCTGGCAGCAACCACTCATTTGTCTGCTGTTCCATGCTCCTCCACAACTCCTGCGCGGTGTGTGGTTTTTCCCCCAAACAGGCAAGTTTTAAAACTGCCTGCTGTTGTTTACCCCTGGCCGTGCTGAAGTTGGTGGTGAAGGTGTTACGCTGACCAGATGAGGAGGCGGTAGAGGATGAGGAAGCGGAGTAGGAGGAGTTAGGAACAGGAGGCAAACTGAAGCGCCCTGCAATCCTCGGTGGTGGAAGGACATGCGCCAAATTGTTATCCGCCTCAGGCCCATCCACCACATTTACCCAGTGTGCCGTTAGGGAGATATAACGCCCCTGACCGTGCTTACTGGTCCACGTATCGGTAGTTAGGTGGACCTTGGCACAGATGGTGTTGCGCAGTGCACACCTGATTTTTTCCCCCACTTGCTTGTGCAGGGAAGGGATGGCTTGCCTGGAAAAGTAGTGGCGGCTGGGCACAACGTACTGTGGGACAGCCACTGACATAAGGTTTTTAAAACTGTGCGTCTCCACCAGACGGAATGACAACATTTCAAAGGCCAAGAATTTTGAAATGCTGGCATTCAGGGCCAGGGATCGCGGGTGGGTAGGGGGGTACTTCCTCTTCCTCTCAAGTGTTTGGGAGATGGAAAGCTGAACGCTTCCACGGGACATTGTGGAGATGGTTGGCGACCCAGGTGGTGGTGTTGCTGACAGATCGTCTGTTTGTGGGGTGGCAGGTGCCGGTATCACTACAGATGTGGATGTAGCGGCCGAGACTGCAGCAGAAGAGGAAGCAGAATGAGCCAGAGACGTTTCTTGGTTTTGAAGGTGTCTACTCCACTGCAGCTCGTGCTTTGCACTTAGATGCCTGATCATGCAGGTTGTGCTCAGGTTGAGAAGGTTTATGCCTCGCTTCAGGCTCTGATTGCACAGGGTGCAAACCACTCGTGTCCTGTCATCAGCACATTTTCTAAAGAACTTCCACGCTAGAGAACTCCTTTGAGCTGGCTTTGCTGCGCTCGTTCCCTTGCTGCATTGGGCAGTAGCAGGCGTAGTGTCTAGGACACGGCCGCTCCGCTTCTGCACCCTGCTCCCTCTTCTGCTGTGCTGGTGGCTCTGTGCGAACACCGCCTCTTCCTCCAAACTAAACAGGTCACCTGCATGACCTTCATTCCATGTGGGGTCAAGGACCTCATCGTCCTCCACTTCATCTTCCACCCAGTCTTCACCCCTGCCCTCCTTGTCGGTCTCCACAATTCTGAACGCCGCAGCAGTTGGCACCTGCGTTTCGTCATCATCGGAGACTTGCTGCGATGGTCCTTGCATGTATTCATCTTGAGAAATAAGTGGTTGGGCATCGCTGCACTCAATCTCTTCCACTTCTGGGGCAGGGCTAGGTGGATGGCCCTGGGAAACCCTGCTGACAGAGTCCTCAAAAAGAAGATGAGACTGCTGTATGGCTTGGGGCTCAGACTGCTTGCCTGATTTGCAAGGGGGTGAGACGAAAGACAGTTGGACATCGGCTGCAGGTGCCAACTCTGACCTTTCTGCAGTAGACTGGGTGGGAGACAATGTGAAGGAACTGGAGGCACTGTCAGCAGCAAACCAATCTACTATCGCCTCTACTTCTTCTGGCCTCATCACTTCTAGAGGCGTATGATGCCCTACCAAATACTGATGCAGGTTCTGTCGCCTACTCACACTTGAGGAAGGTGTTTCACTTGTGCGTGTAGCTGGCACAGATCGACCACGTCCTCTCCTTGCAACAAGAGCTCTACCAGCAGCACCACGACCCAGGCCACGGCCCCTATTTGACGGTCTCCTCATATTTCTGTAATTTATGATCTTGCCCTAGAAAGGTGTTTATTGAATAGCGGAACAAAACAACAACAGAATCGCACGGGTGTATCTCACAGTCAAATATGCAAACTATGCCGCAATTTAATGTTTTTTACCCCAAAAGGGTGTATATTGAATAGCGGAATAGGAAAAAGGATAAAAAACGGTGTATCTCACACGTACAAACACAGACTAGGCCCCGATTAAAATTTTTTGTACCCTGGTGAGGAAGAGGAGTAGGAGGAGTTGGGAACAGGAGGCAAACTGAAGCGCCCTGCAATCCTTGGCGGTGGAAGGAGATGCGCCAAACAAATTTAAAAGGTGTATCTCACACGAACTGATACAGACTATCCCGTGATTTAATTTTTTACACTCAAACAGGGTGTATATTGAATAGCGGAATAGGACAAATTTTACAAAACGGTGTATCTCACACGTACAAACACAAACTAGGCCCCGATTACAATTTTTTGTACCCTAAAGGCAGGATGAGGAAGAGGAGTAGGAGGAGTTGGGAACAGGAGGCAAACTGAAGCGCCCTGCAATCCTTGGCGGTAGAAGGAGATGTGCCAAACAAATTTAAAAAGGTGTATCTCACATGTAACGATACAGACTATCCCGCAATTAAATTTTTTACACTCAAACAGGGTGTATATTGAATAGCGGAATCGGAGAAATTTTACAAAACGGTGTATCTCACACGTACAAACACAAACTAGGCCCCGGTTATTATTTTTTGTACCCTAAAGGCAGGATGAGGAGTAGGAGGAGTTCGGAACAGGCAGGAGGCAGACTGAAGCACCCTCAAATCTTCCGCAGTATGAGATGCGCCCCAAAAATTGGAAAGGTGTATCTCACACGTACCGACACAGACTATCCCGCAATTTAATTGTTTTTACCCAAAGGTGTAGATTGAATAGCGGAATAGAAAATATGATATCAAAAGGTGTATGTATCTCACACGTACCGACACAGACTATCCCGCAATTTAATTGTTTATACCCAAAGGTATAAATATGTATCTCAAATATGTATCTCACACGTACAGAACCAGACTAGGCCCAAATTACTATTTTTTGTACCCCCAAAGGCAGGATGAGGAGTAGGAGGAGTTCGGAACAGGCAGCACCCTCAAATCCTCAGAAGTATGAGATGCACCCCAAAAATTGGAAAGGTGTATCTCACACGTACCGACACAGACTATCCCGCAATTTAATTGTTTATACCCAAAGGTTTTTATTGAATGGCGGAATAGAAAATATTATCAAAAAAAAGGTGTATGTATCTCACACGTACAGACTCAGACTAGGCCCCAATTACTATTTTTTGTACCCCCAAAGGCAGGATGAGGATTAGGAGGAGTTCGGAACAGGCAGCACCCTCAAATCCTCGGAAGTATGAGATGCACCCCAAAAATTGGAAAGGTGTATCTCACACGTACCAACACAGACTATCCCGCAATTTAATTGTTTATACCCAAAGGTTTTTATTGAATAGCAGAATAGGAAATATTATCAAAAAAAAAGGTGTATGTATCTCACACGTACAGAACCAGACTAGGCCCCAATTACTATTTTTTGTACCCCCAAAGGCAGGATGAGGAGTAGGAGGAGTTCGGAACAGGCAGCACCCTCAAATCCTTGGAAGTATGAGATGCACCCCAAAAATTGGAAAGATGTATCTCACACGTAACGACACAGACTATCCCGCAATTTAATTATTTATACCCAAAGGTTTTGATTAAATAGCGGAATAGAAAATATGATATCAAAAGGTGTATGTATCTCACACGTACCGACACAGACTATCCCGCAATTTAATTGTTTTTACCCAAAGGTGTAGATTAAATAGCGGAATAGAAAATATTATCAAAAAAAAGTTGTATGTATCTCACACGTACAGACCCAGACTAGGCCCCAATTACTATTTTTTGTACCCCCAAAGGCAGGATGAGGATTAGTAGGAGTTCGGAACAGGCAGCACCCTCAAATCCTCGGAAGTATAAGATGCACCCCAAAAATTGTAAAGGTGTATCTCACACGTATCAACACAGACTATCCCGCAATTTAATTGTTTATACCCAAAGGTTTTTATCGAATAGCGGAATAGAAAATATTATCAAAAGAAAGGTGTATGTATCTCACACGTACAAACCCAGACTAGGCCCCAATTACTATTTTTTGTACCCCCAAAGGCAGAATGAGGAGTAGGAGGAGTTCGGAACAGGCAGCACCCTCAAATCCTCGGAAGTATGAGATGCACCCCAAAAATTGGAAAGGTGTATCTCACACGTACCAACACAGACTATCCCGCAATTTAATTGTTTATACTCAAAGGTTTTTATTGAATAGCGGAATAGAAAATATTATCAAAAAAAGATGTATGTATCTCACACGTACAGAACCAGACTAGGCCCCAATTACTATTTTTTGTACCCCTAAAGGCAGGATGAGGAGTAGGAGGAGTTCAGAACAGGCAGCACCCTCAAATCCTCGGAAGTATGAGATGCACCCCAAAAATTGGAAAGTTGTATTTCACACGTACCGACACAGACTATCCCGCAATTTAATTGTTTATACCCAAAGGTTTTTATTGAATAGCGGAATAGAAAATATTATCAAAAAAAAGGTGTATGTATCTCACACGTACAGACCCAGACTAGGCCCCAATTACTATTTTTTGTACCCCCAAAGGCAGGATGAGGAGTAGGAGGAGTTCGGAACAGGCAGCACCCTCAAATCCTCGGAAGTATGAGATGCACCCCAAAAATTGGAAAGGTGTATCTCACACGTAACGACACAGACTATCCAGCAATTTAATTGTTTATACCCAAAGGTTTTTATTGAATAGCGGAATAGAAAATATTATCAAAAAAAAGGTGTACGTATCTCACACGTACAGAACCAGACTAGGCCCCAATTACTATTTTTTGTACCCCCAAAGGCAGGATGAGGAGTAGGAGGAGTTCGGAACAGGCAGCACCCTCAAATCCTCGGAAGTATGAGATGCACCTCAAAAATTGAAAAGGTGTATCTCACACGTACCGACACAGACTATCCCGCAATTTAATTGTTTATACCCAAAGGTTTTTATTGAATAGCGGAATAGAAAATATGATATAAAATTGGTGTGATTTATCAATAGCACATGTGAACAGCAGTGTCTTATATCAGTCAGCTCTGCTGCAGGGTATGGAGGGAAAAAAAAATTCCCCTTTTAAGTTTGTAATTTTTAACTAGATTAGTACATACTATGCCACAATTTAATTCTTTTAACCCAAGGGTGTATATTGAATAGTGGAATAGAAAAAAGTGTATAACTTTTGAAATCACTCAATAATAGCACATGTAAACACAGCAGTGTATTATCACAGTCAGCACAGCAGCACTGAAGGAAAAACGTTGCACACAGTGACTGATGAAAAAGACTTTTCTCCCTCTTCCTCAGTGGGCAAAAAATATTGTTTTCACTGCACCCCACACACAGCAAAATCGATGTGGACCAGCTCTGCTGCAGGCTATGGAGGGGAAAAAAAAAATTCCCCTTTTAAGTTTGTAATTTTTAACTAGATTAGTACAGACTATGCCACAATTTAATTTTTTTAACCCAAGGGTGTATATTGAATAGTGAAATAGAAAAAAGTGTATAACTTTTGAAATCACTCAATAATAGCACATGTGAACACAGCAGTGTATTATCACAGTCAGCACAGCAGCACTGAAGTAAAAACGCTGCACACAGTGACTGATAGAAAAGACTTTTCTCCCTCCTCCTCAGTGGGCAAAAAGATTGTGTTCACTGCACCCCACACACACAGCAAAATCGATGTGGACCACTGACACCTGCCTATCTCCAGCCTCTCCCTAAAAGGATTGATAAGATCGGTCACTGCAAACCCCCCCCCCCCCCACACAGCAAAATCGATTGTAGAACACTGACCCTAAAAATCAGCAGCCTCGCCCTAAAATGCCCTACAACTCGCCCTGCCTAAAACACTCCGACCTGTCCCTCAATTCTATTCGGACACAAATGATTTTTGCCTGTCTGTCCCTAATCAGCAGCCAGCACGTATGATGTGTGCTCTGTCCCTGAACTACAGCATAATGACGCAGCGGCGCTCCGTCTTGAACTTATAAAGACTTAGTCACATGCTTCAGATGCCCATCACAGCTACTAATACATTTGTAGCCATGGCTGGGATGGCTTAAGGCACACCAGTTAAACGCTTGTTGATTGGCTGTTGAAAGCCCGCCATGAAAAGCACGTCAATGCATACAAAACCCGGAAATAAAATGACCGAACACGGATTTTTACCCGAACATACAGTAAAGTTTTCGGGTCCGTGTTCGGGTAACAAAAATCCAATTATTCAGTACGAACACGAATAATACAGTCCGTGTTCGCTCAACCCTAGTCGTGACTGATGATGGATTTACATTGATTTGCATCGAGGGACACTATTTTTTTTTCTTTTTAATAAAGTATTTGTCAAAAACTGTTTCCTGCGGTTTTTACTTTTTTTACACTTTTTTGGTGAATGGGTAGGGGTAGGATGTACACAATACCCATTCACATAGGGGGGTCTGGGATCTAAGGGGCCTCCTTGTTAAAGGGAGATTCCAGATTCCAATAAGCTCCCCACCCCCAGACCCAACAACCACAGCCCAGGGTTGTTGGCAAGAGGTTCTTGTCCCCATGGGGGCAAGGTGCTTTGAGGTGAGGAGGGCAGAGCCCCCTCGTACTCTCCCTTTCCTGACCAGCCAGGCTGCATGCTTGGATAAGGGTCTGGTATGGATTTTGGGAGGACCCCACATTATTTTTTTTATATTTTGGCGTGAGGTTCCCCTTAAAATCCATACCAGACCCAAAGGGCCTGGTATGGACTCGGGGGGGGGGGGGGGGGCTAAGCTGATTTTTTTTTTAATCTGTATTGCTGGGAGCTGGCAATACATTACAGCATTACAGCCGGGAGCAAGTTTAAATTACATTTTTTTCTTTAGAAATGTCAGCATTGCTGCAGCAGGCTCCATACATCATACAGATGCGCCACTTTGCAGGCACATTAAGGGGAACCCCCAGGCACAATATTTAACCACTTGCCGACCTCCCTATGCAGATTTACTGCGTAAAGAACTACAGTAAGCTAACATAGTTTTACATATCCCAGCAATATCCACACACAGATAAAACACCCAATATTGGAGGTGATTTATTTTTACAAAGCAGATAAACCTTTTCACACTGGTGCTGACTAGTGTGCCAGCCACTTATTCAACTAATGTGACCCCATTACTGACGGAGGGGGGCAATCAAGGACATCCCCAGGCGCCCAATGTCATCCTTTTAACATATCACATCCACAGTTGATAAAATGCCAGTTGCTGGTCCGCACAATACCCAAGGTTGTGGTGCTGCACAATTAAAACCTGTGGCTTTGTGTAACATACGTGATCCACCTGCTGACTTGTTGGCAATTTTTAGGTATTTTGCCAAGGCACCCCTGAAGAACCCAGAAGGCGCCCCAGAGTGCCTTGGCACCCTGGTTGAAAAAGGCTGCTTTAAGATATACAGTATAGTGTATTAGTAGTAGTTAGCCACATTCACTGGACTAGTTCTGTAATGTGGAAGATTTTTCGTAGCCTTTCCAAACCACTTGTTCAGTTCTAATGAATGTGTTGCTCCAACACCTGGATCCTATTTCCATAGAAAGGCAAATTTTATTGTAAAAGAACAGAATGGTGGATGTGAAAATTGTGAAACCACACTGTCCTAGTTATATACTGTAGCTCCATCCTTCAGGAAGGCCTCACACCTTCAGTGATGTAAATCATAGGAGTAACACCCATGAACCCTTCCTTTACGGGTTTTTTTTAGTAATTTGAGAAAATGTGCATTGTAGATTGTGCGTCCGACACTGTAAGGATCATACTTTTTCTTGCCGCAGACTCATGCTTGAGGACCAGAATGCTTTACTTTGTCTTACAAAAACATTTGAAAACATAAGGCATAACTTGTGAACGTCACCAGTTGTTGGTGCAGAAAATTTAGTATAGAGTTATATTGGGGGAATTAACATGACAGTTATATACCTGCACCGGCCCCTCTCGATTATGTCAATTTTGTGGCTGGAACTCCGCTTTAATGTGCAGATTTGCTAATCTATAGGTTCACAAAGCAACAGGTAGCAACTTTTCCTACCTCACCATTGTTGCATTCAAGGTACTCTATTCTATATGTACCCTTAGACAGTAGGGATGGAGAAAAGTCCAGGGCTCATCACCATTGAAAAGTGTGCCCTGTTTCTGGGGAGCCACTTAAGGACTACCCCACGTACATTTACTGTGGCAAGGTGGACCTTAAGCGTAAAATCACCTCCCTTTACTTAATTTTGTAGATGGGTTCTAGGGGGCGCGTGTGCACAATGTCCGCAGGCCACCCGAGATCATCATTCGGGAGAATGACAGAAAGGCGGTCTGAGTATGTAAACAAGGCAGACCGCCATTCTTTCAGACAGGAAGAGAGAGATCTTGTGTTCCTACTAATCAGGAACACAGATCTCTCTCTTCCCAGTCAGTTCACCCCCCCCCCCCCACATTTAGTAAGCATTCCTTAGGAGCAGACTTGACCCCTTTAACGCCCCTGATGTTAACCCCTTCCCTGTCAGTGACATTTATAGAGTAATAGTGTATATTTTTAGCACTGATCACTGTATTGGTGTCACTGGTCCCCAAAAAGTATCACGGGTAGTATCAGATTTGTCCACCGCAACATCTAAAAATCGCAGATCGCCGCCATTACTAATAAAAACAATAAAAAAATAAAAAATCCATAAATGTATCCCATAGTTTGTAAACGCTATAACTTTTGCGGAAACCAATCAATATACGGTTTTTGGGATTTTTATTACCAAAAATATGTAGCAGAATACATATTGGCCTAAACTGATACCGGTAAAAAAAATTAGATTTTTAGAAAAATTTTATTGGATGTGTTTTATAGCACAAGTAAAAAATATCGTTTTTTTTCACAATTATCGGTCTTTTTTTTTTATAGCGCAAAAAAACTGACCACACTACGCAGAAGATCACAGCGTGGTCAGTTCTCTAGCTATGCTGGGAACTCAGTCTGCTCTTCTCCAATGATCAGACTCGTCCTGTCAGCCCCCCAAACCTGCACAGCCTTTCACTGGGAAGCTCAGTGTGCTCCTGTTACTCCTGCCCCAGCTCTTATGCAGCTGAGAACAGGGGAAATGTTTTCACTTTTTTAAAAAAGTGGGAAAAGGTATGGATAATGTTTTTATATCTAGACACAAATGTTTTGCCTTTCATTTTAACTGATTGGGTTATTTTACAGTGAGGGTTTAGAATCACTTTAACCACTTAAGCCCCGGAGGATTTTCCTGCTCAAAGACCAGGGCCTATTTTGGGATTCGGCACTGCGTGATTTTAACAGACAATTGCTCGGTCGTGCGACGCTGTACCCAAATGAACTTGATGTCCTTTTTTTCCCACTAACAGAGCTTTCTTTTGGTGGTATTTGATCACCTGTGCGATTTTTATTTTTTGCGCTATAAACAAAAAAAGAGCGTCAATTTTAAAAAAATAACAATATTTTTTACATTTTTTTATATGAAATCCCCCCCCCCCCCAAAAAAAGTAAAAATGAAACTTTTTTAACATTTTAGGCCAATTTGTTTTCTGCTACATATTTTTGGTAAAAAAAAATTGCAATAAGCGTAATTTGATTGGTTTGCGCAAAAGTTATTGCGTTTACTAACTAAGGTAAAGATTTATGTCATTTTTATTGTTTTTTTAACTAGTAATGGCGGCAATCTGCGATTTTTTTTTGCAGGACTGCAACATTGCGGGGGACAGATTGGATCCCTGACTAACATTTTTGACACTTTTGGGGGTACCAGTGACATTACTACAGTAATCAGTGCTATACATATGCACCGTTACTGTAAAAATGACACTGGCAGGGAAGGGGTTCACTTTATTATTGATTATGGAGTTAAGTGTGTCCCTAGGGGCGTGATTCTAACTGTAAAGGGGCGTGGCTTGTCATGTAACCACAGAGACATACGATCCTACATAGCAGGATCGCATGATCTCTGCAGTTACACCAGGGAGAATGACAGGCGGCTTTGTTTACATCAGCCGCCTGCCTTTCTCCCTCTCCAGCGTGAGATCGTGAGTGGCCGGCAGACATCGGAGCCGCCGGTTACTCGTGCAGGGATGCCCGTGAACGAGCGGGGGTGGGAGCGTGCCTCAGACGGCATGCGCTCGCCCCTTGCAGGCTCCTGGGCGAGCGACGTCACTTTGCCCAGGAGGGGCTGACAGCCGCAGTAAATATACTGTGGGCGGTCGGCAAGCGGTTAACCACTTCTGGGCCGGGAGGATTTGCCCCCTTAATGACCAGGCCATTTTAAGCGATTCGGCACTGCGTTACTTTAACGGACAATTGCGCGGTTGTGCGACGCTGTACCCAAATAAAAATAATGTCCTTCTTCCCCTACAAATAGAGCTTTCTTTTGGTGGTATTTGATCACCTCTGCAATTTTCTTTTTTTTTTTTTTTTCACACAAAAAAAGAGCGACAATTCTGAAAAAAAAAAAAACAATACTTTTCACATTCTGCTATATAACATTCCCCCCCCCCCCCCCCCCAAAAAAAAATTAAAAATCAAAATTTTTTAACATTTTAGGCCAATTTGCTTTCTGCTACATATTTATGTTAAAAAAAATCGCAATAAGTGTGTTTTGATTGGTTTGCGCTAAAGTTATCACGTCTACTATGGGAAAGATTTATGTAATTTTTATTGTTTTTGTTTTTTACTAGTAATGGTGGCGATCTGCGATTTTTAGCGGGACTGCGACATTGCAGCGGACAGATCGGACCCCTAACTGACATTTTTGACACTTTTGGGGGGGACCAGTGACATTACTACAGTAATCAGTGCTAAAATATGCACTGTTACTGTAATAATAAAACTGGCAGGGAAGGGGTTAACACAGTGGGTGATCAAGGGGTTAAATGTAAGCCTAGGGGAGTGTTTCTAGCTGTATGGGGGTTGGGCTTTTGAAATGATCACAGAGGGAACAATCGCAGGTGCCCGGCGGCAATCAGAGCCACCGGCCCCATGCATCGGAGTCCCCGCTGCCAAGTGTGGGTAGGAGCGCGCCGCCGCCGGCGCACGCTCGCCCCCTAGCTGCAGGTGCGCAACTGACGTAGAGCTACGTCGGTTCGCGCAGGAGGGCCAGCCTGCCGCAGTAAATCTGCGGCGGGCGGTCCTTAAGTGGTTAAAGTGGTTGTAAAGGTAGAGAACAATTACTGCCAGCCCCTCTGTTCCATCAATCTATCCTACATTCTTACATAGTTACATAGTTAGTGAGGTTGAAAAAAGACACCAATCCATCTGGTTCAACCTATGATGTGTGTGTGTGTGTGTGTGTGTGTGTGTGTATGTTTGTGTCAATAGTACATTGTATACCCCTGTATGTTGTGGTCATTAAGGTGCCCATCTAATAGTTTTTTTTAAACTATATATGCTCCCTGCTGATACCACTGCTTGTGGAAGAGAATTCTACATCCTTACCACTCTAACAGTAAGGAACCCTTTACGCAGTTTAAGGTTAAACCACTTCTCTTCTAATGTTAGTGAATGGCTGCGTGTCTTTTTAAATTTCCTCTCGCTAAAAAGTTTGTTCCCTATGCTAGGGTCACCAGTACGGTATTTGTACATTGATATCATATCCATTCTCAATCGTCTCCTCCAGTCGAGCTGAAGTCCTCCAAGTCCCCTTTACTAACTTTGTTGCCCTTCTCTAGACTCTCTCCAGTTCTAGCACATCCTTCATGAGGACCAGTGCCCAGAACCAGATGGCATACTCCAGGTGTGGCCGGACCAGAGTCTTGTAGAGTGGGAGAATTATCGTTTTATCTCTGGAGTTAATCCCCTTTTTTTATACATGCCAGTATTCTGTTTGCTTTGCTTGCAGCAGCTTGGCATTGCATGCCATTGCTGAGCTTGTCATCTACTAGGACCCCCAGGTCCTTTTCCATCCTCGATTCCCCCAGAGGTTCACCCCCCAGGGAGTAACTTGCGTTCGTATTTTTGGCTCCCAAATGCATTACCTTACATTTTCCAACATTAAACGTAATTTGCCATGTAGTTGCCAACCCCATTTTTTTGTTCAGATCTTCTTGTAAGGTTTACATATCCTGCGCAGAAGTTATTGCCCTGCCTAGCTTTGTATCATCTGCAAATACTGAGATTGAGCTGTTTATCCCATACTCTAGATGGTTTATGAATAAATTAAACAGGATTGGTACCAGGACAGATCCTTGGGGGACCCCACTTTCCACACCAGGCCATTCCGAGTACTCCCCTATTTATCACCACCCTTTGGACTCACCCTTGAAGCCAGTTTTCAATCCAGGTGCTCACCCTATGGTCCATACCTATGTACCTTAGTTTGTACACTAAACGTTTGTGGGGAACTGAATCAAATGCCTTTGCAAAATCCAGATACACCACACCCACAGGCCTTGCTTTATCTAGATTGTAGCTCACATCTTTATAGAAGGTTAATAGATTGGTCTGACAAGAACGAATTTTAATGAATCCATGCTGATTACTACTAATGATACTGTTTTCATTACTAATATTTTGGATATAGTCCCTTATCATCCCTATTCCCCTCCAATAGCTTTTGGACTATTGATGTTAGGCTATGCTACAGGCTGTGTTAGCCTGTAGTTCCCAGGGATATATCTCGGCCCTTTTTAAATTTTGGTGCCACGTTGGCTTTTGTTGCCCTTCTCTAGACTCTCTCCAGTTCTAGCCACGTTGGCTTTTCTCCAATCAGCTGGTACCATTCCTGTCAGTAGACTGTTCATAAAAATTAGGAACAATGGTCTGGCTATCATCTGACTGAGTTCCTTAAGGACCCTCGGGTGTAAGCCATCTGGTCCCAGGGACCTATTTATGTTAAGTTTTTCAAGTCTCTTTCTGATTTCATCTTCTGTTAACTATGAGGGTGCTTCCTGTAACGTGTTATTAACATTAACATTACAGTCTAGGTTACTGTATTCCCTCCAATACTTTTGTGAAGACTGAAGACAAGAATTTATTCAGAACCTTTGCCTTCTCTCTGTCCTTTATAGCCAAGTTCCCTTCATCATCCTGTATGGGGTCAATATGTTCTGACCTCGCTTTCTTACTATTTATATACTTAAAGAATTTCTTGGGTTTTGTTTTTAAACTCTTCCGCTATGTGCCTTTCATGTTCCATATTACCCACTCTGATTGCATTCTTACAATTCTTATTGCATTCTTTGTAATGTTGGAATGCTGCCAATGACCTCTCAGTCTTGTATTTTTTGAAGGCCTTTTCTTTTGTTTTTATATGCATTTTTAAATTGTAGTTTAGCCACCATGGGTTTGTTTTAACTCTTTTAAATGTATTCCTTGTTGGAATGCACTGGCCAATACCTTTATTTAGTATGTTCCTAAAGCACTCCCATTTTTCCTCAGTGTTCTTTGTTCCTAAAATTCTATCCCATTTAATATTGTCTAGCAAAGAGTGCAGTTTAGGGAACTCTTTTGAAGTCAGCTCTTTTGAAATTCAGTATCTTTGTATTACAAATTCTGGATGGACACTCTGCACACTGCTACACCCTTTCCAGCAAACGATTTAATAAAAAACAGGAATTGCAATATATGTGAACTAAATATCCCTGTTTTTCATTGCATAGTTTGCTCAAAAGGGTGTAGCAGTGTGCAGAGGGTCCATCCAGAATTTGTAGTGTTACTATGTAGTCATAACCCTTTAGCACCTGTTAGTTCAAATACATGAACAAGCTATTGGGATTTGAGCACAGGTATATCTTTTCTTTGTTGTAGCACAGGTCAGTGACCAGATCTGAACTTTGCTCTCTCCCACCTTGGGTCTTTATGCCCCATGTTGGCATGGTGTCCACCGGAGCATTTGCTGTGGCAAGGCAATGTAGGACTGGCCAGAAGGGGGATTACTTTGACGCAGTTGGTCAGCTTAAACATGTATTGCAATGTATGTGAACTAATTATCCCTGTTTTTCATTGCATAGTTTGCTGGAAAGGGTGTAGTGTGCAGAGGGTCCATACAGAATTTGTAGTTACTATGTGGTCACAGCCCTTTAGCACCTGATAGTTCAAATACATGAACAAGCTAATGGAATTTGAGCACAGGTATATATTTTCTTTAATGTCTTTGTATTACCCTTGTGTTTCCCATTTCTGTGATTTATGCAGAAAGCTAATTGACCTGTGTTTACTGTTTCTTAAGTTTTTCTACATCCTCCATAAGGTTTGTTTTATTCGTAATCAGTAGGTCTAGTAATGCATTGTTTCTCACTGGTGCATTCCCCCATGAAATTATCCTGCAAAACATTTAGAAAATGGCGGGCCTTAGACGAATGTGCAGTTCTTTCTACCCAGTCTATATCTGGATAATTAAAATACCCCATTATAATGACATTTCCCATCCTTGCCGCCATTCCAAGCTGTGATAGGAGGCTCACCTTCTCCTCCTCCCTCTGGTTGGGGGGCCTATAGCATACACCCAGTATTACTTTCCCCTTAGTTTCTTCCCTTTGAAGCTCTACCTATAGGGATTCCACCTCCTCCCTAGCTCCAATAGTAAAATTGTCCCGCATATTCACTTGCACATCATTTTTTATATACAGGCATACCCCTCCCCCTTTTTTATTCTCCCTATCTCTGCAATAAAGGGAATACCCCTGAATAGTTGCCAGCCAATCATGAGAGCTGTTAAACTAAGTCTCTGAAATTCCCACAAAATCAAAATCCTCCTCATACATTAGCAGCTCCAGTTCTTCCAATTTGTTAGCCAGACTTCTAGCATTGGTATACAAACCTCGTAATTTTGTCCGGTCGTATACTATATCCTTGTTAGATGCTATGAGGCTGCACTTCAGATTTTTCATCTTACTTACTTTGTGTTTTGGAATTCTGGTCACCCTACCGATAATGCCCCAATATTGCTCGCTAGACCATGCTCCCCACTGGCTAGCTCTAGTTCTGTAAATGTTTTTCCAAGACGATGCCTGTAAGCACCTTGTTTTCAATCGTTTATGGGCGGTCACGTGACCTCCGGCCACTCTTTTCCTCCAATCTACGGGCTAGAACGGGAGGGGCCCAGATTTCCTCTTATATCAACCGGGGAGGTCATGTGACCACTTTGCTGGCCACACAGCCCCTTCCACTGTAGCCCTTAGATGGGGAGGAGAGCAGCCGAGAGGTCACATGACTGGCAGAAGAGATTGAAGATAAGGTATTTACAGGCATCATTTTAAAAAAAAACATTTACACAGTGTAGGAGATAATATTAGAACAGAGGAGCTGGCTGTAATTGTTCTTTACTTTTACTGTTAGCTACTAATAGAGGTGGGGAGGGGGGTGCGGAGAGAGGCAGAGACACACACAGGAGCTGACAGGCAGGGAGGGAGAGAGGAGAGCAGCAGAATGACGGAGGCATGTAAACTGACCATGGTAATCAGGAACCGGCAGCCATAATTACTGTGGTCAGCACACAGAGGTGGGATCAACCAGGTTTTTTACAATTTAGAGAGGGGTAGTTTAGACAGCACAAGCACTGTACTGTTTAATCTGCTATAATGGAACAGGAGTTCTTTTTATTTATTCTTTTTTTTTTTTTATGGTTACAACCACTTTAATTTTCACTTTCCTTGAAAATCACAAGGTTTTATGAACTACGTGTTAACAAGGCATCAATGATTCAAAGTTTTTAATTTTTTTAATTTAGGCAGTATGTCAACACTTAAAAGTAGCAGTAGATAATACTAGAAATTATCTTTATGTGTCCTGTATGAGAAACCACTATTAAATGCATCTGCCTGGCTGTTTGATTTTAATTGCAATTCAGCACAATTTTATAATTTTAAAGTTTATTCATGTCCAAACATGTAGTCAAGTGAATGTATGCCAAATCATAACACGCTGCGCCAGCATATCACAGACTATGTAGCTGACAAGACCACTAGAGGGAGACAAAACATAATATTAAAAAGTATTTAACTATGCATAGAGATGCGGCAACCGAAATAAGGGCTCCTGTTTGAGGCATTTGTCTGCATTGAGCAAAAGCTATTTTAAATAACTAATCAGTTCAAAAACAACTCCTTAAGCAGTTTAAAGAGAAATCAAAACAACTCAGAAGCAAACCATTTTTTTCTGAAAGTTCCTAAAGCGGAAGTACAGCCTAATACCTTAAATTCTCCCCTGCAATAATTAACTAGCTGAGTTCAGCCTTATGTATCAATCAGAAAACATTTCAGTTTTTCTCCCTTTATTTTGCAGTTTTCAGTGTGGTCACATGACTTCAATTCCTCTTCCATCTGAGTCCAAGAGCAACAAGTGGGAGTGGTTATTGAAAGCTAGTGACATCACTTCCAGGGAGGGGCACTGTTCTTGTGTAGTAGAAACAATATTTTTAGAGGATGCACACCACCATGAGGTGGTACCATGACAAGTGACAGCCCATTGATTTCAATGGCACCCGTTCCCATCTATGCGACTTTAAAAATCAGCGACCTTAAAAAGGTACCTGCACTACTTTGATGCAACTTTTGATGCGACTTTGATTCAGAGAGTGTAAAGTTGGATCAAAGTCGCACTCTAAATCTCAATAGTGGAAACGTAGACTAAAGCTCTGTTTCCACTAGTGTGACTTGTTATACGACTTTGGACACACAAAGTCGCATGACAAGTCACAGTTAATTGATTTCAATGGCACTTGTTCCCATGTATGGGACTTTGAAAATCAGCGACTTTTAAACGGTACCTGCACTACTTTGATTCAACTTTTGATGCAACTTTGATTCAGAGGGTGTAAAGTTGGATCAAAGTCGCACTCTAAATCACAATAGTGGAAACGTAGACTAGAGCTCAGTTTCCACTAGTGTGACTTGTTATGCGACTTTGAACACACAAAGTCACATGATAGGTCACAGCCGATTGATTTCAATGGCACCCATTACCATCTATGCAACTTTGAAAATTAGTGACCTTGAAAAGATTACTGCACTACTTTGATCCAGGTGTAAAGTTGGATTAAAGCTGCACTTAAAGTCGCACTTTAGCCTAGTGGCTACGTTTACACTAGTGCAACTCCATCTTTACACTCTCTGGATCAAAGTCACATGAAAGTAGTGTAGGCACCTTTTCAAAGTTGCTGATTTTAAAAGTCGCATAGATGGGAATGGGTGCCATTGAAATCAATGAGCTGTGACTTGTCATGCGACTTTGTGTGTATTGCGCCAGTCACGTGACATCCCTCTCTCCCTCTCTCAGGAGAAGCTGCTATGAGGCTATGAAGACAGGAGAAGATCATGGTGAAGGATAGGATGGGGAGGCTGGGCAGGTCTAGGCATGTCTGTCTAAGAAAGACCAACGACCTTTCCAGGAAGTGAAAGACAGCTTAGCCAATTCAGGTAAAGGGAGATAGCATTGTCAGTGAAGAACAGGGAGAAGCTGATTGTCCAGTTTAGATAAGACTTTCTAAGCTACACAAGCAGCTAGCCAGAAAATTAATAATATCAAAGATAAAGATATTTAACATACTATTTATAGGAAAAATGTCATTTTTGACTGGAGTTTCCTTTTAAACATATCACATCTTGCTTGCTTCTGAATTGGATGCCTATGTGCATTCAATTCACAATTTTTATAGTCTTCACAGGTTTATAGTTTTGGTCTGTATTTGTTGGATCCCTGGAATATCCTTCCTCTTTGTGCATAAATGCACCTGTATGTGAATTTGAGTAAAGAAAGAGTGAGACAAAAAGAAACAAAGGGCAGGAAGGAACTAAGGAAGAGGAGAGAAAATGTGGGCATTAGGAAACTAAGGAAGGGGAAAGAAGAAAGGATGAAAGGAGAAAACTTAGGAAGTAGAGAAATTAAAAAGGGCAGGAAGGGACTAAGGAAGTGGATAGATGAATGGATGATCAAGATGGGCAGGAGGGAACTAATGAGGGGGAAAGAAGAAAGGATGGAAGGAAGAAACTCAGGAAGAAGAGAAAGTAAAGGGGGCAGGAAGAGACTAAGGAAGTGGAGAGATGGATGGATGATCAAGATGGGCAGGAGGGAACTAATGAGGGGGGAAGAAGAAAGGATGGAAGGAAGAAACTCAGGAAGAAGAGAAAGTAAAGGGGGCAGGAAGGGACTAAGGAAGTGGAGAAATGGATGGATGGATGATCAAGATGGGCAGGAGGGAACTAATGAGGGGGAAAGAAGAAAGGATGGAAGGAAGAAACTCAGGAAGAAGAGAAAGTAAAGGGGGCAGGAAGAGACTAAGGAAGTGGAGAGATGGATGGATGATCAAGATGGGCAGGAGGGAACTAATGAGGGGGAAAGAAGAAAGGATGGAAGGAAGAAACTCAGGAAGAAGAGAAAGTAAAGGGGGCAGGAAGAGACTAAGGAAGTGGAGAGATGGATGGATGATCAAGAGGGGCAGGAGGGAACTAATGAGGGGGAAAGAAGAAAGGATGGAAGGAAGAAACTCAGGAAGAAGAGAAAGTAAAGGGGGCAGGAAGGGACTAAGGAAGTGGAGAGATGGATGGATGGATGATCAAGATGGGCAGGAGGGAACTAATGAGGGGGAAAGAAGAAAGGATGGAAGGAAGAAACTCGGGAAGAAGAGAAAGTAGAGGGTCAGGAAGGGACTAAGGAAGTGGAGAGATGAATAGATGATCAAGATGGGCAGGAGGGAACTAATGAGGGGGAAAGAAGAAAGGATGGAAGGAAGAAACTCAGGAAGAAGAGAAAGTAAAGGGGGCAGGAAGAGACTAAGGAAGTGGAGAGATGGATGGATGATCAAGAGGGGCAGGAGGGAACTAATGAGGGGGAAAGAAGAAAGGATGGAAGGAAGAAACTCAGGAAGAAGAGAAATTAAAGGGGGCAGGAAGGGACTAAGGAAGTGGAGAGACGAATGGATGATCAAGATGGGCAGGAGGGAACTAATGAGGGAGAAAGAAGAAAGGATGGAAGGAAGAAACTCAGGAAGAAGAGAAAGTAAAGGGGCAGGAAGAGACTAAGGAAGAGGAGGGATGGATGAGCAAGCCTGGAAGGAGGGAACTAAGGAAGGGATGAGAAAGAGGGAAGGGTCAGAGGGAACCAAGAAAGAGGCGAAGGAAAGAAAAGATTAAAAAGGAACTAAAGAAGAAAAAAAAAAAAGGGACAAAGGGTCAAAGGGAACCAAACAAGAAGAGAGAAGAAAGGGAGATCTGAAGGGAACTAAGAAAGGTTGGAGAAAAGAGAATAGGGCAGGGGGAAACTGAGAAAGAAGAGAGAAGGAAGTAAGGACCAAAAGGAACTAATGAATGGGAGAGAAGTAAGGATAGGCAGAAGGGAACTAAGGAAGAGCAGACACATTGATTCGGGTTGGCAGACAGGTATTCAAATCTATCCTGCACATAGTAAGTCAATAAATGGGTCCATAATGTTCACTTATGGCAATACAAAAGTAGTCAGCAACTTTCCTCTCCTCAAGAAGCCTGGAACTGGACACTTAAAGAAAAACATCAGCCAAAGCCAGCAAATCAGTGCTTTATCATGACATTGAGCCATTGCAAAACTGGCCTGTTGTGGTTTATTTAGTGGTTTATCTAACATGCTCCCTCTCCCCACAGCTGCTGCCAGTCTCCAGATTGTTCCCACAGTGCATTAGTTTCCAAGCAATACCTTATATACTTCTATTGACCAGAGGAGGCACTCCCCTTGGGTGGTCTTCTGTTTACTAGTCAATGGGTCAGTTCCATATACCTAGCCTCTTTTCTCCTGATAGGCTGGCAGTGATGTTATGCTTTATTTAAACATCACAAGCTCAGGGCTAAGAGATTGTGATATTGTTTGGAACCTGGCTCTTGTATCTTGTACTATGTTTGCCTTGCCTTGCCACTGGATCACTTCAGTTACTGTCCCATGCCTGGATACCGATAACTCTTCTGATTGGCACCTGCCCTGACCCTTGACTGCATATACCTATAAATAGTTGGTTACTAACCCTTACCTGGACAGAGGTTACTCTTCTAAATGATGTTTGCCCTAAAACATGTCTGGATATGGATACTCTTTTGATTGCCACCAGACCAGACCCTCTTGCCTGGATAAGAGACTATGCTACTAGCTGCTGTCAGCTGAGACTACTGCTAGCCTAGTGACCCATAAGTCACCAGTCCTGGTCATTCCTGCGCAAAGAATTTACCCAGAACTTTCCCATTTCGAAGCTCTGGGTTGCTGGGGAGCATCCCAGTTCTGCGAATATGACATTGTGCCTTTAGTCCTTGAGCATGCACGCACCATGTCAGCTGGCATACTAGCCTTAAGGTGAGGGCAGTTGCTATAGGTGAAACATTAGGACTTACTATTTTTGAAAAACAGGACACAAACCAGTAAAACCTATACTGTTGAGAATAAATATCCGCCACAAAGAGTGTGCGTTGTTTTTAATGGGTTGTTCATCTCATAAACAAGCATAGTCAGAAATAGCAATAAAATGCAAACATTCATGTAGGATTGGAAAGAAGAGATTGCATAAGTAACAAGCAAACATGAATGTCCCTGTGTACATAAATAATTACATATTGTCAAAGAAATGAATAGTTAAAGACCAACTCTAGGCTGAGCAATGATAACAAATTTTCAGTTCTTCATATCTCTTAAAATGAAAAAAGGAGCTCCAGCTGCTATACTCATCTTGTCTTTCGGGGGTGACCATTGCAGACTCCCCCAGTCACCCATCCAGTGATACTTGTCTTCTGGTTAATCTTCAGTCTGGTGTCATTCAACCCATTTACTGCAAGTCCAAGGCATCAAGGCCTATCAAGAATGCTGCAGAGAGTGTCTCTGCATTAACTGGTGTCCCTCTCTGCAAGCTTTAAGATCCCACCATCTCTGGAGGAAGAAGAGCGTAAAGAATAACAGAAATGTCATCAGACCCAGCTAAAGATACCTGGAAAAAAAGATAAGGTTATTTTTTTTTTTTTTTTGGAGATGGGCTTTATTAATCTAAAAAATAATCTTGCCAGCTGAGCCAGAGGGAAGGGTGCTAAAGATCATAATGTTTGCCCAATTAAAGCAAAGTAAGAGCACAGTGGAAATTTTTACACAAAGTGGAATTGCAATATGTCATATAACTATGCTTCTTGAACCATGTGTTTTTTTTATTGGTTACGAATGTGTAGTACATGTTTCTTATAAGGTATAATAGGGCCAATGTCCTCAAACTCTCCAGCCTCATGCCAGGTTTATTTAATGTTGCAGCATATATCTGAAATTCATTGATACTGAGAATGGGATATGACACATGGTTTCCCAGGTGTATAGAAGACTCAGGTACTGTTTGCTTTTTATTAGTATTAGTGATCGACCGATATTGGTATCGGACGATATTGGCCGATATTTTCACACATTTAAAATTTTGCAAAATAAACACAAATTTCGACACAAATCTGTTAAAATATGTTAATCTTTATTTATTAACATTTTTAACATTCTTCACACCTTAACTGCATGAAAACTGATAGGAAAAGTGCACTTGCAGGGACATCATCTGATTGTGCATTAATGGGAAGCATAATAAATAAACTGCTGCAGTACTGCACTCACTCACTGCAATAAATCACCACTGCAGTGCAGTCAGTGCAAAACTGCTAGGAAAAAAATATAGACAAGACAACAGCTAGGCAACAGCTATACATTGGATTGGATTGGAGTCACTCAGTGGATTTCCTCTGCAGTAGGGCACTCATTGAAACTGCAGAAGTCAGTGCAAAACTGCTAGAAAAAAAAGCTAGGCAACAGCTACACAGTGGATTGGATTGGACTCTTTGCAGTAGGGCACTCACTGCAACTACTGCAGTCAGTGCAAAACTGCTAGAAAAAAAGCCAGGCAACAGCTAGACAGTGGGTTGGATTGGAGTCACTCTGTGGACTACCTCTGCAGTAGGGCACTCACTGCAACTGCAGCAGTCAGACAAAACTGCTAGAAAAAAAGCCAGGCACCAGCTACACAGTGGATTGGATTGGACTCTTTGCAGTAGGGCACTCACTGCAACTACTGCAGTCAGTGCAAAACTGCTAGAAAAAAAGCTAGGCAACAGCTAGACAGTGGATTGGATTGGAGTCACTCAGTGGACTACCTCTTCAGTAGGGCACTCACTGCAACTGCAGCAGTCAGAGCAAAACTGCTAGAAAAAAGCTAGGCAACAGCTAGACATTGGATTGGATTGGACTCTTTGCAGTAGGTCACTCACAGCAACTACAGCAGTCAGTGCAAAACTGCTAGAAAAAAAGCTAGACAAAAGCTAGGCAGTGGATTGGAGTGGACACTTCTCTTTTCAATGCTCCCAGTTAAGTAGAACAATATTATAATGCAGAAAGCAGAACATTTCAGCATGTCCATGGTCACCTGTTAAGGGTCTTCTGTTTTGTTCATACAATGCTGCCACTTCATAAACATGCTCAGGAGGAGTGGAGGACAGAGGAGCAGAGAGAGAGGTATCAGCTAGCATGGGAAGCAAGTCTTTTGTAGCGTGTCTCATTTTTTTTCCACCACAGACTTCTTCTGTCAATTACTGCTTCTTTCAAATAGAGATGAAGTTCATCATCCAGGCTCATAGTTGCAGATTCAGAAGAAATTGAATCCTCCGCATAAGGCCCCAATAAAACACTGAAAATGTCCTGATACATTCAACGATGATGAAGAAGATTCTTTTCTGTTCGTTGGCGTATTTTTGCAGCATGCTGCTCTTCATAAACATAGTGTTCTGGACTTGTCTTTTCGGCAGGAATCTCCTGTTGAATATCTTCTGTCAGCTATTGTTTCGCCTTAGCCAATACATCATCAGAAGAGAAAGCATGGTTTTGTATCGAGGATTCAAATGACTTGCAAGTGCAACATTTTTAATCTCTTCATGCTTCTCAAAACATATATCAATCAAAGCTCTTTGGCTTGACAGACCATCATTTGAAAGTTGGAGGGTGTTGTGTGCCATGACACAGAGGTCTGACATATCAGCAGGCCTTATTCCTTTCCGCATGTTTGCTCCACTGTCTCGAAGTTGCAAAAGTATCACTCAGTCTTTGTTTATTCCCCATTCTTCGAGCATGCATAGAAACAATTCTCTACTGTACTCGGTGTGGGATCCTTGCATCACTTTTGTATTCAACACCAATTGCCTTTTTGTCCATCCGCTGTCAATGAAGTGGCATGTAAGAATCATTAGCGACTCTGACTCTATTTGTGACCAGCAGTCTGTCATGAATGAGAGTGAGTTGCCAGCATTCTCTGGTTCCAGCATAGCCTTTACTTTGTCAACGACCTTTTGGTGTAGCTTTGCCAGCATCTTGGCTTGTTAATACTGCTCACTCTTCAGTGTGTAGCTTGGCTCAAGTATGGACATCAACCGCTGAAATCCTGATGCCCCATACACACGTGCAGATTATCTGCAGACTTTTGTCTGCAGACTTACCAAAACCATATAATATGAGGTCAAACCTAAACACTTTCAATTTGTATGCAATCCGGCAGGCCCTTGCACTACATAGAAAAGGTAAGTCTGCAGACAAATGTCTGCAGATCATCTGCACGTGTGTATGGGGCATGAGTCAGACACTATTGTAAATGGCTTGTTATCAGTGACAATCATCTCTGTGATTACTCTGTCCAGCAGTTGGGATCTTCCATCTGAATCTAGACAGTGGCATGTGTTTTTTTTCACAAACATATCTGTTATTGTTGCCTGGGATAGTGGAGGAGGTATTGAATCAAAATCACATTGATATTCATTTCGTTTTTTCTTTGCTGCATGATACAATTCAATATGATGAACTCTTAGATGGGCCCAAAGATTTGACGTATATTTGTTTTTTGCAGTTACTGATCCCATGCTTAAGTTATTTGTACATGTTTTGCACACTGCTGCTTTTCCTGGAGAAGGTTGAGACGAGAAATAGTCCCAGACCACACTTTTACATTTTCTCTCCTCATCCATTTCCATTTCAATTTGAAAGACACAAAAAAGATTAAAAAAATGGCTAGTGAAGTTGATGCTGCTGCTGCTGGCACCCTGTTGTGGGTTGGTGGCTGACGCCTGGCACTGTGGGTGGTTGCTTGCTGGCACCCTGTTGTGGGTTGGTGGCTGATGCTTGGCAGAGTGGCTTGCTTGCTGGCACCCTGTTGTGGGTTGGTGGCTGACGCCTGGCAGTATGGGTTGCTTGCTGGCATCCTGTTGTGGGTTGGTGGCTGACGCCTGGCAGTGTGGGTTGCTTGCTGGCACCCTGTTGTGGGTTGGTGACTGACACCTGGCAGTGTGCGTGGTTGCTTGCTGGCACCCTGTTGTGGGTTGGTGACTGATGCCTGGCAGTGTGGGTTGCTTGCTGGCACCCTGTTGTGGGTTGGTGGCTGATGCCTGGCAGTGTGGGTTGGTGGCCGATGGCTGGCAGTGTGGGTGGCTTGGTGTCACCCTGTTGTCGGTGACTTGCTTACCGGAACACTGTGGTGGCTGGCTGGCTTGGTGTCACCCTGTTATGGGTGGCTGGCTTGCAGGAAAACTGTGGTGGGTGGCCGGCTTGGTGTCACCCTGTTATGGGTGGCTGGCTTGCAGGAACACTGTGGTGGGTGGCTGGCTTGGTGTCACCCTGTTATGGGTGAAAGCTTGGAGGAACACTGTGGTGGGTGGCTGGCTTGGTGTCACCCTGTTATGGGTGGCTGGCGTGCAGGAACACTGTGGTGGGTGGGTGGCTAGCTGGCTTGGTGCCACCCTGTTTAGGGTGTCTGGCTTGCAGGAACACTGTGGTGGCTGGCTGGCTTGGTGTCACCCTGTTATGGGTGGCTGGCTTGCAGGAAAACTGTGGTGGCTGGCTGGCTGACTTGGGGTCACCCTGTTATGGGTGGCTGGCTGGCTTGGTATCATCCTGTTATGGGTGGCTGGATTGCAGGAACACTGTGGTGGCTGGCTGGCTGGCTTGGTTTCACCCTGTTATGGTTGGCTGGCTTAAAGGAACACAGTGGTGGCTGGCTGGCTTGGTGTCACTCTGTTCTGGGTGGCTGGTTTGCTTGCTCCTTGGAACCCTGTTGTGGGCTGGGTGGCTGGATGCTGGCCGGCTGGCACCTTGGCCTGTTCTGTTGTTGTAGGTCGAATGGTTGGCGGCTGGCACCCCGTGGTGGGTGGCTGAGGCCAGGGCCTGTGGGTGGATGGATGGATGGATGGCTGGCACCGTGACCAGCCCAGATTGCAGCTGGCTGTACACGAGGCTGTCTGAGGTGTGGGAGGCGGTCTTAAGGCACAGAAGGTGTGCAGCGTGCGGTGAAATGGTGTCACGTATGGGCCGCGCAGGCGTGGGAGGCGGTGTTAGAAGGTAGACGGTGTGCGCATAACATACGCCACGAAAATATCGGCAATATAGGTAAATCCACAGGCCGAATTCCGATAAATCGGGGAAAGTGCATATCGCCCCCAGATATATCGGTGTTGCCGATAATCGGTCAATCTCTAAATAGTATATCCTTTTTTTGAGTCTAATCATCTTTTCATATCAAAAACATTAACACATATTGATAAGATTATTTAAATCAATCTGATCTATTTTACATGCTTTTCTAAAAAAAAATTACATTCTGTTTAAAACAGAAGAATCTTATCTTCGAGGTGCCTTTATACCATATTGCTTCTGTGGTCTCAACTGTTTACTGAGAGATAGTATCTCCCTAACAGAGAAGTTAACTGGCCAGTCTCCATATCTATCATAGTTCTCGGGCTCCAGCTTTCCAATGACAAGTGACACAAAGCCCATCCCAGAGTTTAAGATAAAATAGACGATCTGCACAGGCCACTGCTTGGTTATTTAATGCTTGCCCACATTTTAGCATTTTACATTTAGTTTAGGCATATTATGAATCAAACAGTTGGAGGACCTAAATATTTATATATTCAGTAACAAAAGATTTATTACATTGGCCTGAACATACTTTAAAAACGTAGCTGTAAAGTTGTCAAAAGACACAAAAGAGGTATATTTTATTTAAAGGATAAGATAACATGTTCCCAAAGGTGAACTTATCCTTTAAATCAGATTTCACAGCCACGTATTTTGAAAATATTCTGACTACTCTATAAAATTGATATATGATTCTGCCAATTTATTTTTACATTCAGGCAATCATCATATAAAAAAAATTCAATTAGAAAAGGCCACAGTCTGAATGATAAAAAGGCGTAACTCTTGTTGCATACACGCTATTCCTGATGATCGTTCATAATCATAATTTCTGAATGCATTTTGAAATGAATCTTTCATAAGACCAAGACTCATATTTCTGAGCATGTACAGTCATTTTTTTCAGGTTATCTTTTGCAATAAATCTCATCTCATCCCATTGGCCAAAGTGATTGTAAACAATCATGTTGCAAGAGCCGGTTCACACTGGGGCGACTTGTCAGGCGACCTGGTCACCTGACAAGTCGCCGTGGGTCGCCTGCCATAGATTAGCACAGGACCCATTCTAATAAGGAGGACCGACTTAGAAAAAGGGTCCTGTACTACTTTGGGGCGACCTGGAGCGACCTGCATTGACTTCAATGATATGAAGTCCGTGCATGCTGCTCCGAGGTCGCAGTGCAAGCTGCGCACCGCGACTTCACAGGTCGCCCCGGGAGGTCGGGTCGCGCCTATGTGAGCCAGCTCTTAAACAACCTATTCCGTTTACAATAGAAATGGAAAGCAAAACATTTTTTGTATAGATATAAAAAAAACATACCTTTTTCTGTTTTTTTTTACAAGTGATCATATTCCCTCTGTTCTCAGCTGCATACGAGCTGGGGGAGGAGAAGCAGCAGCACACTGAGCATGCCAGTAAATGGCTGCACAGTGGGGGCATATCAGGACATATCTGATCAATGAAGGAGAGTACACTGAGTTCCCAGCATAGCTAGAGAACTCACCTCAGTGTGCTCTCCTGCTTGTCGTGGTCAGTTTTTAATAGGAAATAGAGGGACTGGCAGGAACACCAGGGATTTCACATAAAGAAAGCAATACAAAGAGAGCAGGATACTTTCTCATATAAGTAAATGGTACAGCAGGCACATATCAGGAATATGAAGTGTTTGGGTAACAAATGCTTTAACTATGATCCTTTCCCTAGCACTGACCCTAAAGTGTACTGTATGTAAAGCCGAAATTTGGAATTAAATGTGAGGGTTTAGACCTCCTGGAAGGTTATTTTATTGCTTTACTATTTGTACTGATGACCAGGGACTGAATGTAATATAAAATATCTCCAAATTATCAAAAGAATTAGAGGGGAACCTTCCAATTGGGGTACTTAGTTTGGTGACAGCTGTCTAGGGGGGACCGCAACCTGCTTTGGAGACATTTCCTCTTACTTTCTGGTGCGAGAAGGGAAATCTTCTTGATGGAACACAGAAATAAAAAGTTCCAACAGGGGATCTTAATTATTCTCCATTCTATACATCACTAAAAAAAAAAAAAAAATGACTTTTACATACACTTTAACTTTTATTTACCCAATGAAGACATAAAAATATTTTTGTGCAGAGTGAACCTATCAGCCCCTTACCAGCAGATATCACCATGATTTCCTAATTGTCAGCCCAATCACAAAGATGCTGTACACCAGGCATGTCCAACCTGCGGCCCGGGGGCCGCATGCGGCCCATAACCACAGGCAATGCGGCCCACTGCCCCCTGACAATTTATGTATTTTTTTTGCTGGGGAGGAAGGAAGTCGAGTCGGGGGCACGGCCACAGCGGCTTCCAACTAACTGTAGGCAGAGGCTGCCTCGGGGGGGGATCATCCACTAGTTGTGTTAAATTAGTGCTGGGGGGGGGGGGGCACAGCAGTGAGGGAAGGGAGCGGCAACGTTTTATTACTTATATACCTTAACTATAGTATATATTTTATATGCGGCCCGAGAAAATTTCTCTACACTCAATGTGGCCCAGATAAGCCAAAAGGTTGGACACCCATGCTGTACACTGTACAGGGAAAAGCTTAGACGGTGTTTTAAAATGGTGCATAAGAAAGAAGAATGTTATCCTGGTATATAAGCAGAACCATTGCACCCATCTATCCATGTTTCAATGCTTTATTTTTTTGAGAAATGACTTTGAAAACACCTCCCTAGCATTTTAGCCGTTGTCATCTTGAGTAAGGGCACATGATTTTGGCCTAAGTCAGAAACCAGGAAGTAACTAGAGAAATGTAAAATAAGGTTTGAAAAGTAAATACAATATACCTTCCTATTTATTTACTAATGCTAGCAGCATAAGGATTAAGAATTGGTAATGTTGATTGTGAGAGTTTAGTTCTGCTTTAACCACTTCAGCTCCTAAAGGTTTACCCTCCTTCATGACCAGGTAATTTTTTGCGATTGGCACAGATGACACTGTGTTACTTTAACTGACATTTGCCCGGTTGTGCCAAACTGTACCAAAATAAAATTGATGTCCTTTTTTTCCCACAAGCTTTCTTTTGGTGGTATTTGATCACCTCTGCAGTTTTTATCTTTTGCGCTATAAACAAAAAAATGACCAACAATTTTGGAAAAAAAAGAAAACGATATTTTTTACTTTCTGCTATAATACCCAGTAAAAAAAATGTAAAAAAAAAAATTGAATTTCTTCATCAATTTAGGCCAATATATATACAGGTCCTTCTCAAAAAATTTGCATATTGTGATAAAGTTCATTATTTTCTGTAATGTACTGATAAACATTAGACTTTCATATATTGTAGATTCATTACACACAACTGAAGTAGTGCAAGCCTTTTATTGTTTTAATATTGATGATTTTGGCATACAGCTCATGAAAAACCAAAATTCCTATCTCAAAAAATTAGCATATCATGAAAAGGTTCTCTAAACGAGATATTAACCTAATCATCTGAATCAACTAATTAACTCTAAACACCTGCAAAAGATTCCTTAGGCTTTTAAAAACTCCCAGCCTGGTTCATTACTCAAAACCGCAATCATGGGTAAGACTGCCGACCTGACTGCTGTCCAGAAGGCCATCATTGACACCCTCAAGCAAGAGGGTAAGACACAGAAAGACATTTCTGAACGAATAGGCTGTTCCCAGAGTGCTGTATCAAGGCACCTCAGTGGGAAGTCTGTGGGAAGGAAAAAGTGTGGCAGAAAACGCTGCACAATGAGAAGAGGTGACCGGACCCTGAGGAAGATTGTGGAGAATGACCGATTCCAGACCTTGGGGGACCTGCGGAAGCAGTGGACTGAGCCTGGAGTAGAAACATCTAGAGCCACCGTGTACAGGCGTGTGCAGAAAATGGGCTACAGGTGCCGCATTCCCCAGGTCAAGCCACTTTTGAACCAGAAACAGCGGCAGAAGCGCCTGACCTGGGCTACAGAGAAGCAGCACTGGACTGTTGCTCAGTGGTCCAAAGTACTTTTTTTGGATGAAAGCAAATTTTGCATGTCATTCGGAAATCAAGGTGCCAGAGTCTGGAGGAAGACTGGGGAGAGGGAAATGCCAAAATGCCTGAAGTCCAGTGTCAAGTACCCACAGTCAGTGATGGTCTGGGGTGCCATGTCAGCTGCTGGTGTTGGTCCACTGTGTTTTATCAAGGGCAGGGTCAATGCAGCTAGCTATCAGGAGATTTTGGAGCACTTCATGCTTCCATCTGCTGAAAAGCTTTATGGAGATGAAGATTTCATTTTTCAGCACGACCTGGCACCTGCTCACAGTGCCAAAACCACTGGTAAATGGTTTACTGACCATGGTATTACTGTGCTCAATTGGCCTGCCAACTCTCCTGACCTGAACCCCATAGAGAATCTGTGGGATGTTGTGAAGAGAAAGTTGAGAGACGCAAGACCCAACACTCTGGATGAGCTCAAGGCCGCTATTGAAGCATCCTGGGCCTCCATAACACCTCAGCAGTGCCACAGGCTGATTGCCTCCATGCTACGCCGCATTGAAGCAGTCATTTCTGCAAAAGGATTCCCGACCAAGTATTGAGTGCATAACTGAACATAATTATTTGAAGGTTGACTTTTTTTGTATTAAAAACACTTTTTTTTTATTGGTCGGATCAAATATGCTAATTTTTTGAGATAGGAATTTTGGTTTTTCATGAGCTGTATGCCAAAATCATCAATATTAAAACAATAAAAGGCTTGCACTACTTCAGTTGTGTGTAATGAATCTAAAATATATGAAAGTCTAATGTTTATCAGTACATTACAGAAAATGAACTTTATCACAATATGCTAATTTTTTGAGAAGGACCTGTATTTTGCTACATGTTTTTGGTAAAAAAAAAATCCCAGTAAGCGAATATTAATTGGTTTGCACAAAAGTTATAGCATCCACAATCTATGGGATAGATTTATTGAATTTGTAATTGTTTTACTGGTAATGGCGGCGATCAGCAATTTTTAGGGGGACTGCGACATTGCGGTGGACAAATTTGACACAAAGTGTCACTTTTTGGGGACCAGTGACACCAATACAGTGATCAGTGCTAAAAAAAAAATGCACTCTGACTGTACTAATGACACTGGCAGTGAAGGGGTTAACATCAGGGAGCAATCAAGGGGTTAAGTCTGCTCCTAGGGAGTGCTTGCTAACTGTGGGGGGATGGGCTGACTGCAGGAAGCGAGAGATCTGTGTTCCTGATTAGTAGGGACACAAGGTCTCTCTCTTCCTGTCTGACAGAATGGCGGTCTGCCTTGTTTATATAGACAGACCACCTTTTTGTCATTCTCCCAAATGATCGTGGGTGGCCGGCGGCCACCGCGGCCGCCGGACCCACTGATTGGCTCCCGCTGTGTCAAATGTGTTCCCTAGGAGCGCTTGCTAACTGTGTGGGGGGGCTGCTTTGACTGGGGGAAGACAGATATCCGTGTTCCTGCTTAGAAGAAACACAAGATCTCTATCTTCCTCTCTGACAGAATGGCAATCTGCTTTGTTTACATAGGCAGACCGGCCTTCTGCCACGCTCGGAAACAATCGGCGGCGAACATCGGGTCTGCCGGACCCGCTAATTTGCTCCTGCTGTGCCGGAGGTGTGCATGGGCGTCCCATAACAAAAATGTTGCGCTGAAGAGCCCCCTGCGGCAGTATATGTGCGTAGTGTGGTCCGTAAGAGGTTAAGAACGTCTCAAGGTCACCGTAATGTTGAATGCATCAGTACAGTACATTGTTAATTATGAAAATAAAGGGCATTTTTAGGGAAAACACATGTAAGGACAAATCTTCAAAACCCAAGACTATCCCACAGAATTAAGCAAGTTGGCAGCAGTGCTGTAAAATGGCAAAGTTATTAGCATTGCTTCAGGTTAGAGCAGACTTTGCATTACACTCTTATGTAAAAATAGAAAAAAACGAATTATTAGTTAATGAAGAAAAGGTGCTTAGCTTAAACCATGACTTCTGGTCTGCTTGCCAGGGTGCTGGCGATGTGTCCTGTGGGAACCTAGGAAATCTGAAGATCCTAAATCACGCAAGAATACGCTCTGGCACAATGAATGATGAAATATTGTATTTGATTTCTTATTCCCTCCCTAGTCATCCTTTGCAATTATAGGATTGTATAGAGAAAAAGAAAATGCTAATATGCTAAGTTTGTGAGCTTCATGTATTTGGACTTGTTTAGTACACTTAACAATGCATTTTAGAAGTTAGCAGTACAGTATATATATATATATATATATATATATATATATATATATATATATACACACATACCCTGTATATATATATATATATATATATAAAAACAGAAGAGCATTTAATATTGGCTGCTTGCTTGTGCATCATTAGGACAGAGAGTTGTACTTCACAATATGTACCTCTGCCTAAAATCTGTTTGTTTTACATATTACATACCGTGTTCATACAGTATACAATTTGTATGGCTGAATTCGCATTGCACAGACATCGCATGTGATTTGCAGAGCAGTGTGGTGTGAATGACATGTGATATCTGACATCGCTATAGTGTGAACCGGCACTGAATGTTCTATTTTTGCCACTTGCAAATTGTTTTACTGAAGTGCATGAATTTTGCATAGTGGAAACTATTTATTTTTAGTATTGTTGGCAAGGATATAAACAGAAAAAGTGCAAATTTTATAGAAAAGCTAAAACAATTGCCTAGTTTAAGCCTCCACTAGTTGCATATGTGGTTAGACCCCCCAAGACATAATTAAGAAAGTGCAGAAAGTAAAAAACAATACATAAAAAGACAATATAATGAGAAGTGAATTAGGTTAGATCAGGCTTTCTCTTCTAGGGGTTTGTGGAACCTTAGGGTTCCTCCAGAGGTTGTATGCTTTCACACTGGCACTCTGAGGTCTGATCATACACACTGTACACGTGGTTTCAAATGGACTTCTATTATGTCCCAAGTTTTTGGGTCATTTCTGAAAGTGCAACAAAGATACAGAATGCAGGACTTTTGGTGCGGTTGTGGTGTGGCCGCAAAAAAGCAGGTGCAGAGAACAGAGATATACAGTATATTGTAAGTGAAGTTTGGCAATATAGAACAAGTCTGATGGCAAGGTAGCCCGACCAGGAGCCCTCACAGAATGTAACAACAATGAGTGGTAGTAAAAGGTCACAGGTGTGTCAACAGTGTCTGTCTTGAAGGACAGAATGCGGCCTGGCCGGTCCGTACCCAGGTGGGGAGGCTTGCAGGAAGGATGGTGTGTCTCCGCACTTTCCCTACTCCTCAGGAACCTCTTCCTGATGCTAAGCACTTTCACTGACAAATAGGAAACCTGTCCCTTCTCTAGCCACATGCGAAATGCACACCAAGTCCAGGAGCCAAGATCTTAAATAGCCTGTGCCTGACCCAATATGGCCACCAGAGTCACATGGGGCACCAGCATCCAATCGGATAGTTCTCCCCTTGAGACCCAGGAAACCATAAAGTAACCTGGTTCCTCTTGACTTCCTCTTCCTCTGCAATGCTGCTGTGGTTGAGTGCCACCTACAGTGGAAATAATAGACTGCACCTGCCTATACGCTTTCATAAAATGCACCAAACACCCGGAACATAATAGAAGTCTAAATAAGCAGTAACCTGCACTAAAACTGCATGTACACTTTGCTGCACCCTCTCTCATGTGGTGTGACAGTGTGAAAAGGTCCTTAGGAGTTCCTTGAGCTGTGGCTGATTTGTCTCCTACCTACAATGGCCATTAATGAAAGGAAAGGAGGGGGTCATTTTTCACTGACATACAATACAAGTGGTGACTGCTTCACTGACTACCAGTGTAGGGGAACTGACCAGCGTCCACAAGTGTGAAAGTGATATTAAACCCAAATGCAAACATTTATTATTCTGCATCACAATTCCTAGATGTAATAGTTGTGTTAGTTTTGTTTTTTTATAAGCTGTCCTCCTTTCTTTTTTCCTGGTGATCCTGGCAGTAAGTCTGTTGCTTTTCAACAAAACAAGCGGTTCTGCAGATGTAGAAGTTACAGGGTTGAGACAAACCATTTACAACTGACATGGGGTGCTTACAATGATCAGTTTTTATTTATATAAAACCTTTGTCTTAAAAGGAAAAAAGCTGTCTGCTGTAACTGCTTATAAAGTGAAAACTGAAGTTCAGCTTTCGTTTTTTAGTCTAAATCTACTACTGCATCTAACACTCTGCCCCCCCCCCCCCTCCCTAGATTAACAATGTTTTTGTCCAAAGATGTCTCTTTTCCTCTTTCATCCAGAGTGGGGGTGCTCTAATAAAGGAGGTGTGTTATTGGCCAGATCACAAGGGGAAAACAGAGGGAAAAAAATGAAAAAAGAAAACAAATGCAGTCACCACATTTAAGGATTGGTATACTGTAATATTAAAGGGGAACTTCACTCTTCCATCTCCCAATCAACATTATTTTTAATTCTTAGGCTGCTAGCATTAGTAAATAGATAAGAAAGTATATTATATTTACTCATGTTACACTATATTTTTTTATTTTACTTCAGTTACTTCCTGGTTTCTTGCCTAGGCAAATGATGTCATATATCCCAGTAGTCTTCAGGAGGGAGGAGGGGCTTTTTAGCTAAGAACACCCTCCTGCCTGCATGATTCTAAGGCTAAGGCAGATGGGATCCAGGAAGTAAATGCTACATAAATCATCTGCCCTTTCTCAAGATGGCCACGGTCGGAAATGCTAGACGGGGGTTCAATGTGATTTCCAAGCAAAACAAGACATGAATGGATGGGGGAGTTTCTTTGAATATTAAAAATGAGGAACATTGAATGCTATTAAATGTTTAGGTGCAGCGGTCCCCAACCTTTTTTTTGTGGGCAATTTGTCAGGGCAATGGCTGTTGTTGGTTCTTCAATCATTGCAACATGGTTGATATGGTTTCAGGATGATTGAAGTGCATTATTTCTATTATTACATTGTAATATATGTAATATATAAAAAATGCAATATATAAAATGGTTCAACTCACCATAATGCAAGATCAGTGGGAGCCACCAGATGCAGCTTGTCACTTGCCACCAGATGCAGATTGTCACTTTCCACGTTGCCTGCCACCAGATGCAACTTTTCACTTGCCACGTCGCCTGCCTTCAGATGCAGCTTGTCACTTGCCACGTCGCCTGCCACCAGATGCAGCTTGTCACTTGTCATTAATGTCACCTACCACCAGATACAGCTTTTCACTTGTCATAAATGTCACTTACCACCAGATGCAGCTTGTCACTTGTCATTAATGTCACCTGCCACCAGATACAGCTTGTCACTTGTCATAAATGGCACCTGCCACCAGATGCAGCTTGTCACTTGTCATTAATGTCACCTGCCACCAGATACAGCTTGTCACTTGTCATTAATGTCACCTGCCACCAGATGCAGCTTGTCACTTGTCATTAATGTCCCCTGCCACCAGATACAGCTTGTCACTTGTCATTAATGTCACCTGCCACCAGATGCAGATTGTCACTTGCCACCAGATGTGGATTGTCACTTCCCACATCGCCTGCCCTCAGATGCGGTTTGTCACTTACCACACACGCCTGCCACCTGATGCGGAATGTCACTTGCCACATTGCCTGCCACCAGATGCAACTTGTCATTTGCCACATTGCTTGCCACCAGATGCGGATTGTCACTTGCCACGGTGCCTGCCACCAGATTCGAATTGTCACTTGCCACGTGGCCTGTCACCAGATGCAGCTTGTCACTTGTCATTAATGTCAACTACCACCAGATACAGCTTGTCACTTGTCATAAATATCACCTGCCACCAGATGCAGCTTGTCACTTGTCATTAATGTCACCTGCCACCAGATACAGCTTGTCACTTGTCATAAATGTCACCTGCCACCAGATGCAGCTTGTCACTTGTCATTAATGTCACCTGCCACCAGATACAGCTTGTCACTTGTCATTAATGTCACCTGCCACCAGATACAGCTTGTCACTTGTCATTAATGTCACCTGCCACCAGATGCAGATTGTCACTTGCCACCAGATGTGGATTGTCACTTGCCACATCGCCTGCCACCAGATGCAGATTGTCACTTGCCACATTGCCTGCCATCAGATGCAACTTGTCATTTGCCACGTCGCCTGCCACCAGATGCGGTTTGTCACTTGCCACATCGCCTGCCACCAGATGCAACTTGTCATGTCTCCTGTCACCAGATGCGGATTGTCACTTGCCACGTTGCCTGCCACCAAATGCGGATTGCCACTTGCCATGTTGCCTGTCACCAGATGCAGATTGCCACTTGCCACGTTACCTCCCACCAGATGCAGCTTGTCGCTTGCCACGTCGCCTGCTACCAGATACAGCTTGTCACTTGTCATGTCACCTTCCACCAGATGCAGCTTGTCATTTGCTGCCATAAGCCACTTGCCACGTTGCCTGCCACCAGATGTGGAGTGTCACTTGCCATGTCACCTGCCACCAGATAGGGCTTGTCACTTGCCATGTCGCCTGCCACCAGATTCAAATTGTCACTTGCCACGTGGCCTGCCACCAGATGCAAATTGTCACTTGCTACATCGCCTGCCACCAGATGCAAATTGGCACTATCCTGCCACCAGCTGAAGCTTCCCACTGTTTCCTGTCACCAAAAAATACCAGATTCAGCTTTTTAATTGTAAAGGCAATTTGGTGGCAGGCAACAGCGATAGCAGATCTGGCAGTCTCGCCCCAACTTTTCTGCACATGGCTCCCAGAGTGAAGGCAGGTAGTAAGAGATAATGTAATCTCTCTGCTGCTCGTGAGGGCGGAACTACAGTGATGCAGGGCAGGCAGTGAGAAGTGATGTCATCTCTCTGGTCACTAGCTGGCCCGCCACTAAATTACCATACTTACAAAGCTACACAGCTGTAGACCATATTACCCCGCACAAACAAACAGTTTTAAATAGATATTTGGTAAATGCACAGTGCTGAGTGATTAAAGTATACCATTCATGAGAGCAATAGGTGGCTTGCCATTGCTTAAAGTGGTTGTAAACCCAAATATATACCCAGTGAAGTGAATAGCATCTGATGATACACAGAGATGAAACAAATTCTCCTACATAGGTTCCCCCTGTCTATCTGTAGCCATTTTCCCCTTACATCCCTTTAAAAGTGCCTAATTTAGATAAAATCCTTCTTCATCTGTCATGAGCACAGAGGAGGGGGCAGGGAGCTGCAGTTAGAGCTCTTGTACAGTGTGTAAGAGTTGATTGGAGGAAAGGGACACACCCCCTTTCACACACACAGCAGAGGAATGAAGGAAGGATGCAGAGCTGTGTTCTGAATAGACAAGCTGTGTGCTGAGCTCTCCTCCCCATCACAAATGTATCTTAAGTGTCAGTAAAACTTGTCAGAAGTTATTCGTGCTGATAACAGAGGAATGAAGCACCAGAGAGAAATGACACTTAGAGCTTTGGAGATAGAAAAGTAAACACTACAGATATACAGTGCTCAGCATAAGTGAGTAAACCCCTTTTGAAAAGTAAGATTTTAATCAAAATCTCAATGAACATAAGAAAATTTTTATAGAACATTGGTTTAGCTTATTACATGAAAGTAAGGCTTATATTATAACTTAGATTACAAAAATGTCAGTTTTACTCAAATTATTTGATGCAAAAATGAATACACCCCACAACAAGCTACTACATCTAGTATTTTGTACTAGACACATCAGTGTGTCCTCCTCTGCCCCCTTTTTGGCTTCACTTACATGAGTGTCTGTCCTCCTTGGCTCCTCCTCTGCTGTGGCGGTGAGGGGCCACCGAGAAGAAGTGCCTTTCATTTAAAAATAGCGCCAGATGGCCCCATTACGTAACTGCGCATGCGCCCATCCTGCCGTTCTTGTACGAGCTTTCTCGAGCCCGGCAGGTGTCAGAACGGTGCATGCGCAGTTACAATGGCGATCTTTTTACAGGCACCACCGCCCGTAACGGGCATTTACGGGCAGCCCAAAAATGGGCTGAAATTGACAGGCTGCCTATAAATTAACGGACGGTTGGCAACACTGTCAGTAGGACAGTGGATAGTGTATGGACAGTGTCATTAGAGCAGAGTTTAGTGTTAGTAGGGCAGTGGACGGTGTCAGTAGGGCAGTAGACAGTATCAGTAGGGGAGAGGTTGGTGTCAGTAAGGCTATCGACAATGTCAGTAGGGGAGAGGTTTGTGTCAGTAGGGCTGTGGACCATGTCAGTAGGGGAGAGGTTGGTATCAGGAGGTAGGCAGGAGGCAGTGGATGGTGTCAGTAGACCAGTGAACCATGTCAGTAGGGGAGAGGTTGGTATCAGGAGGTAGGTAAGAGGCAGTGGACAAGGTCAGTAGAGCAGTAGATTGTGTCAGCCATTAGGGCAGTGGACAGTGTCAGTGGGGCAGTGGATGGTGTCAGTTGTTTTTCAGGTATATATTTTTTACAATTATATATATATATATATATATATATATATATTTTTTTTTTTTTTTTTTTTTACAATATTCATTTTTATTATTATTTTTTTTTTTACAATTTTTTAGGAGCCTGTGTGGGGTTTTTGGGGAAATATCAGGAGTTTAAACAGACCCCTGATGTCTCACTTTTGGGACAGGAATTGAGGACACAGATTCTTCTCAATGGACAATGAACAAATGGGAAGTGCACTCTGTTCATTCACATGCAGAACTATAGTAAACACAGTCTATAATGCTACAGTTATTAATAAACAGAGTGAGTGATCAGTACCAATTTTTTGCTTGTTTATTATGTATTCAGTCTGACCAGACTTCTGTGGTTGAGCATCCCACCCCCCACACACACCTATACTCTATCAGAGTCCACCATCAAGTAGATACAGGAGGAGTCCTTTGTAGTGCATTAGCACATCCATCCCAGCAAGGAGTGTTGTCTCCAAGGGTTGGAGAGGCTGGATTCACCCCTTTTCTATGGATAGTGTAGGACCCACTGATAATGGGGTACTTTGACGCAGTGGTGGGCTTGAGCACGATATGGCCATATGGTGGGACTAAACCCCCATTTTTATTTATGGATTGTCTCCATATTTAATAGTCATTTCTTTTGCATGGTTGCGCTATACTTTTTTAATATACATGTTGCTTGGTCCATAGCTGCACCGGCTTTAGATATACATGTTCAGGGTTTGCTCCCCCAATTTTTTGCTTGTTTATTACTGATCACTCACTGTTCATTCAGAAAAGAAGGGGACTGGTAAATGACACATTGGTAAATGGCAGCGGCCAGTGGGGAGGTGAGAGGGGAGAGGGGGCAGCCGGCAGGGCGGGGGGGGGGAGGGGGTAAGGACAGGGGGGACCCATGCAGTAGAAAGCAAGGAGAGGGAGGCATTTACTAGAACTGATCGCCATCGGCTGTATTTTCCACCTGAACCGCATGTGCTCCCCCAGTTTCGGCCCTGTTGCTGACACCGATCCTCTTGTGGCTCCCCCTGCAGTGCTGTCAGCTTCCCCTTCCCTCCAGCTGCATTGCAGGGGGATCAGTTTCAAGTATCTGCGCCCCCACCCCCTTTCCACTGCTCTGATCACTCCCACCCCCTGCTTTTTGGTCCCCTTTCACTTGCTGTCTGGGACCCCCTGTGTACCCTTTCCCTCACAGCGCTACCGCCTTCCCTGCTTTCTTTACCCTCCTGCTGGCAACTGATGAGGGCACACAGCGGTATCATTTCAGAAGGGAGGACAGGGGCCGTTAAATATGTCATATTTATTAGCCCCTTCATTTCCTGAAAGACCCTTATGAGTGATCAGGACCGATCACTCCTGTGTTCATTTATCACTGAAGCATAGTAAAATTGTGTTTACTATGCTTCTGTTTCTGAATGAACAGGAAGCCTCTAAAAGCTTTGTATTCATTCATCTGTGCATCTGAGGCTGTAGAGAAGGGGATGGAGGAATCTATATCCTCATTCCCTTTCTCTGTTTCAAAAGTAAAACCTCACCAAAGCCCCCCCCCCCCCCCTCCAACAGGGCAGTTAAAAAAATAACATTCTAAAAAAATAAGTAAATTAAAAATAAAGAGCTTGTTCCCATGTGCTTTGCTGTCTGAAGAACTGCCAGCATTTAAATTGCTCATCAAAGAACATTTGACAGGGGGTGGGGGTTTTACGAGGTTTTTGGGGTCCTATGATTTCTAACAGCAGCCCTGATCATAGACATGGAACAGTCATGGAGCAAGTAAAGTCTAAATCTTGATTTGCATATTATTTGTTTTTCATTAACCCAGAAAAGTATTGTAGGCAGAGGGTCAGTATAGCCACTACACATTTTCATAGACTAATGACAGGAAAAAAAAGTTCAGGCCCTCTCCGAAATTTTGTGACATTTCCTGTGCCATCAATCAGCAGTATTTATTGGAGGTGTAAGAGTCTATACATACATTTCATGTAAGAACAACATTTTGGAAGGAAAACAGGTAAACATATTAACTAGCAATCTATAGGGACTTCTATCTCTTCAAATTTGAAATCAATAGATTTTTAATTATGCAGGAAGTTGGAGGTGGAGAAAGTAGCTTCAGTTGTGTGTAACAAAACTTTTCACTGTGTAGGTTTTCTAACAGAGCTGTAGTTTTCAAAATATACATTTTTTTCCTTAGTTACATGGCTTTTAGTAAAACAACTAAAGAGAACCCCTGAGAACAGAAATTTGGGCGTTGTCATTTCTGACTTGCTCACTCTGGCGAGGGATCCCAAACCCCTATTAACTAGTATCTGGTGTGTATGATATTATTATCTTTGAAGTCTGCTATTTACTGGAATCACATATTATATGCAAACACGTAAATACTCTTTTACCTTTATCTTTATCACTTGTATATTCATTTTTTTTATTTATGACCTTTTACCATATTTAACCGGTTGCCGACCACCGCACGACTATATACTGCGGCGGTCAGCCCCGGCCAGGCAGAGTGACGTATGGGTACGTCACTCGCCTGTCACTGACTTGTGAGCCAACTGCGGGCGGGCGCGCGCCTGCCCCGGCTCGTTCACTGACAAGTCAGTGCGTGTGACCGGCGGACCCGATCGTCCGCCGGTCACTCACGATCGCTCCGGTGAAGGGAGAAAGGCGGAGCGGCTTATGTAAACAAGCCGCCCGTCATTCTCCCCGGTGTAAAAATGAAGATCAGATGGTTCTACTATGTAGGACCGTTGATCTTTGTTTTTACACCAATAGCCATGTCCCACTACAGTTAGAAACACGTCCCTAGGACACACTTAACCCCTCCCTCTCCAAAACAGTTAACCCCTTCCCTGCCAGTGTCATTTTTGCAGTAACAGTGCATATGTATAGCACTGATTACTGCAGTAGTAATGTCACTGGTAACCCCAAAAGTGTCAAAAATGTCAGTCAAGGGTCCGATCTGTCCGCCGCAATGTCGCAGTCCCGAAAAAAAAAATCGCAGATCGCCGCCATTACGCGTTAAAAAAAAAACACCAAAAATGACAAAAATCTTTCCCTTTGTTAGTAAACGCGATAACTTTTGCGCAAACCAATCAAAATACGCTTTTTGCAATTTTTATTACCAAACATATGTAGCATAAAACAAATTGGCCAAAAATGTTAAAAAATTTTGATTTTTACATTTTTTTTTGGGGAATTTCATATAAAAAAATTTGAAAAATATTGTTATTTTTGCAAAATTGACGCTATTTTTTTGTTTATAGCGCATGATCAAAAAATCGCACAGGTGATGAAATACCACCAAAAGAAAGCTCTGTTTGTGGGAAAAAAAAGGACGTGAAATTCGTTTAGGTACAGCGTCGCACGACCGCGCAATTGTCCGTCAAAGTCACGCAGTAAAAAATCGCAAAAACCCCCTGGTCTTTTAGCAGCCAAATCCTCCAGGGCTTAAGTGGTTAAGACCTTCGTATTTGCACAAGTTTGTAGCCTTGATGAAGGGGTATTGTTTCTGCTATAAATATTTTATCATTTAAAATCTTGGAACCTTGGACATTTATTTGGTGCTGTCATTGGGCTGTATGTGGATTCTCAACTTTGGGTCCTCTACCTGTTCCTGAGGGGGTACCTCTTTTGTGTTGCCAGTTTGCCCAATGACAATTTCAGTGACCCTTCGAAAATCTGAATCCAGCAGCTCGCTTGTCTTTGGGTTTAGGTTCTTATTGCTGCCCTTGTCCCTTTTAGAAATTCACCCTCTCTTTTTGTCCTGGTAAACATTATCACCAAGAATGAAAATGAAAGAAAATCGCAAATTTTGGGCTGTCACCAGAACAAGAATAAAGGGGAACTCTTCTGGTGACAACCAGGGATTCCGTCACTTTGGAGGGATTTCCTCTCACTTCCTGATTTGGCTATGGGACAAGCAGTAAAGGGATATCTCCCCAGTGAGTCACATTTGTTTCCCTTTTTTCTGCTTTCCATTCCCTCCCTTTCTTCCCCTTTCCCCCTCCTCTTCCCCCTCTGTCCCCTTCTATTTTCTCTTCTTTTCTCCCCCATTTTTCCTTTTTTGCCTCTCCTGGCCCTTCTCTTTGCCTTTTCACCCCCTCCTATGTTTCTCTCTCCCCCTCCCCCCCTTCTCCCCCTCTCGAACCGTTTCCTAATTTTTCACACAAATTCTTTATCTGACCTTTTAAAAAGTATTTGCTTTGATACTACCTATTACACAGTGGGCCTCTATATACAATATTGCAGTGTTGCTTCCTTTCTGGTTCTGCTGACCCCTGTGTGGTGTCTGCCCCCCCCCCCACAGGCGGGGTGGGCCTGTTTCTGGTGGGCCCACATCTCTGCTCCTGCCTTTGTCCCCTAGACGTATATTTGTGAGGTGGACCTTAAAAGGTATGAATTACTGTACTGTAAAGAATTATTATAACAAAAAAAATCTTCCTCTATCCCCCTTGTATCCTGTGTATCAATGCTATATGGTATATGGTAATATTACAAATACAGTCAGGTCCATAAATATTGGGACATCGACACAATTCTAATCTTTTTGGCTCTTTACACCACCACAATGGATTTGAAATGAAACAAACAATATGTGTTTTAACTGCAGACTTTCAGCTTTAATTTGAGGGTATTTACATCCAAGTCAGGTGAAAGGTGTAGGAATTACAACAGTTTGTATATGTGCCTCCCACTTTTTAAGGGACCAAAAGTAATGGGACAATTGGCTGCTCAGCTGTTCCATGGCCAGGTGTGTGTTATTCCCTCATTATCCCATTTACAAGGAGCAGATAAAAGGTCCAGAGTTAATTTCAAGTGTGCTATTTGCATTTGGAATCTGTTGCTGTCAACTCTCAATATGAGATCCAAAGAGCTGTCACTATCAGTGAAGCAAGCCATCATTAGGCTGAAAAAACAAAACAAACCCATCAGAGAGATAGAAAAAACATTAGGTGTGGCCAAATCAACTGTTTGGAACATCCTTAAAAAGAAAGAACGCACCGGTGAGCTCAGCAACACCAAAAGACCCGGGAGACCACGGAAAACAACTGTGGTGGATGACCGAAGAATTCTTTCCCTGGTGAAGAAAACACCCTTCACAACAATTGGCCAGATCAAGAACACTCTCCAGGAGGTAGGTGTACGTGTGTCAAAGTCAACAATCAAGAGAAGACTTCACCAAATTGAACACAGAGGATTCACCACAAGATATAAACCATTGGTGAGCCTCAAAAATAGGAAGGCCAGATTAGAGTTTGCCAAACAACATCTAAAAAAGCCTTTCACAGTTCTGGAACAACATCCTATGGACAGATGAGACCAAGATCAACTTGTACCAGAGTGATGGGAAGAGAAGAGTATGGAGAAGGAAAGGAACTGCTCATGATCCAAAGCATACCATCTCATCAGTGAAGCATGGTGGTGATAGTGTCATGGCATGGGCATGTATGGCTGCCAATGGAACTGGTTCTCTTGTATTTATTGATGATGTGACTGCTGACAAAAGCAGCAGGATGAATTCTGAAGTGTTTCGGGCAATATTATCTGCTCATATTCAGCCAAATGCTTCAGAACTCATTGGACGGCGCTTCACAGTGCAGATGGACAATGACCCAAAGCATACTGCGAAAGCAACCAAAGAGTTTTTTAAGAGAAAGAAGTGGAATGTTATGCAATGGTCAAGTCAATCACCTGACCTGAATCCGATTGATCATGCATTTCACTTGCTGAAGACAAAACTGAAGGGAAAATGCCCCAAGAACAAGCAGGAACTGAAGACAGTTGCAGTAGAGGCCTGGCAGAGCATCACCAGGGATAAAACCCAGCGGCTGGTGATGTCTATGCATTCCAGACTTCAGGCTATAATTGACTGCAAAGGATTTGCAACCAAGTATTAAAAAGTGAAAGTTTGATTTATGATTGTTAATCTGTCCCATTACTTTTGGTCCCTTAAAAAGTGGGAGGCACATATACAAACTGTTGTAATTCCTACACCATTCACCTGATTTGGATGTAAATAGTCTCAAATTAAAGCTGAAAGACTGCAGTTAAAGCATATCTTGTTTCATTTCAAATCCAATGTGGTGGTGTATAGAGCCAAAAAGATTAGAATTGTGTCGATAGCCCAATATTTATGGACCTGACTGTATGTTTTGTACATATACTGTATGTTTAAATTTTTTTTATTTTGTTTTGTATATTATGATTTGTCCATTTGATTTTGTCCTAGGCTGGAACAATGCATGTGTGAGTTGATCCAGGGAATATTCAATTACCTCTTGGGGGATCAGGAAGTAATTTTTTCCCTTGCTGGAGCAAATTGGATCATGCTTTGCTGTTTTTTTTTGTTTTTTTTTGCCTTCCTCTGGATAAACTGCGGGTATAGGATTGTGTATTTTTTCTTTCCTTTTATTGGTTGAACTAGATGAGTGGTTCTTAACTTCTGTCCTCAGGACCCACTGACAGGCCAGATTTTAAGTATTACCATGGGAAGATGTAAAGTAGAATACTGCAATCACTGAGCAGCAAATGATATCACCTGTTATGTACAGTATTTCAGTTATCTTGCAAACCTGGCCTGTTAGTGGGGCCTGAGGACAGGAGCTGAGTAGCACTGAACTGGAAGGACTTGTGTCTTTTTACAGCCAAGACGTAACTATGTAACTATGTGAGACCAGAAAAAGTCCCCAGGAAGCCGATGTCTAACTGCAAAACGCAAAGACTTTGGTTTTCATTTCTGTATCTACTCTATTTTGTTCTCTAAGGTCTTGTTGATGAATCCTATTTTTTAATTGCTCTTTTTATAGTGACTTTGGTTCAACTTTTACTAAGGATTTTTTGATTAATAAAAATAATATTTTATAATATGGCTTCTGTGAACTACCTCTGGAGATATAGTAAAAGTTCATGTTGTTTTGTCCGTGAATTGCTATAAGCTAAAAAAAAAGGCTTATTGTTAGGCTTTAAAAGTAATGACTTCCATTTTCCTATACCCATATGTTCCATTAAAACAATGTTTGTATCACTATTACCAAAGTACTAAAGAAAAAAGAAGATTTCACAGCGATATCATGTGTAACTGTTGAATACTTACTCATATACCTACATACTTTACTTACATAAAATGGTTATCTTATTGCACCTACTGTACAGTATATCACAAAAGTGAGTACACCCCTCCTATTTTTGTAAATATTTTATTATATCTTTTCATGTGACAACACTGAAGAAATTAGACTTTGCTACAATGTAGTGAGTGTACAGCTTGTATAACAGTGTAAATGTGCTGTCCCCTCAAAATAACTAAACATGCAGCCATTAATGTCTAAATTGCTGGCAACAAAAGTGAGTACACCCTTAAGTTTAAATGTCCAAATTGGGCCCAATTTGCCATTTTCCCTCCCGATGTCATGTGACTCGTGAGTGTTACAGGGTCTCAGGTGTGAATGGGGAACAGGTGTGTTAAATTTGGCATTGTCGCTCTCACTCTCTCATAATGGTCACTGGAATTTCAACATGGCACCTCATGGCAAAGAACTCTCTGAGGATCTGAACAAAAGAATTGTTGCTCTACATAAAGATGGCCTAGGCTATAAGAAGTTTGCCAAGACCCTGAAACTGAGCTGCAGCACGGTGGACAAAATCATACAGCGGTTTAACAGAACAGGTTCCACTCAGAACAGGCCTCGCCATGGTCGACCAATGATGCTGAGTGCACGTGCTCAGCATCATATTCAAAGGTTGCCTTTGGGAAATAGACGTATGAGTGCTGCCAGCATTGCTGCAGAGGTTGAAGGGGAGGGGGGGGTCAGCCTGTCAGTGCTCAGACCAAACGCTGCACACTGCATCAAATTGGTCTGCATGGCTGTCGTCCCAGAAAGAAGTCTCATTAAAGATGATGCTCAAGAAAGCCTGCAAACAGTTTGCTGAAGACAAGCAGACTAAGGACATGGATTACTGGAACCATGTCCTGTGGTCTGATGAGACCAAGATAAACTTATTTGGTTCAAATAGTGTCAAGCGTGTGTGGCAGCAATCAGGTGAGGAGTACAAAGACAGGTGTGTCTTGCCTACAGTCAAGCATGGTGGTGGGGGTGTTATGGTCTGAGGTATCATGAGTGCTGCCAGCACTGGGGAGCTACAGTTCATTGAGGGAACCATGAATGCCAACATGTACTGTGACGTACTGAAGCAGAGCATGATCCCCTCTCTTTGGAGACTGGGCCACAGGGCAGAATTCCAACATGATAACGACCCCAAACACACCTCAAAGATGACCACTGTCTTGCTAAAGAATCTGAGGGTAAAGGTGATGGACTGGCCAAACATGTCTCCAGACCTAAACCCTATTGGGGGGCATCCTCAAACGGAAGGTGGAGGAGTGCAAGGTCTCTAACATCCACCAGCTTTTGAAGTCATTATGGAGGAGTGGAAGAGGACTCCAGTGGCAACCTGTGAAGCTCTGATAAACTCCATGTCCAAGAGGGTTAAGGCAGTGCTGGAAAATAATGGTGGCCACACAAAATATTAACCCTTTGGGTCCAATTTGGACATTTAACTTAGGGGTGTACTCACTTTTGTTGCCAGCGATTTAGACATTAATGGCTGTGTGTTGAGTTATTTTGAGGGGACAGCAAATTTACACTGTTATACAAGCTGTACACTCACTACTTTACATTGTAGCAAAGTGTCATTTCTTCAGTGTTGTCACATGAAAAGATATAATAAAATTTTTACAAACATGTCAGGGGTGCAATTACTTTTGTGAGACACTGTAGCTCTCGACTGTACTCTGGGGAGAGAGACAGAATGGGGAAGTTTTTGTTTACATTTTATGGATCCCCTCGTGTCTTCTCTACAGGAGACCCATGTCACCATTAAATTCAGGGTAAAAATTACCATTTCATGGCCTCCTGGAGGAGTGGTAATTTCATATGGAGGAGTGCTTTTGATTTAGGCTTCCCTATTGGTGTTTTTTCTCTTTAGATGATTTCTACTTGTCACCCTTATGCATTATCATATCTGTTACAGAGTGTTGTGACTTTTTTCTACCCGATCTCCTTCTGTTATATGGTCTTGCCGTTGAACATGTCTAAGCCCAGTTCACATTGACTGCAGTTTTGAAATCATGCGACTTCATCTGATGCACAGATGTCTATTCAACTTGCACCTAAAATCGCCAAAAGTAATGGATGTAGTACTTAAAATCGGTGTGGCACCGCAAAGTCGGCCTCACACCGATTTGAACAGTACCCTTGTCATGCAATTTGACCCTTCAAATCGTATGACAAGTCGCTCCAATGCGAACGAGGGCTAAATGCGGTATGTTGCCCAGTTTATTGTCAAAATAAAGAATATGCAACAAAAAAAAAAAGATAGTATTCTAATATGTCCAATAGCATCATTTCTCACCGATGAGTGTTAACAATGAACACATTGTGTATGAGAAAGAGGAAAAGGTAACAAGATATTATCAGCAAACAGACATGTTCAGCGTGGTAGTAGGTTTTTCATTTTCACAGCTGTTTTAGAATTATAAATGAGACGTTTTTTGTACATAATGGAGCCTTTTGGCAAAAGTGGAAGGCTATAGGACCCTGTTGGTTTCTTGTTTGACCACAAGAAGCTGTCAGTAATAGCTTCCGCTTAAGACTTTATACTTGTTTCTTTCTGCCGAGATGTTTGTTAACCACACGCCTTGCTTCTGCCTGGTGGTCTCATTTAAAATCTACCTAATGTGACCATATTTTTCTGCTGGCCTCACAAAATGGAGCAGAGGGAGGTTCTTCAGCGATATCTTGATGGTTACCTGAGAAAAAAAGAAAATGCTGACGAGTTTACCAATGATTTTATGGTAAGATTTTTATTTAATGTCATAAATACACCAATGCTGTATGTTTAGGTATACTTTTGTGTATAACGTTGTCGGTATGGTAAAGTCCTGAGCTCCTGGCTTGCTATTCAGAGGCCAGTCTTAAAGTGACCACATGGGGGTCAATTTTACATCTTCCAGTTTAATGAAACCTGAAATCAGCTGAGGGTCTTGCTGAATGGAGTATATTATTTAGGTAGGACCTAGTATTTGAGCAATGTTATAACTTTCACAAACCAAACTATGTATAGCTAGCTGTAAATGGATAGTTTTATGAGCGCTCCATGTTCCCAAAATGGATACAATGCCCCAAAGTTCCTAGCCATCTTGATACCCAACTATGTAAATGTTATGATTAAATCGCAAATGAGAATAATCTATATTTAACAAATTAAATAGAATAATTCCTTTATTCCTAAACAGTCTGAAGATGTAAGAACTTGACCCTCTTAACCTATGACTCCTCAGTTGTTGACCACCACACTACTCAATTATAGCTAGCCAAGTTTATATTGTTTCTGCAATTAGCTAACCATGAATGGACGTTTTTAAATATTATTTAATATTTATATATATATATATTTTTTTTTTTGTTCAAATATTTTTTATTATGATATTTATATATTTATATATTTATATAAGTCCAGTGTAGCCCATGTATATGTCCAGTCCTTTGTATTTCATTTACCCTTAACACAGTTTTCTCTTTCAAATTAATGTAGGTTTGCATAGTTGGAATATTTATTTAATTTTAGGTAATCCCCTCCTTAGCCATCCTCTGTAATTATAAAATCACATGGAGAAAATTCTTTTGTTCTAAATAATAGAGTGAACTTTGATCCTTAGGGATTTATTTAGGGCATTTAAAAAGCTAGCAAAGCACTTTAAGAAAATGATTACGAGCAGTGAATGGTGCAATGGAGTTTTCACAACCGTTTATGTACATTAAAACATCATAAGCAGTGTCAGCTGGCTGCCTGTTTGTGCAACAATAGAGGATCCGCTTTACAGTAAGCACATCAGCCTATCATTAATTTATGTAATGGCCTGTGGCTCTTTGGCACTTGTGCAGCCCTCAGAGCCCCTTCAAGAAGTAGTCTGTGTTTTCCTTTCTTAAGGGCCGTACACACTTGACGAAAATCGGGCAAAATATCCTCCGATTTTTCTCTGTCTTCTCAGCGTTCATTACCGTTTTTAGTCGACAGTGCATAAATGTTCACGAAATTTCTCGTCCGATTTTTCTTTTTTTTGGCACATTTGTTCCTAGACTTCCGGGTCGTCAGCAACTTCAGATCATGCGCGGTCTTTCGTATCCGATTTTTCACGGACGTACTGCATACACATTGAACGAAAATAGGTCGTCTGGGGACGTACGAAAAAATTTTTGGTGTTTGTCCCTCCGTTTTTTTTCGTTGAAAATGTCGGCATCGGCTGCTGAAAGTTGTGTACACACTAGGCGAAAATCGGACGATTTCACATCGGGTGGGAATTTTCAGTAGATTTTCTACTAGTGTGTACCCTGCTTTAGGGCCTTATTCAGGCTAGCGAAAGAAAATATTCTTTGGACCGGGTTGTAGTAATTTAATGGCTTGGTTTTATTCTTTCACACTATCTTACTTTTTTTCTGTACTGCCTATCCTTTTTTTTTTTTTGATCCTTTATAATAGAGATATTGCTGAGAAAAAAAAATAAATAGTGTAATACGCTATTAGTAAAACTGGTTATGTAATACTGATTCCCCATCCATGCTATACAGCGCGGATGGAGGAATCTCCCATTGTGGCTTTCGCAATCTGACAGCCGCCGCTGGCAGAATACCTGAACAGCAGCTGAATCTGACTTGACGCTGCAGCCGTTCAACTGATAACTTTCCACCTAGCTCCAATGAAGGATGTCGGGCAGGAGGTGGCCAATAGAACCACCCAGATAGCAAATATTGGTCAGTTTCTTAGGAGGCAACCAAGATGTGTTTAGTGTGTACCCAACATAAAGGAGAGTTAAGCCCCGTACACACGTACCGATTGTCGGCCGCAAATATTCGGCCGCTGACCGATCGGCCGATTGTAGGCTTGTTAGTATGATTCTTCCAACAGCCGACAGCGCATTTTCGGCTGAACAGAATCTGTCGTGCAGGCATTAAAATTTTTGTAGGCCGACAACAGAACAGCCGATTGTGCGTCAGTCAGTACAGATTTCGGCCGACAATCAGCAGATTTGCAAGACTGGGCATGCTCAGAGAAGAAAAAAGACACGGAAAGTTAACCATCACATGACATCACTTCTGCAGTCGGCTGTTGTTGGCCGACAAAATTCGTGTGCAGTCTTTTGCACTTTTCAGCGGACAGGACAGCCCTGGACAAAAGACGTCCGATCGTTCGGCCGACGATTGGTACGTGTGTACGGGGCTTTAGGGAGCACAAATATAGAAGCATTTGTAAAGGGACATTAATAGCTGTGATCTCTAGCAATTTATGTAGTGTGTCTCCAGTTGACAGTATAAAGAAAAAATACCTTTCCACTGGCGCTCAAAAGACATTTTACAGACTCAAGTGGAATTTCATACTTCCTAGTAAATACGTTGGTTTAGAGGACAACATGTTGAAATGGAAGGCCATCTGCATTGGTGAAAGTCAACAGTTTTTTTCTGATCCCTTTTTAATTTCCAATGATACAAGGCAGGGGTGTCTCTTGTCCTCTCTACTTTTTGTGTACATCCTAGAACTCTTACAAAGCAAAATGAGGGACAATTCAAACATACAAGGCTTGCATGTTTGTGGTCTCTGACAGCTTTCTGTAGCTTTACATTCACTGGAAATTATGGACAGCCATTTGGTAAGCTCAGTGGCCACACTAGAGACCCCCATCAAGAAAGCTAACCACCACAGGTGTAACATGTATGCCTTGGGGGGCACTCAAAAAATTATAGTTAATTTTAGGATAATTATGTTCTCATTTACTGGAAAGCATGTCATTTCCATAGTTTGTAGTTTATTTATTACTATTTTGGAGGGTTATCTACTGTTTGCCCAAGCAGGGGGGGCTGCACACCAGCACCAATACGTTTTATGTCAATTGGTCAAGTGGGATTCAAACGCAGCTGCACGTGATTAAATTCCAATAAGGACCAGGAGCAAACATCTGACAGTAAAGAATACGTTCATTCCAGGAATTTCTCTTTTAATAACACAGTGAGCCAGTAAGTCTGAACAACAGTTTTGGGCATCCCCACCCTTTCTGAAGTTCAGGTGTGTATTTTGAGGGGTTAGTTTAACAACAAGCAAGAGTGCTAGTTTTAGTAAAGCAATAGTCCTCATTTACGTGGGCGCTGAAGCCATAGAGCATTAATGGTCCGTAGGTTTGTGTGCCTTGAGCAGCCAGGTGCTGCGAGTAGGCAGCCCATATGACTGTAGGGGGATGCAGCGGCTGCATGGACACAGCTGCTTATCCTAATTTGACAGGTGTGGAGACGAGGACCCCAGATTGGTCACTGTTTGTACTCGGGTCTGCTCACCCACACCCAAGTGCCTGTCAAATTGAGGTGAGTGATGGGGTCAAGCAGCCCTTGCATCCTAGACCTAATTCTACACATTTCCTAGTCCGAATCCTACACTAGTTGTATGTATGGCCACTTCAACCTCCAAGGCATGAAACAGAAACTGCAGAAATTCAAAAACAATAAGAAATAGAATCATGCAAAATACGTATACAATGTACTCAAAAGGATATCAGGTTATATTGTGCAAATGAGGAAGGTAATGAGGTCGCTTTGCACTCATAGGGTGTAATATACTAAAGCGTAATGTGAGTTGACCTTGGACTCGATTTATTAATGTAATATAGACATGACGTGAATGTGTGTCTTCTTCAAATTTCCAGTCACATTCAGGGGAATTTGAAAAACCGCTTCCTCTTCATTAAATTATCTCACTTGAAACTTTAGGAAAGAAGTCCTTCAGAAGCAAGCTAAAATTAACATGAACTGCAGTGTGGCAAAGCTACATCGCTCTAGGCCATGTTGTCCCAGAACAATAAAGCACAGATATCTGTGAAATGCACAGTGGGGGGAAAAACATAAACCTGTCATCTGAGAAATACAGAGACTACCATAGCTGACTCACTTCTAAAAATGCCAACCACCTGGCTGTAGTACCTCAACGATAATAATTTGAACCTACGGTTCACTGGACATTTGGACAGCACTTTGATCCCCGTTCTTGATGTGACATTATCCCATTGTGCAGGCAAGATTGTATCTGGCTTATACAGGAAAGCTTTGTCAGGAAATACTCTCCTCCGAGTGGATTCTGGGCACCCCAATCATGTGACCCGGGGTATGCCAGTGGGTCAGTTTTCGAGGGTGTGCAGGATCTGCAGTAGGAAAGTAGATCTTCAAAGAGAAAAAAATATTATGGCGGATGGATTTCGAGCTTGGGTATATGAACCAAAAATAATTCAAAGAGCGATTGATATCGCTGGAAAAACTCAGAGGGAGAGGTATTACTTAAAAATGATCTCAGATCTAATTTGGAGAGCATTCCCATCTTCTCTACGGCATATAGTTTTGAGTTTAATAAAATTAGAAAGGTGATTGAACGTCATATATCAATTTTGTATGAAGATGGGTAATATAAAAAAATCCTCTCCAAAGGGGTAAAACTGTTTCCCGACGAGCTCCCTCACTAGCTAATTTCCTTTTCCCTGGTGATTTTGATTCCCAAAATCGCAGTGGTACTTTTTTTTTAAGGGTATTTTTAATTGTGGAGTGAGGCATTGCCCATGTTGTCCCCATTTGATTAAAGGCAACCAAATTTTTTTCCACTACGAATAGTGGGTCTTTCAAAATTAAATTCTTTCATCAATTGCAACACAAAAAGTGTGACTTATTTAATCTCTTGTAAGTTATGTGCTATACAGTATGTGGGTCGCACAACCAGAAGGCTCCGTGATCGTTAACACAATCACATTTATGACATAGAGAAGGAACATAACACCAATGTAGCAAGACACTTTAAAGAGATGCATGGTGGAGACACCTCCTTGGTACAAATTCAGGGTATTGAAAAGGTTAATATGCCAAGAAGAGGGGGTGATAACTTCAGAATATTATGCAAACGTGAGGTGTTCTGGATCTTTTCTTTGGGAACGAGAATACCAGCAGCCCTAGACTTTGAATGGGATTTATCCCATTTTTATGATTAGGCTATAGTGTGACCAGCACTATGTTGTGTATATTTTATTATGGTTTATTATTTTTAATAATGTAATGTTTATATTTTGAATTTAAAAATATTTTGGTTTTTGGTCGTTGTGGCGCCATGATTCCCACGATATATACTCCCTTATATACATTGTAGATGAAATTTATATAGATTTCCATATGGTCTTGACTTTAGATATAATTTTACATTTTTGGATATTGGTATAGTGATATCATGGGACTCAAAAAACATGTATCTGTGGTGTGGATCCATCCTAGAGATCTGGCTGTACCTTCTAATCTTTTCCTCCCTTATTTGAAAGGTTCTATTCTAATGGTTTTATAGCCTTTCCTTTAGATTAACAAACACGATTTATGCTCGGTAATATCCTTGTGTATGTATATATATATATATATATATATATATATATATATATATATATATAATTTATATATTTTTTTATTATTGTAACGTTCTTGCGCCTTGTATTGATATGAGGAGTAAGGTTTTGTTACATATTTATTTTTTCATTCAAAACTAGTGTGTGTTTTCAAAGAGAACAATAAACGGAGGAGAAGGGGAATATTCAATTACTGTGGAATTTCACCTGCAACTAGTTGCTGATAATTGGACAATTATGATATGTGAACTCTTTATCATTTTTGCTTCAGTTTGAATTTTTCATGGTTTTGACAAAGCATGTATAGTCGTGTAAAACACGTTATCCTTATGTCCCCTGCATTTTGCCTGTGACATCCTGTGCTTTATGTTTTTTATATCTCTCCAATAAATCTTCATTGCATCCTATTGGAAGTGCAGCCCTTCCTTATTTATTTGTTCACCTGGCTGTGAAGTTGACCATTTGACTTCAATATTACCCATGTAGATGACCTGAAAATTGTATCCAGTTCATGGTAGTGTACATCCCGTTAACACCAATCACACCATAAAATTCCTAAATAATAAAAAATGAATAAAGGTTGTGGGAAAACTTTAGGCCGCAGCCTAATTATTGGGTTTAAATTAATTTAAAAACAGAAAGAACTAGCAAAGCAGCTCCAGAGAGTCACGTACTTAGAAATCACCATAGCTCTCTGTTAAGAATAGAACGCCAGAGGGCCATTTCTCTATTTTTGTTTTTTTGTGGCCTCAATTGTCTCCTATACTCAAAAGTTAGAAGTCTTTATGTGCGTGCTTGTTCCAAGCTAGTGACTTAAAGTAATAAAGAAAGACTGTGGAAGGAACTAAGCTCCCTGAACCATTATAATGGCACAATAAACTGGCAGAAGTGGTATGCACCACAATACCTAATTTCCCTTTAATATTCCTATTTCAGGTCTATCTGCACCACCGGTGCCAGTTTCTATTTTAGAGTAAAACAGAAACTGGCACAGGGCCTGCCTCTAATTTACAGAGGAAGTGCAGCTGTTTTCCATATAGGAAACTGCTGCAGATCCCAGCCAGGTTCTACCTTTTCATATGTGATGTGAGCTTTTAGCAAACCAATTATGTCCTCTCTCTGATCGTGCAGTGATTACACTACATGAGCAGAGCATGCAGGGTTAACACTCCTCCTTTCTCCCGCTCTCAGTTGAGTGGGGGGTCAGGGACAGCGGAGAGATTGAAGCATGCAGCTCCAGCTCTCTATTTTCTGTGCCGTGTGCAGGGCTGTATTTTGGCCCAGGCCAACAAGGCCCAGGCCTAGGGCGGCACTTTGCAGGGGGGCCGCAACCCCCCCCTCCACCCTAGACTCTATTGGCTGCTGGTTGCTAGAGTGGCCTCTCTCATTCCCCCCTCTCTCATTCCCCCCTCTCTCTGACCCCCCTCTCTCTCTCTCGTTCTTTTCTCCCTCTCTCTCACCCCCCCTCTCTCTCTCTCTCTCTCTCTCTCTCTCTCACCCCTCCTCTCTCTCTCACCCCTCCTCTCTCTCTCTCTCACCCCCCCTCTCTCTCACCCACTCTCTCTCTCTCACCACCCTCTCTCATCCACCCTTTCGCTCTCTCTCTCTCTCTCTCTCTCCTCCCCCCTCTTGCTCTCTCTCCCCCCTCTCGCTCTCTTTCTCTCATCCCCTCTCTCTCTCTCTCTCATCCTCCCTCTCGCTCTCTCTCTCATCCCCCCTCTCGCTCTCTCTCTCTCATCCCCCCTCTCGCTCTCTCTCTCTCTCATCCCCCCTCTCGCTCTCTCTCTCTCATACCCCCTCTAGCTCTCTCTCTCTCATCCCCCCTTCTTTCTCTCTCTCTTATCCCCCCTCCCCTCGTGAGATATGCTGGGACTTGTAGTGGAGAGAGCCACATCCGTTAAGAAAGGAGTGGGGCAAATTTACATAGGAGGGGTGCCCAATTTTAGTCTTGCCTAGGGCAGCACAAAACCAAAATACACCACTGGCCAGGTGCTGCATCCATCACAGCCACAGAACAGAAAACTGATGGCACCTAACTAATAAAGGGGTTTGCACCCCTTTTGTTAATTAGGAGCAGCATCTGCTCAATTTTTTATGTTTAAGAGAGTGGTGCAAGCATGTGCCTGTGACACCCTTTCTTAATTCTGCCCAGTGTGTCAGTATGACAACTAGGCAACTTGCATTTTCAGAAGGAGATGTCCGTAATGGCAACCATTACTATTACGGACAACCATGTCCGTAATGGCAACCATCTATGCTTTTTCATGGTCAGTCTACTTTAAAGAGTTTCTGAAAATCATCGGCATGTCATTTTATTATCACGTATAAATGTGTTTAAAATAAGAACTGGGTGCCCATAGCAACCAATCAGCTTACTGGCACATAAAAGGGAAAATCAGTTTGCTTTGGACACAGTTCAGGTTTATACACAGTATAAGGCTTATGTCTTTATGTGGATATGAATGCATAAAGCAATTTTAGCTTATCATCTACATACACATGTAACACATGACAGTGAGGCATGGTAGATATGGAAACAGACTTTTGTTAATAATAAACACTGTAATGAAATGATACATATCAGACCTAGTGCTCGTGTACACTGGCAGCTTTTATTGCTACCCCTCTGAAAAGTGATCCACAGTGGATATCTTTCCAAAGGGTGTTTGACACGCAGTGAATAGGCAATGTCACCTCCTAAGCGTCTATTTAGCTCTTAGATCTCCAACCCACCCTGCTGCAACCACATTTTGCAGAGCAGTTGTGGTGCTGCCCTTTTAACATAAATTGGTCGCATTCAGAGGTGGTACCATCTGCTTAATGCGACATGCTGTTTCATTTTTGCAATGGCCAAGAAGCAAAACTTCACAGACTCAGTATGGGTACAGCCCTGAGCAGCTGCATTTCTTTGTTTAGGTGGGTGATAAAACTATAGCTCAACCGCCTGCTTTTACTTCCCCCCGACTGCCGGTGTGAATGAGCCCTTAGCAGCATCATGAGAAGTGTGTAACACAGCAAGGTATACAAAGCAGACAACTACCAAAAACGGCTTCCGTATGCATTGCTTACAAGCCATTTGAAGGCGCCACTGCTACAGAGGTCTTTGGGTAGAAAGTACAGTATATCTATAGCACACCTCCCAACATTTTGAGATGAGAACGAGGGACGACTTTTAGCAAAATTATGTTGGCACAGGACACACACCCTGCCACTCCCCCTTAAAGGAAAATTATAAATTCTAAAAAAAAAAATCGATTGGTTAAACCCACAAGTGCTTGTTTTTAACGCCACTGTTCCTTTAGGCCCCTTTCACACTTGTACGACCTAAAAGTCATGCAACTTTGCCGTGCGACTTTGCCGCGACTTTAAGCAATGCCTGTGTAATCTTTAGGTCTATGGACCTCAAGCTGCATCAAAGTCAGACCAAAGTACTGCAGGGACTACTTTGATGTTGTCGCGGCTTGAAGCCGCACAGATATGAATGGTACTCATTGGCAATCATAGGGTACGACTTTGAAGTCCAAGTAAAAGGGTTTGTTGTATGGGCGCTTCTGTGGAATACAGCAGGCTTTAGGTGAGACGCTGCACTTCGGCAGCACTGGAGAGGAGAAGCTGCTCTGAAAGTGATAAAGATAAAAAGACAAGGCGCCTCTAAGTGCAGTAGGCTCTGAGTATTTATTAGGTTAAAAGTATAAAAGCACTCACATTTGGTAAATATGACATGGGCATAGCAAAGATCTGTCTGGAGTCTTCCTATCCGCTGTGCTGAGTGGTTGCAATGAGGACATCCGGTGATCCGCTTCCTGTAGATGCGTCCTTTCGTCGGTGTCTCAGCCTGGTCGGCATGAGATTTCCTGAAGGCAGGGTGTGGACGCAGCGGCTGGTGTCCAATAGAGCGGGTGGTGGGCGGTTACATGTTTCGGAGCTCAGCTCCTTCGTCAGACCTCCCACAGATCTTTGCTATGCCCATGTCATATTTACCAAATGTGAGTGCTTTTATACTTTTAACCTAATAAATACTCAGAGCCTACTGCACGTAGAGGCGCCAAGTCTTTTTATCTTTTTGAAGTCCAAGTCGCAGGACAAGTCGCACAAGTGTGAAAGGGGCCTTATACTGGCTTTGGAATTTACAAATGTAGCAATTTAGAAATTGGATAAAAGTTTGAGCACTGGGAAACACTTTTTGAAAGATAAATGGTGCATGTTATATAAAACTATATAGATCAGACCAAAGTGAGGGGCAAATGAGGAAAAAAAGAGAGACAGAGGGATTTTATTCCAAATCAGGGACTCTTCTTTCGAAATCAGGAACAGTTGGGAGCTATGCTATAGGATTATAAGGTGTATATATAGCCATTATCAAGAAAGGTTTTAAACCCCTATGTGGTTATTGTATGCAGTCTAAAGGCCCGTACACACGTACCGATCGTCGGCATACAAACGTCGGCGGACGAAAGATCTGCCGATTGTACGCTTGTTAGTATGGTGCCTCCGACAGCCGTCAGCGCACATTCTGCCGACAAGAGTCTGTCTTGCAAGCATTAAAATTTTTGTATGCCGACACCAGAGCGGCCGATTGTTCGCCAGTCAGTACAGAATTCGGACGACAGACCGCAGATTTGCAAGACTGGGCATGCTCAGAAAAGAAAAAACACAGGGAAAGTTAACCATTACATGACATCACTTCTGCAGTCGGCTGTAGTCGGCGGACAAAATTCTTGTGCTGTCTTTGCACTTTTCAACAGACACCGACAGCCCGGGGACAAAAGACGGCCGATCGTTCGCTGACGATCGGTACGTGTGTACGGGCCTTAAGTGCTGTTGGGGGAAATTTACTTTCACTTCCTGTCCATAAGGCCTCATTCAAAGGGGATCTAACTAACAGCTGCAGCAAGAATCAAACATATTCCTGTGACTGGATTACATCCAGACAGCTGCGGCCACTGTCAGCCTGTCATTGCTTTGTATGGGATTCACATCAATCTGTCAATCCACCAGCAGGAATTTGCTGGATTCTTGCTGCAGCTGTGAGTTAAATCCTTTGTGAAAAAGGCCTAAACTTCTCACTTTCTGTCTTGCTGAAAATAGACACCAGTAAAAAAAGATGGGTGAATCTCCCCAGCAGGGACCCAGACACAGATAAAAGCATCACAGAGGAACAAACCCTTCCCCTACTCTCCCAAAAAAAAATAAAAAAAATAATACAATTTTTAATACCCTTTTTGCCAGTAAAAGGAAGCAATACAGTTTTAAATGTTTTGTTCAAACCAAATGTTTCCCAACCATAGCTTTATTTTGCAAGAAATTTTATAAGACCAGCAGGTCCCCAAACAGTCTATAATATTTTTTTTTCTCTGCTCCTCAGTTCCTGGGTCTGCGTACTTTAAATGTCCACATAATGAAGTTTCACTCTTATTATTTCTGTTATTTTAAATGATTGAAAATGCAGCAGCTGGTGTGAGACTTTCCTTGCTGAAGGCAAAGCAGACTGCAGAGATGGGTTCTATGCCTGGGGCCATCCTCCAAAGACAATTAAAAGTAACCTAAAGCTGTTCCTTTATCAGATCCTGCTATTGACAGTTCATTTAAACCTTTATTTCATTTTTTTTTTGGTAGTTAGTAATAATTCAAATATTTGATTTATATACACTGCATGCACCATGTAACAGCAGTCAGGGGGTTAAGCTGGGAGTTTGGTCTTTCCCATGACATCAATATAAAGCTGTGTGCAGATATTCACTCCCTTACTCAAATGTCAGATGACATTAATCAGGGCACAAACCAAAACATGAAGAAAACATTATGATCTGAAAAATAGCTGCCAAGCATACTACTGTTCTCTCTTTAACATACCTCCCAACTTTAGAGTTAGAGTAAAAGAAACACATGGGAAGATGAAACACCACAGCAATAACTTGGCATGGCTACACTGCACTGCACTAACTGTGCATATTTTTAGCACTGATTACTGTAGTAATGTCACTGGTCCCCCCAAAAGTGTCAATGTCAATGTCAGTTAGGGGTCCGATCTGTCCGCCGCAATATCGCAGTCCCACAAAAAAATCGCAGATTGCTGCCATTACTAGTAAAAAAAAAAAAAAAAAAAAAACAATAAAAATGACATAATTCTTTCCCGTAGTTAGTAGACACAATAACTTTTGCGCAAACCAATCAAAATACGTTTATTGCAATTTTCTTTACCAAAAATATGTAGCAGAAAACAATTTCGATTTTAAAATTTTTTTTTTGCAATGTTATATAGCAGAAAGTGAGAAATATTGTTTTTTTTTTTTTTTTTTTTCAGGATTGTCGCTATTTTTTTGTTTATAGCGCAAAAAATGTAAAATCGCACAGGTGATCAAATACCACCAAAAGAAAGCTCTATTTGTGGGAAAAAAAGGACATCAATTTTATTTGGGTACAGCGTCGCATGACTGCACAATTGTCCGTTAAATAATGCAGTGCCGAATCGCAAAATATGGCCTGGTCATTAAGGGGGAAAATCTTCCGGTCCAGAAATGGTTAACTAAAATTCAAATAGCAGAAATTCCTTTACATGTCATACTCTTTTAATGTTCTAATTACAGACAAATTAATAAAAAGAAAAAAAAAAAGAAAAAAGCACACTAAAGTTTCTCAATGCACGCATGCTGGTCCTTTGCTTTTCCAAAACCTGCAGTCAAGTCCTCATTTCTGGCCTGATGGTATTATTAACAGTTTGTACGTGTCAGAATATACAATAGGCAGACTGGGCCACAGACTTTACACCATGCATATGTACGTTTCCTGCAAACATAGTATCTGCCGCCATGATGTGACTAATTTAGAGGCTATACCAGTAAATGGTATTCACAATTTAACTACTTCAATACAGGGCACTTTCCCCCACTTCCTGTCAGGCCAATTTTCAGTTTTCAGCGCTCTCGCACTTTGAATGACAATTGCGCGGTCACACAACACTGTACCCAAATTAATTTTTTTATCATTTTCTGCACAAAAATAGGGCTTTCTTTTGGTGGTATTTATTCATCACTGGGTTTTTTATTTTTTGCTAAAAAAAAAAAAAAAGAAAGACCAAACATTTTGAAATAAAAAAAAAAACTTTTTCTTAGTTCCTGTCAGCAATTTTTTTAAATAAGCAATTTTTCTCCTACACTGATGTGCGCTGATGAGGCTGCACTGATGGGCACTAATAGGTGGCACTGATGGGCACTGATGAGATGGCACTGAAGGGCACTAAAGGGGTGGCACTGACGAGGAGGCACTAATATGCAGCACTGATAGGCACTGATAGGTCGCGCTGATAGGTGGCACTGATAGGCAGCGCTGATGGGTGGCACTGATGGGCACTGATATGTGGCAAAGATAGGAGCTGATGGGTGGCACTGATGGGCACTGATATGTGGCAAAGATAGGAACTGATGGGCAGCATCAATGGGCTCTAATGGGCAGCACTAATGGGCAGGCACTGAAAGGCAGCACTGATTGGCATACTGTACGGGCAGTGATAGGTGGCACTGGGCACTGATAGAAGGCACGTTTGGGCAATGATAGGTGGAACTGATAGGCACAGACTGGTGTCACTGACGAGCACAGAGTGGCATCACTGATGGGCACTGTTAGGCTGCATTGTAATCAGGGCACTGGTGATCAGTACCCTCATTACCTTTACAAGTCTTCCCTGTGAGGAGATGCTGCTTATCAGCTCTCCTCACCTCACACTCTGTCAGTGTGAGAGAGGCAAACCCGATAAACTGCACTTCTTTGTTTACATGTGATGGCTGCGATTGGACACAGACACATGAATAAAGAGCCGCGGCCATGGATCTGTGCCGAGATCATGGTCGCACTGTGTCCCAGAAAGACGGCGGACCCGCAAACGCCTTGCCCCCCCCCCCCCCCGTGGCAGGTGATCACAGCTAAACTGGGCGCAGTTATATGATGTCGCCCCAGCAGAATGGGAGCCGCACCGATCCGCCGTCAAATGACAGTGGGCAGGCAGGAAGTGGTTAAAAAACTCCAATTCCAATATTCTGTACAAACCCATATCTGAAGCAAAATATTTATGTACAGTGATCCTTATGCATGATTGCATTAAACTTACAGCCTGGGGGCCTACAGTACAATGAATCCACTGCTATCCACAACATGGTGTTTGTATCTGTAGCCTGAGGCTTCCATATGAAACCTCCATTTTATTGTATGGTGTTAGGCTTGCAAATCACTGCCAGAAGCATTGAGGTCTGATTCACTGACTTAGCCCAGGGAAAGTGGTAGTTAAATATGGGGCAAGATTCCCACCTTGCTGCCCTTCATTAGTAAATTGAAATATTATTAACAATACACTCTAGGCCATCATCCGTATTGTATACAAAAAACAAAATTACAGAGAAAGTCAGACTATATAGATCAGACAACACAAGGTTCTATATAGATCAGACAACACAAGGTGAGAGGTGATTTATCACCTAATAATTTGAAATACTGTATATATTATTGCGATAGTCTAGACCAGAGGTCTCCAAACTACAGCCCTCCAGCTGTTGCGGAACTACATGTCCCATAAAGGCATTGTAAAACTCTGACATTCACAGACATAACTAGGAATAATGGGAATTGTAGTTCCTGAACAACTGGAGGGCCATAGTTTAGAGACCCCTGCTCTAGGCCATCATCTGTATTGTATACAAAAACCAAGACTAGAGAGAAAGTCGGACTATATAGGCCAGACAAACACAGGGTAAGCAGTGTTTTACCACCTAATAATTAATTTAGTAAAGAGTTTTGCCACCTAATAATTCAAGAGTGGAAAAAGAATCACAGTAGCGGGAACCAATGAGCCAAAAAGAAGGAAGAGACCCGGGGGAACCGCTGCTCTCGTGCACAATAGTTGATCGAGATGGGGCTCAGCTAGGTATTTGGGGGGCTGATGCGCACAGAGGATTTTTACAATCATGCAGATACTATAGCTGCTGACTTTTAATAAAAGGACACTTACCTGTCCAGGAACCAGCACTGTCCTAGCCCAGGCCGGTTCTTCGCCAGTCTTTGTGTTCACTGGCATGTTTACTGTGGGAAGCTGGCTGTGGCTCCTTGCAGCTGCACACTCGGCTTCCCACTGTGCATGTGCACACCACAGTGTGCTTTCTAAATGGTCTTGCAGCCTAATGGAAGCTGTGACTTGCCCCAGAAGACTGTGGTCAATGAGAGGGGGGGGGGGGGGCAGACTTCCGCTTGGATTGCCTAGGCAATCAAAACTAGGTACCCTTTCCCCCAAACAAAAATGTAAAATGTGCCAAATGTAGTAGAAGAGGAAGCGAGGGAGAGAGGGAGGACATAAAGCAGAACTTCTCCTTTAGGGTAAAATTCCGCTTTAAGGACAGCATTATTTGAACAGATTATCAGAAAAACTGTTCCGAGAACAGGTTAAGAGTTGTTTATGAAGCATTCTATCTGTACTGGGGCCCATGGCAGTCAGCTACCCTTCAGTGTCTTTGGGCACCCTAACTTTAATCACTGTAAATTTTATATGCATCCAGGCAGAGAAAATCACTCATAGTAATAGATTTCCAGCATCTGGTTCTTCTTAGATTGGTACTGAATATAAAGATAGAGTAACAAGCCTTTACCACTGTAATAAAGTCAATAAAATTATAAGCAAAAAGTTGGGGGAGCAAACCCTGAACATGTATTTCTAAAGCTGGTGCAGCTATGAACCAAGCGACATGCATATTAAAAAAGAATAGCGCACACATGCAAAAGAAATGACTATCAAATATGAAGACAATCCATAAATAAAAATGGGGATTTGGTCCCACTATATGGCCATATCGTGCTCAAGCCCACCACTACGTCAAAGTACCCCATTGTCACTGGGTCCTACACTATCCATAAAAAAGGATGAATCCAGCCTCTCTAACCCTTGGAGACAACACTCCTTGCTGGGAGAGATGTGCTAATGCACTACAAGGGACTCCTCCTATATCTACTTGATAGTGGACACTGATAAAGTACAGGTGTGTGTGTGTGTGGGGTGGGGGGGGGTGGGGTGGGGTGCTCAACCTCAGAAGTCTGGTCAGACCGAATACATAATAAACAAGCAAAAAGTTGAGGGAGCAAACCCCGAACATGTATTTCTAAAGCTGGTGCAGCTATGAACCAAGCGACATGCATATTAAAAAAGAATAGCGCACACATGCAAAAGAAATGACTATCAAATATGAAGACAATCCATAAATAAAAATGGGGATTTGGTCCCACCATATAGCCATATCGTGCTCAAGCCCACCACTATCAAGTAGATATAGGAGGAGTCCCTTGTAGTGCATTAGCACATCTCTCCCAGCAAGGAGTGTTGTCTCCAAGGGTTAGAGAGGCTGGATTCCTCCTTTTTTGATGGATAATGTAGGACCCACTGACAATGGGGTACTTTGACGTAGTGGTGGGCTTGAGCACGATATGGCCATATGGTGGGATCAAATCCCCATTTTTATTTATGGATTGTCTTCATATTTGATAGTCATTTCTTTTGCATGTGTGCGCTATTCTTTTTTAATATGCATGTCGCTTGGTTCATAGCTGCACCAGCTTTAGAAATACATGTTCAGGGTTTGCTCCCCCAACTTTTTGCTTGTTTATTATGTATTCGGTCTGACCAGACTTCTGAGGTTGAGCACCCCCCCCCCCCCCACACACACACACACACCTGTACTCTATCAGTGTCCACTATCAAGTAGATATAGGAGGAGTCCCTTGTAGTGCATTAGCACATCTCTCCCAGCAAGGAGTGTTGTCTCCAAGGGTTAGAGAGGCTGGATTCACCTTTTTTTATGGATAGTGTAGGACCCACTGACAATGGGGTATTTTGACGTAGTGGTGGGCTTGAGCACGATATGGCCATATGGTGGGACCAAATCCCCATTTTTATTTATGGATTATCTTCATATTTGATAGTCATTTCTTTTGCATGTGTGCGCTATTCTTTTTTAATAAAATTATAGTCAAAGTCTAGACTTCCAGTCCTTTTCTTTGTCTTATGGCCCATGCACACAATCCGAAAATCCAACGCAAAATACAGCTTTCAAAGAAATGATAATGATAATCTGATCATTAGTACAGAGATTTTGAGAGCCGATCACGAAAGTTCATCCGATATTATCAGGTGAGACAAGCATGAAACGTTTTCTCGTACGATACCAGGTCGTACGATTTTCGTTTAATCAGTACAGTTGTTGTTCGAAAATACAATACAAATACCTTACAACACATTATATCACTTCCGATTTTTTATTCTGTCGTACGAGAATTTTCGTAACTTTATTAAACTCTTAATTTTCGATATGCAACTAGCATGCAAAGAAAAATGGTTGATCTGTCGTCCGATTTTCGGATTGTGTGTACAGGCCATTCGATTCGGTGGAGAAGGGTTATGATGTCTGTCAGGGTTTGTATTACCACTCATACCATTTTTCACTAGTTGGGCAGGATATTTCTTAGAAAAGCCAAGGCTGGTAATTATAATTACCAGATGATTTGGGGCTGATACATTTCTGGTGACCTGTGCTGCACTGCACTCCAGCCAAATTGTATTACCCAGGGCCTGCCCTACACACTGTCAACTAATATCATCTTGAGTCTTGAGGAATAGGTGTAAGAGATTGTGGCATTAACAGTGCTTGTACTGTGTGCAGATAGACTGAGAGTTAACAGAAGTTGCTCAGTAAACCTTGGACTGGTTTGATTGCTCCAACATTCCCATCAGTTGTGCATTACCCTTAATGTATAACTAAAGGCAAATTTTATTTCTTTAGTAGGAGAGTAGAGTTTTTATTCACCCTCTCTATTTGTTAAGTTTACCATTATCATTGAAAATGGAAGTAAAAGAAAATCCCACATTTTGGGTTGTTCCCAGAAAAGTAATAGAGGGGAAATCTTCCAATGTAGACTCTAGTTCTGGTAACCTGGGTGTCTTTCTTGTGACCTGGGTGTCTCCCAGAGATTCCCATAATTTTGAGGGATTTCCTCTCACTTTCTGTTTGGCTATGGGACAGGATGTGAAGGTAAATCTCCCCAATGGGACAAAGATGGTTAAAATAAACTGTACAGAGGTTATAACCCTTCCTTACTCTATCCAAAATAAAAATAAAAGTATTGCCTACAGTTCCTCTTTAAATCGAATGACAGCAACATGATAATATATGGCTGCATGTAACTCAGAGCTGTTGGCCAATTAATTCCAAGTACTCACATCTCTGCTATTTTCCTGGAGTCAAAAGATAATCACACTTTCTGAATTCTAATAGGCAGCATTAGCTACCTTGTATAGCAAGAAAAAATCTTTTTTGTATCATATTATGCGCCAGCATCTGGAATCACAACCATAATAGCAATAATAAATAGAATATAAGTTTGACAGATGCTCAGTCTACTACAGGATTTTTTTTTTAAATAACTTAAATAACTTTTTTTATTATTGCAAGTTGCAAACACAACACAGACAAAACAAAAATTCACAATGAAGGACACATTCGCTCATGCAGGAGCCATCGAAGAACATATCATAGTTACTGGAACTAAGCGGCTATGAGTCTAAATCAAAGGACTAAACAAAGCTCATGTCTAAAAAAACAAACAGCATATCTTATAAGTGGAAAATGCCAATTTAAGAGAAGGATGTCCCCAGCAACATCCTGTTCCTCTATTAGGTAAAAAAAAAAAAAACAAGAAGTGGCCTAACAATACCCGAAAGTATTATTATTTAGCTAACATTGGGGTTGTAGTTGGGTTAGCTAGTCATTTGGACTATACTTTCTCAAATCTCTTTGGACAACCCCTGTGTGAATAGGTATCTTTATACATAGGGAGGTTGACATTTACCAGATGCTTCCAGAAATTGAGGGAAGGACAGGCAGTTTTCTTCCAAAGCATGGTTATGGCCTTGCGGGCATAAAACAGAAGCAAACTCAGTGTGGTCTGCCCTGCCACTGTGGGGACCAGCTCCTTCCCTAACCCCAATGGACAGGTGCTCTCTGTAGGTACCAGGGAAATCCCAGGTATTGAAATAATAATAGAGATTGCCTCCTCCCAGTATTTGACAATAAGGGGGCAACTCCAAAAACTATGTGATAAATCCGCCGGGGAATATTTACTTCGCCAGCATTCTTGGGAAGCCGATGAATTCATTTTGTGTATTCTGTACGGAGTAAAATAAGCTCTGTGGACAATTTTACATTGGATGAGCTTGTCCCTTTCCCAGATGATGGAAGGGGAGGTCCCAGATGTCCTCCCAGTCCTCGTCATCAAGCTCAGGTACATCCCTCAACCACCTCCAGCGAAGGGCGCAGAGGTTGGGGAGGGAGACCAGCAGGAGATGATCATACAGCACTGAAGTGGGTTTCTCTGAACACTCACTCCGGAGAAGATATTCGAAATCAGACTGCTCCAACCTGAGGGAGGGTGTTAGGGAATTGACTGTAAAGCATGGGATAGTTTAAAAAATCTGAATGAATCAGAAGCTGGGATGTTATAATCAGTAGAAAGAGATGAAAGGGGTCTCAGGGAAACCTACTACAGTACTTTACTAGTTATTTTTACAATCTAAATCCTCAGAAGATTATATCAGATTAAAATAGATGTATACCTGTTTAATATCTCTTATTTAATAGCTAATGCTTGGCTTTAAAAACACCATAGAAATATTAATGGGTACATTATTAGTGTTAACTTCCTAGTATTTGCTCAGATGCTTACTTGTGTAGTTTAAATAATTTCAGATATTTTCTACTCCTGTTTTGCACAGGGACATTTACACAATTAAACAGTATTATCACATAACTATTATCAAAACCAGTTTATCAGATAAGGTTCATTTTGAAAACCATTGCCTACATATTAGGTTGCCAGGCATTTTGAGAGCTGGGTAATGTTTCTCACACTGTGATGAATTCCAATGTTACTTGCAGCAGTTGCATGAACACTCCTATTGCATTGAAGTGATTCTCTATACAGAAAAATTGCACTCCTCTATAAGACTGCATTGCAAACAGAGACACAATTCTATAAGACTGCATTGCAAACAGAGACACAATTTTATAAGACTGCATTGCAAACAGAGACACAATTCTATAATAGGGATGATCGAACGGTTCGGGTCCACCATTGGTTTGGCCCGAACATTGGGTGTTCGAGGTTCGGCCGAATTTAGAACTTTTTGCCCAAAAAGTTCGGAATTCGGCAACCAGAACCGCCCAAAATGCAATGCTTCAGGAAATGGGCTTTAAAAGCCCTTGATTGGACCAGAACCATTAGCAAAAGCCAATTGAGGGGGCAGGAGAATGCTAGGAATGTGATTGGAGTGACTAGGGGGTCCCTAGACCAATCATTAGTGAATACGCCCCCCAGTATATAAGATCGCCCCCGCCATATTTCCAGCATTGTTATACTGGACATGGAAGAGAGTGGAAGCAGTTCTGTTAATTTTACTTTAAAAGTGTCATTTAGCTATTTTTAGTGTGAGAAAAGGGATATCTAGTGCAGTTAGAGTGCTCCTTTACACTTAAGTTAGCTTCAAAAATTTAGTTTCTGTAGGGAAAGTGTTAAGTGTCAGGGGACCGTAGTGTAGTGTAGGGTTAACTGGCAGTGACTGCTATGGCAGGGTGACAAAACCCCTCCATAGCAGAGTGACCGCTATAGAGAAATGATCATTTCTCTGAATAGCTTCGGGACACCATTATGGCTTCTCACCAGCCTAGCATTTTTTATGCTGCAGGGGCTGCCACTGCCAGTGCTTTTTTGAGGACATGTTTGATGTCAGACATGACATCTGAACATGTGTATAGGGGGTATATATAGACATATATGTCTGAATATATACCCCTAGACATATATAGGTGTGATAGTAGCAGAAATAAATGCTTGCGCTAATGAAATCATTTACAGTAATATATTTCTGCTACTATCACACCTATATATGTCTAGGGGTATATATTCAGACATATATGCCTATATATACCCCCTATACACATGTTCAGATGTTTTGCCTGCCTCAAAAGAACCCCAAAAAATGTCAAAAAACCGCTAGCGTCAAAAAAAAAAAAATGCCCAGGTGTGTTTTTGCTGGCATTTTTTGGGGGGTTTTGGAGGCAGGCAAAACATCTGAACTTGTGCACAGTACCACTATACACAAGTTCAGATGTTTTTTCTGACTGCAAAGAAAAAAAATGCCTGCTTTGAAACCGGCAAGGTGTTACAGCAGCGAAGCCATATTCCTGTGCTCAAAGTTTTCTAATACAAACAATCCTTTTTTTTCTGGTTCTGGACATGCTACAGAGCTGAAACTTCACAGGTACACCTTTTAGACCCCCCAGACACAAAATCACACAAAAAAAGTTCTTAAAAATTGTCATTTTTGATAAAAAAGCCAATTATTGAAAAATTAAAAAAAAATAAAAGAAAAGAAAAAAAGAGATTTTTTGATTTGGATTTAGTATCTGGGGGGTCTAAAAAGTGTACATGTGAAGTTTCAGCTCTGTAGCATGTCCAGAACCCCCCAAAAATTAGCATTTTCTTATAATTTTTATTAGAACAGGAATACGGCTTCTCTACGGCGCTTTTTCTTGCATTTATCGGGCATTTTTGGAGGCAGGCATGACTTTTTTTTGGATTTAGTGTCTGGGGGGGGGGGGGTCTAAAAAGTGTACCTGTGAAGTTTCAGCTCTGTAGCATGTCCAGAACCAGAAAAAAAGATCATTTTTCAGTAGAGCAGGGATGGTGGGACCCCTCTTTTACACTTATATGATCTTTTTTTTGGGGTTCTGGACATGCTACAGAGCTGAAACTTCACAGGTACACCTTTTAGACCCCCCAGACACAAAAAATGTTGTACATGCCCAGGTGTGTTTTTGCTGGCATTTTTTGGGCAGTTTTGGAGGCAGGCAAAACATCAGAACTTGTGCACAGTACCACTATACACAAGTTCAGATGTTTTTCCTGACTGCAAAGAACCCCAAAAAATGCCTTCTATTAAACCGGCAAGGTGTTACAGCAGAGAAGCCATATTCCTGTGCTTAAAGTTTTCTAATACAAACGATCTTTTTTTTTATGGTTCTGGACATGCTACAGAGCTGAAACTTCACATGTACCCCCCAGATCTGAAATCCAAAGTAAAAATCAAAAAATCTCTCTTTTTTTTTTTTTTTTTTTAATTTTTCAATAATTGGCTTTTTTATCAAAAATGACAATTTTTAAGAACTTTTTTTGTGTGATTTTGTGTCTGGGGGGTCTAAAAGGTGTACCTGTGAAGTTTCAGCTCTGTAGCATGTCCAGAACCCCAAAAAAAAGATCATATAAGTGTAAAAGAGGGGTCCCACCATCCCTGCTCTACTGAAAAATGATCTTTTTTCTGGTTCTGGACATGCTACAGAGCTATGGGGGGTGGGATCTTGGTCTCTTCCTGAAAGCCTCCGGTGATCAGGGGTAGGAAGCAGAGGGTGAGTGGACACTCCAGTCTTCCTGTGGCAGAAATGCAGGTGCTGTGATGTGGGCAGCGCTGCGCTGCACCAGAGTGTCCTATCTCCCTTGTTGCCAAGAGGAAGAACATTCCCAGGCAGTTCAATAAAAATAATTTCTCTACCCTCCTACAGTGTCTATTGGGATCTGTAGTGTAAGAAGTCCATTCATCCCTTTATATGGCTACCGTCTCAATCTACAATTCCCAGGATTCCCACCATTCTGCATAGAGGTCTTTGGGCTTGCTTGCCCTTAACTTTCCCCCTGCTGGCCAAAGGGAATGATGCAGCATGACATCAGTATCTCAATAGAGGGAGAGAAGAATAACAGGCAAAGTCTCCTTCTCCATATTGCTGTAGCCCAGCACCTGGCTACATCTATAACAAAGCTTGGGGAAATTATTTCCAATTTAACCACTTACCGACCACCCGCCACCTTTTTACCGCGGCAGGGTGGCTCTCCTGCGCAAACTGACGTAGACTTACATCGGTCGCGTGCGGGAAGCTAGGGGGTGAGCACCGCCTGACACCCGCGATCGCTCCCCGCTGAGAGAGAAGAATGGTCAGCTGTTGTAAACACAACTAACCGTTCTTCTCCCTGAAATTATCATAGAGCCCATGTGATCCTTCTATATAGGATCACATGTCTCCATGGTCATTTCAGAAGCCATGCCCCCCCACAGTTATAATCACTCCCCTAGGCTCACATTTAACCCCTTGATCACCCACAGGGTTAACCCCTTCCCTGCCAATGGCATTTTTAAAGGAAACAGTGCATATTTTTAGCACTGATTACTGTAGTAATGTCACTGGTACCCCCAAAAGTGTCAAAAATGACAGTTAGGGGTCCAAGCTGTCCACCGCAATGTTGCAGTCCCACAAAAAAAATCACAGATCTCCGCCATTGCTAGTAAAAAAAAAAAAAAACTATAAAAATTACATAAATCTTTCCCGTAGTTAGTAGACGCAATAACTTTACGCAAACCAATCAAAATACGCTTATTGCAATTTTTTTACTACAAATATGTAGCAGAAAACAAATTGGCCTACAATGTTAAAAATTTTTGATTTTTAAAATTTTTTTTGAGAAAGTCATATAGCAGAATGTGAAAAGTTGTCGCTTTTTTTTCAATTTTATTTGGGTACAGCGTCACACAACCGCGCAATTGTCTGTTAAAGTAACGCAGTGCCGAATCGCAAAATAGGGCCTGGTCAGGAAAGGAACAACTCCTTCCAGTCTTAAAGTGGTTAAATGAAGGCCTTTTTTTTACAATGTTGTGCATTTTCTTAAAATTGGTCACTAAAACTGTTAAAGAACAAAACAGTTGAAAATAGATTTTGAACATTAACGAAAAAGGGTTAAATAGTAAATAGGGCATATTAGGGTTAGATAAGGGATATTACGGGTTAATTAGAAACACAGTTTATTTATCTTTTTTTTATATTTGCAAGATTGATTTAACTGACATTGTAGAGAGATTTAGTCCGCATTCACACTGAAGGGGCACGACTTCTGCACGATTTCGGGGGCGACCTGTGAAGTCCCGTGCACCGCGACTTCGGCGCAACTTGCACGGACTTCATATAATGAATGTCTATGCAAGTCGCTCTGAGGTCGCCCCGAAGTAGTACAGGACCCTTTTTCTAAGTCGGAGCGACTTGTGTCGCTCCTATTAGAACGGGTCCTGTAGCACTGCATGGACCGCGAGGGGCCGCAACTTGTCAGGCTGACAAGTCGCCTGACAAGTCGCGGTAGTGTGAATGGAGCCTCAAGGTTAGATTTGCTATGAAATAACCGGAGTAATTACAATATAGCAAAACAATGCTGCTACATTGTAGTTTTTATTGACACTGCGGACACTATTTTATGTGTCAATTATTGCAGGAACAGCTAAGCCAGACAGCTAAGCCGCAAGTACTTTTGTAAAACAAAAAAAATTCTGGTTCTCATTTTGCAGCATTACGTTTATAGAGAAGCCAGGCAGGTATAGAAGCAGAGTGAAAAGAGAAAAAAAATGCACTAAATTAAAAATAAACTAACATAACCTAAAGCAGCAACTCAGCTGTGAGCTATGCATTATGCACAATGAAAAAGTAAACAGTAGTGTAAAGAGCTGCGCTAGACACACATATGAATAAGGTTGTATTCAAAATGATCAGCAAATCATCTAGGACATTCAAAAAATACTCCCAGTAATCATGTCATAATCCCAAATACAGAATATTCAGTGCTTGTAGATAAACAAAAATAATTAACAAAACACCCGTGAAACAAATGTTGTAGAAAAAGAGTTCCCCCAGTGTTAGGATTAGTGATCGACCGACCGACATCAATTTTTCTTTGCCGATACCAATATTTTGGTCAATGCATATCAGTATCGGTCAATATTTTTGTACATTTAAAAAATGTTTTTTTTTTTTACTTTACAGGTACTCTTGTGGAGGGATATGGGGGTCTAAAAGACCCCAAACCCCTCCCCTGCACTTAAAAGCATTGAGAATCGGGTCTTCGGCGGCCGTGCAGTCTGGTTGCCCAGGTCTCCCGGTGGGGTGGGAGACCCGGGCGAGCCGCGGAAGGCGGCGGAAAGAGGTGGACGTCCCCTCCCGCTCCTTATGACAACCAAGCGGCTTCTCAGCCGCATCAGTTATCATTACAAGACAGCTGACCGTCGGCTATGGACACCGGTACCGGGGTGATGCCTCTAGCTGCAGGCATCACTCCGGTACAGCACTTTCCCGAAATATCGACAATATTGGTAACCTCCGTGGTCGATTCCGATATATCGGGGAAAGTGCATATCGGCCCTCGATATATCAGCTTTGCTGATAATCGGTCGATCTCTAGTTAGGATATCCAATCACCACAAACGAGTCAAACACACTTTCGGCTAATGCCCAGCCAGGGCCTTTGATTGTGCCGTCAGGGTGGTTGGCCTCATAACCTCCTCAAGATTCCCAATGGATCACACAGCAAGGATGGATGTCAGGATTATCCACAAAGCACTGAGGGCGGGGTTCCTCCCACACGCAGTAGATCTCGTAAGGGTTCCCAAAAAGAGATAAAGCTCGCTATAGTGTAAAACCAGAACTACTTTATTCAGGTAAAACTAAAGTCGCACTAACAACAAAATGGATTGAAAAGCCGGCCGGCCCTGATAAAGTGCCCGTCCGCTTGGGATCGTCTAAACAGCAGGTCATTTCACACACACCCACAGGATTTAGATAAACGTTTTTAGGGTGTATGTGGTGAATCCAAAGCCCACAACTGCTTGATTTTGAACAGATGACAGATGAGGGTCAATGAGAATGGAAAATTACACATAATACGGAGACATGCACACAGCCACATGCTTAAAGCGGAGTTCCGGCCATGAAAAAAATGTTTAAATAAAAATACCACCGGGACATTCAGGGCTAGTACATTCCACAATGGATAGCCTCTGTACTGTCCCGGGTCGCACTTACCTGCAAGAAGAAATACTTACCTTTAAAATTTCTTCTCCAGCGTTGCCATCTCGGATGTGGGCAGCTGAAGCCAGCGCGATCCTCTTCTGCGTCCTCTTCTCCCAGAATGCGCCTGCACCGGCCCCGCTCGTCACTTCTGGTGCGGCGCCGCATTCCTCCACAGCTTCTGGGCATGCTGTTTAGCAGGGAATGCGGCGCCGCACCGGAAGTGATGAGCGGGGCCGGTGCCGTCGCATTGATTCCTGGGAGCGATGACATTCAGCTCCCAGGAATCATTGCAAACCGGAAGTGATGGCGTGGGCCGTGGCCGCCGAGGGAGGAAGTGGAAGAAAGGTGAGCATATTTTTCTACAATAACAAGGTAAGTAAAAAAAAAAAAAAAAGTCGTAACTATCCATTTCCTTTTCAGGTGAAGGAAAGCAAGTGGATGGCCACAAAATCAATTATGTCGATTTTGTGGCCGGAACTCTGCTTTAAAAATAAAAATATGTATTCATTTGGTAAAGCTTAGTAATGTATCTATTGCATATAAATTATGTGTGATCACATTGTTTCTCAACATTAGTCATGTAGGGCAGACTAACAAGCATTAGATCTACATTAGTCACTGTGATGGATGTAGTAGTAATATGGTGGGTGCTTTGAAAACTGTAAAGAGTAAGTATTTTAGTTATTTTAATTGATAAAGTAATATGTTTTTAAAGAAACTTTTAGAAAACAAGTGACACTGACTCACTTATAGTAAGCCAGATGATTCACTTGTTAGAATGTAAAAAAACAGAAAAGTAAAGAAAAGAAGAAACAATAGTAAAAAATACCCTTTCATAATTAAAGTACGGATGCAGCAAATATTAACTTGCACGCCTGTCAAAACACCATAACAGGCTTGCTCTGTAATGCAAAGGACAATGTTGATAGTGTGATAGTCTATAGCGGTCTGCAGCAGAAGTTCGCCCCCCCCCCCCCCACCTTCATGTCACATATCCCAGGAGGCTGTGGGACCATTTACAGGGCACAGTGCAGCTTGCGCATGTGCAGTGGGAAGCTGGCTATGAAGTCACAAGGAGTCACAGCTGGTTTCCCAAAGTAAACATTTTTTTTGCCGGGAGCCCAAAAACCAGTGAAGAACCCACCTTAGTAAAGACTGCACTGGATCCCTGGAGGGGTAAGTGTCTGTTTATTAAAAGTCAGTAGCTACAGTTTTTGTAGTTGCTGACTTTTATTTTTTTAGGACTTGGCTGAAGCTCCTCTTTAAAGCAGCCATTAAGCCCCTCACTTCCTACCACCATCATTACTTCTGGCAATTGTGTCTCTGTTTGCAATGCAGTCTTATAGAATTGTGTCTCTGTTTGCAATGCAGTCTTATAGAATAAGGATGATCGAACTTTTGAAAAGTTCGGTTCGGCCAGAACATCCGAACTTCCCGAAAGTTCGGCCCGGATTTCAGAACCCCATTGAAATCAATGGGACCCGAACTTCGGTAATCAAAAAACACCATTTTGAAGCCCCAAAACCCAATAAATGCCCCTAAAAAGTGCCTAGGGTTCTGGGTCATGCCCCATTAACTATTAATCACACAAAAAAAAGTTCTTAAAAATTGTCATTTTTGATAAAAAAAGCCAATTATTGAAAAATTAAAAAAAAAAAAAAAAAAAGAGATTTTTTGATTTTTACTGGATTTAGTATCTGGGGGGTCTAAAAGGTGTGCATGTGAAGTTTCAGCTCTGTAGCATGTCCAGAACCATGAAAAAAAAAAAGATAATTTTTCAGTAGAACAGGGATGTGGTTCGGGAGCCTCCTTTAACTTTAACACCTATATGATCTTTTTTTCTGGTTCTGGACATGCTACAGAGCTGAAACTTCACAGGTACACCTTTTAGACCCCCCAGACACAACATTGTAAAAAAAAGGCCTTCATTTAACCACTTTAAGACTGGAAGGAGTTGTTCCTTTCCTGACCAGGCCCTATTTTGCGATTCGGCCCTGCGTTACTTTAACGGACAATTGCGCGGTTGTGTGACGCTGTACCCAAATAAAATTGAAAAAAAAGCGACAACTTTTCACATTCTGCTATATGACTTTCTCAAAAAAAATTTTAAAAATCAAAAATTTTTAACATTGTAGGCCAATTTGTTTTCTGCTACATATTTGTAGTAAAAAAATTGCAATAAGCGTATTTTGATTGGTTTGCGTAAAGTTATTGCGTCTACTAACTACGGGAAAGATTTATGTAATTTTTATAGTTTTTTTTTTTACTAGTAATGGCGGAGATCTGTGATTTTTTTTGTGGGACTGCAACATTGCGGTGGACAGCTTGGACCCCTAACTGTCATTTTTGACACTTTTGGGGGTACCAGTGACATTACTACAGTAATCAGTGCTAAAAATATGCACTGTTTCCTTTAAAAATGCCATTGGCAGGGAAGGGGTTAACCCTGTGGGTGATCAAGGGGTTAAATGTGAGCCTAGGGGAGTGATTATAACTGTGGGGGGGCATGGCTTCTGAAATGACCATGGAGACATGTGATCCTATATAGAAGGATCACATGGGCTCTATGATAATTTCAGGGAGAAGAACGGTTAGTTGTGTTTACAACAGCTGACCATTCTTCTCTCTCAGCGGGGAGCGATCGCGGGTGTCAGGCGGTGCTCACCCCCTAGCTTCCCGCACGCGACCGATGTAAGTCTACGTCAGTTTGCGCAGGAGAGCCACCCTGCCGCGGTAAAAAGGTGGCGGGTGGTCGGTAAGTGGTTAAATTGGAAATAATTTCCCCAAGCTTTGTTATAGATGTAGCCAGGTGCTGGGCTACAGCAATATGGAGAAGGAGACTTTGCCTGTTATTCTTCTCTCCCTCTATTGAGATACTGATGTCATGCTGCATCATTCCCTTTGGCCAGCAGGGGGAAAAGTTAAGGGCAAGCAAGCCCAAAGACCTCTATGCAGAATGGTGGGAATCCTGGGAATTGTAGATTGAGACGGTAGCCATATAAAGGGATGAATGGACTTCTTACACTACAGATCCCAATAGACACTGTAGGAGGGTAGAGAAATTATTTTTATTGAACTGCCTGGGAATGTTCTTCCTCTTGGCAACAAGGGAGATAGGACACTCTGGTGCAGCGCAGCGCTGCCCACATCACAGCACCTGCATTTCTGCCACAGGAAGACTGGAGTGTCCACTCACCCTCTGCTTCCTACCCCTGATCACCGGAGGCTTTCAGGAAGAGACCAAGATCCCACCCCCCATAGCAAGAGGTCACCACAGCATCCTGGAAATGGGTGAGAAGGCTATTCATCCATTCTTCATACCAAGTGTACCCAATCCATACTGCACTCTATACCTCGTTTTGATCCAAACCAAATCTGCACCTATACCAACCCTATTCTGCATTATACTGAACCTTTACCACATCTGAACCACGTCTACCTTGCACCAGTGCCAAGACTATACTGCACCTATACTGTACCTATATTGCAGGCAGGTTAACTGCTAAGTGTACCAACGCTCTTATAGGGCCCCAACGATAGCTGTCAGAAGAACCTCTCAAAGGAATTCCCCTCCCATAATAAATATTCTGCAAGCCCCCTTTATTCCCCTGGCTACTTCGCTACAATCTTTTATTTCTTTTTTGGACAGTGCATTTGTAATTAGTCTAGGGCTAGCATTGCTGCCATAAATGCTCTCTCTCAGTATAGTTCATAGTGAGTGCAAAACGATGTTATTACCATTGTTAATCCCTTTCTTGCTTGTCTAGTTACCAACAATGTTGGATAGCAATAAATTAAGTTTGCCTTTACTACCTGGTTTGGTGCTCTTTACTATAGCGCTACCATTGGGTATTAAGTGTTACTTTCAGTGAATTTCTGTGATATTGTATGTTTGTACACTCAACCTGGTATGTCAGAAGGGAGGCGGGTGGTGGTGGTGAGGTTCTTGAGAAGGTTGAGGCAAAGAACAGGGAACCCATCCTATCCAGCTGCTCCTATGGGGGAAACGCTACATATAAAATTAATTGTAGTATCATCATAAACAATGCCATCTGTAGAAAAAAATGTATAATTTTTATCTGTAGTGACCCTAGATGTTTTAAAACTAACACTGGTCAAAGTAGAAAAAAAATATATTTTTTCTTTGTTATGTTGAAACTTTTGTTTAAAGCGTGAATTAGGAATTAAGAAATTACTATCCTATGCTTACTGTTATTTTTATTTTCTGTTGGACTCCATGGCAGCATTGGAGTGGGTAGACTTTATCACTTAAGTCCCCAACAGGACAGATCTTTAATAAATTTCTCTCAGAGCTATTTATAGTGTTCTCCTAGGGTACTCCTGGCACATGGGTGAGCATGTGTGCTGCCATGGAGCCTATCAGGAAGAAAAATTAAGTAAAGTAGAGGAATCTGCCTTATTTCTGAGGACTCCATGTCAATATATGAGTAGGAAATAACTAGAAAAATGGAGGTTGTCAGTCAATTAATTTTAATGTAGTACAACTGTGGACAGCCAAAATTTACAGTTGTTAAGGGGCTGGTTGTACCCTATAATGTGTAGGGAAAGTGTAATAAGTTGACTAGAAAGCTGCCTTGCAGATCATGTGCATCAACAACGCAGAAGCTGAGGCTCAGGAAGTTGACACACTTATCATTGGGTAAGCAGTCACTCTATCTGGAGACAACTAGCCCTGATAACCAGCAAAACTGTGCGGGACGAAGCATATTTACCTTTATTCTTCCCTAAAGGGATCACAAATAGTCTTTCCGTCTTCCTGATGGACTCTGTTGACTGAATGTATTGTCTCAAAGTTTTGCAGAGGTCCAAGGTGCGAGGTTGTTTTAGCTTTCTTTGTAGGGCTATTTCCTGAATAATATGAAAGGGTTTGGTTACTTTTGGGATGAAGGAGAGAATCAGCTTCAAGAATACTTTATCGGGAAAAAAATGCCCTCACCTCGGAAGTCCTTCTGGGAAAAGTAATTGCTGCCAAAAAAGGAGTTTTATTGTCCATAAAGCACTGATCTGTTTCTCCTGAAATTGATATGAAGCCAGAAAGCGGAGCACCAAAGGTAGATACCACTTAGGAAAGGGATACTTCCTTAGTGGTTTTAAAAGACAGAATGCTTTGAAGAATTTTATGATTAGCTTATTCACAGCCTTTGGGTAAAGGCTGACAGAGCAAAGACTTGAATCTTTAGGATCCACAAAGCAAGGCTCTTATCTAGGCCAGATTACAGAAACTCTAACACAAATGAGTACCTGGAAGCCCTGAGGTCTCTGCGAACTCAGAGAAGATATTCCAAACTCTATAATATCCTCTGTTTGCAGATCGGTTTTCTTGACAAGAGGAGGGAAGTAAAGACTTTCAAAAAGTATATTTCTTTCAGCTTCCTTACTCTTTTCAAATGGATCCATGTCCTTCTGGATCTGCCAGAAAACTGTCACCACTAAGGCCCATTCCTTGTTGAAATCGACATGTGTAGTTAATGACCCTGGCTTATGTATTCTACCACGCTTATATTATCCATTCTCAGCATCATAAGCTTGTCAAAAATCAATGGCATGAAAGCTTGGAGGAAGCAGAATGCCATCCTTAACTTGAGAACTTTCAACAATGTCTCCTTGTGCAGGAAAAGCTGAGTTGACAGACTTGCCTCAGTTGTTATGGACACCCAGGTAGGAGAAGTCAACCGCAGTGAGGCCATGAGATTGGAGCTGTTGGTCTACCACCATAGACTTTAATTGGCTGGTTCAGGTTTATAGTACTGCATTGTGTCACAAAGCCTGCTTGAAAAGGGTGACTGTAATATTGGGCCCATTTGATCATTGGTAAAGCAGAAACCACTGTTCCTATGATCCTGATTGAATTGTATTAGAATGCTTCTAGGTGTGATGCCACCAAGACAAAAAAAGTCCCCTATGAGATATAAACTATTTTTGACAGGTTCTCTTTAATGCGAAATCAGGGGTCTTTTAGACATACGGCATATGACATATGGTGGTGGCAGTAAAAGGGTTAAAGGAAATGGAAAAAACACAGATCTACTAGCAGGCTCAGAAGTTAATAAAACAAGAGAACTGCTGTACTAACGCTTATTACAGGCTGTATAATGTATGCATTTTTTTTTAGTTACACTTTAACCTTATCCTGATGACTCTAGTGGACAAGCCATAAGGTTAGGTCCCCCCCAAAATACAGAAAAAATATAAGAGAATATTTTGTACTTGACAGACATATTAATAGACTCTACAATTCCTTAAAAATGCAAACACATTATAAATATTTTATATCATAAATACTGCTTTAATAAAAATAAAATAAAAAACATAAGTGACCTGTGATATAGTATGTATGATGTGAGTTCATTTGTTAATCAGGTGAATTAGGTTTTTTGTTATAAAAAAAAAATTTGAATTCTCCAGAATCTGTGTATACTGACAGAATTTGCAGAGTCATACAATGTGTGAATCCTGATTGCTTGGAATTTGACTAGGGCTGAAGTTAACGATTATTTTCATAATCAATTAGTTGGCCGATTATTGTTTCAATTAATCGGATAATAACTTTAACTTCCTCCCATTCGCGCTATAGCCGAAGTACGGCTGCAGCGCGGATTCACATTTTCGGGAGGCTGTCTTTAAATGTCCTCCCAGACACAGGCTCCCCGCGCGCTCCCGCGAGTGCGCATCGGGGAAAATCTGTGTCGGCCGTGTCCCTTGGACACAGCCAATCACAGATTGTGGTGAATGGACAATCACAGCGGCCATTCACCACGTGATCGGACCGTCCAATGAGAGATGATCTCATATGTAAACATATGAGATCATCTCTCATCGCCAGCGCTCCTTCCTCACACAAAGACTGCGTGTGAGGAAGGAGGAGAGCCGATCAGCCGTCGGGGACAAAGAAGAATGTAATCAGGGCACTGATCACCAGTGCCCTGATTACACAAGGTACACTAAACACACTAACTGCCCACCATCAATGCCCACAGTGCCCGCCATCAGTGCCCCCCATCAGTGCCCACAATCAGTGCCCATAGTGCTGCCAGTCAGTGCCCATCAGTGCCTGCTCATCTAGGCACTGATGAGCACTGACTGGCAGCACTATGGGCACTGAGTGTGGGCACTGATGGTGCTGCCCATCAGTGCTCATCAGTGCCGCCCATCAGTGCTCATCACTGCCACCCATCAGTGTCAATCAGTGCCACCCGCCAGTGCCCATCAGTGCCACCCGTCAGTGCCACCTCTCAGTGCCCAGCAGTGCCACCTCTCAGTGCCCAGCAGTGCCGCCTATCAGTGCTCATCAGTGCCGCCTATCAGTGCCGCCTATCAGTGCTCATTAGTGCGGCATATTAGTACCTCCTCATCAGTGCCACCTCATCAGTGCCCATAAGTGCCACCTCATCAGTGCCCATAAGTGTCACCTCATCAGTGCCCATCAGTGCAGCCTATCAGTGCCCATCAGTGCCGCCTCATCAGCGCACATCAATGAAGGAGAAAAATGTATTTATTTTCAAAATTTACTCTCAGAAAATAAGAAAAACTTTTTTTTCTGTCTTTTTTTTTGTAAAAAATAAAAAACCCAGAGGTGATTAAATACCACCAAAAGAAAGCTCTATTTGTGTGAAAAAAATGATAAAAATTTCATATGGGTACAGTGTAGCATGACCGCGCAATTGTCATTCAAAGTGTGAGAGCACTGAAAGCTAAAAATTGGTCTGGATGGGAAGGGGGTTTAAGTGCACAGAAGGCAAGTGGTTAAAAAGTGTGGTGTATAATTTTGTTAATATGTAAAGTTTAACCACTTCCCTCCGCCCACCGTACATTTTACTGCGGCACTCTGCCGCTTACAGGCAAAGCGACGTAGCCCTGCGTCGCTCGCCCACGAGACTGTAGGGCGCCAAATCCTCCGGGGCTAAAGTGGTTAAAAAAAAGGCAATTTATGCCTAAATATCTATATGCAGTGGTAAATATAAATAACCAGCTTTATGGCTAGGGAACTAAATCTCTATTCCACTCTGAGAATAACAGACAGAAGAGATATACTATATATACTATTAGAGGTTAAATCTGGTAAATATCATCAGACTCAGAGATCAAATTTTTTATTTAACCGCTTGCCGACTGCCCACCGAATTTGTACAGCGGCAGTCTGGTGCTACCAGGCAAAGTGCCGTACATGTACGGCTCTAGCCTGGGAGGAGCTATGGGGCGATCGTGCTCCGCCGGAGGGGCGATTGTGCGCCGCCGGAGGTGCGCTCCCAGCCCCGCTCATCGGCTGGGGAGTCAGTGCGTGTGACCGGCAGCTCTGATGGCCACCGGCCACTCGCAATCTGCCGCTGCAGTGAGAGAAGGACAGACGGCTGATGTAAACACAGCCGTCTGTCAATCCCACTAAAGTAATCACAGAGGCTATGTGATCCTGCTATGTAGGATCGCATATCTCTGTGATTACATCACAAGCCACGCCCCCTGACAGTAAGAATCACGCCCCTAGGGACACACTTAACCCCTTGATCACCAGTAAAGCTAACCCCTTCCCTGCCAGTGTCATTTTTACAGTAAAAGTGCATATTTATAGCACTGATTACTGTAGTAATGTCACTGGTACTCCCAAAAGTGTCAAAAATGTCAGTTAGGGGTCCGATCTGTCCGCTGCAATGTCGCAGTGCTGCAAAAAAAATCGCAGATCACCACTGCCATTACTAGTTAAAAAAAAAAATGACAAAAATCTTTCCCATAGTTAGTAAACGCAATAACTTTTGTGCAAACCAATCAAAATACGCTTATTGGGATTTTTTTTACCAAAAATATGTAGCAGAAAACAAATTGGCCTAAAATGTTAAAAAATTTAGATTTTTACATTTTTTTAAAATTTTTTTACATTTTTTTTGAGAATTTCATATAAAAAAATGTGAAAACTATTGTTATTTTTTCAAAATTGTCGCTCCTTTTTTGTTTATAGCACAAAAAATAAAAATCGACCAGGTGATCAAATACCATCAAAATAAAGCTCTGTTTGTGGGAAAAAAAGGACATCAATTTAATTTGGGTACAGCGTCGCATGACCGCGCAATTGTCCGTTAAAGTCACGCAGTGCCGTATCGCAAAATAGGGCCTGGTCTTTCCGCAGCCAAATCTTTCAGGGCTCAAGTGGTTAAAAAAAAAAACATGAAAGACTGTTTTTGCCGATTTTCAGACAGAACTGTAATATATGATGTATGACAGACTCCCTTATTATAGGCGGTGGCTTAATAAAAGCTCCCTGCGCCTGCTGTCACTTATCCTGGCCATACAAAAAAAAATGTTTGAATTGTTAGTGGGGTCAAATCGGCATTTGTTTTCGACCACAGTGATGGGAAAATTCGAAGGAGCAGAATTGAAAACTTCTTGGTCAAAGGAGTTTCAGACAGTGTATGTGGATTTCGTTCAGAAAGTACATTCGTTTTACAATTGAATGTTAAAAGCAAGTGAAATTTTCAAACTACATTCTTTCATTCAGCATATATACAAAGATTTTTCATATGAATATTCCCGTCCGAAAATCGATGTGTATGGCCAGCATAAGGCTCGGTTTACACCTATGCAGTGCTTTTAATAGGACAGACAGTGCAGCGCATATACAGTATATGTCTGTCCCATTATATATATTTTGGTTTAGTGGTTTGCTAATAGCGTTCAGCTTGTAATATTTTATTTAAGGTTGACCATGTGCGCTGATTGCTTTCTATATATACAGTGCTTTTGCTGTGTGTTTTGGAACACGCAATTTTGCTACGATTTGCCTTTTGCATTTTTTATTTGCCCAATTTCTTGGTGCAACAAAAACCCACTACATACTTTTCTGCAGCTTTTCCATTGAAGTCTATGAACCAGAAAAGCAAAAAAAGCACCGCTTTGCATTGAAAAAAGTCCTTGACCCTTTTCAAATATGCAGCTGCTGAAAAAAGCATAGATGTGAACGTGCCTTGTAGGAAACCATGTTAAATGAACTGTAGTGCATTTCTGCAAAAACTTTCTTTTTTGCACTCTTTTTTGCACAGAGTCACTTGCTGACTGCCCCACGCAGATTTACTGTGGCAGGGTGCCTCGGCTGCGCATAATCACGTACATGTACGTGATTATGTGCACGCGGTCTCGGCTGGATGCGTGCGCCGCTGGAGCCACGCTCCCTCTGTGATCAGACACAGCGGGAGCCAGACCGCGGGAGAAGTGGGCTCGATCGTCGCTGGCCTCCCGGGTTCTTCAGAGAAACTGACAGGAGAGCCGCCTGCCTATGTAAACAAAGCAGGCGGCTCTTCTGTCAGACAGGCACACAGAGATCATGTGTTTCAGCTTAGCCTGTCACAGAGCCCCCCACAGTTAGCAAGCACATTTAGGCTTACATTTAACCCCCTGATCACCCCCAGTGTTAACCCCTTCCCTGCCAATGTCAGTTATACAGTATCAGTGCATATTATTTAGCACTGATTACTGTATTAATGTCACTGGTCCCCAAAAAGTGTCAAAAATGTCAGTTACATGTACGATCTGTCCGCCGCAATGACGCAGTCCCGCTAAAAATTGCTGATCGAAGCCATTACTAATAAAAAAAAATAAAAAAATGAAAAGTTAAAAAATCTATTCCATAGTTTGCACAAATCAATTAAAATATGCTTGTTTGGCTTTTTTTTTCCTACCAAAAATATGTAGCAGAATACAAATTGGCCTAAATTAATAAAAACAATTGATTTTTTAAATTATTTGATTGGGAATGTTTTATAGTAGAATGCAAAAAATATTATTGTTTTTTTTTTTTTTTAAACTGTCGCTCTTTTTTTGTTTATAGCGCAAAATCTAAAAACTGCAGAGGTGATCAAATACCACCGAAAGAAAGCTCTATTTGTGGGGAAAAAAGGACATCAATTGTATTTGGGTACAGCATCGCATGACCGAGCATTTGTCTGTTAAATTAATGCAGTCCTGAATCGCAAAAAATGGCCTGGTCATTAAGGGGGTAAAACCTTCCGGAGCTGAAGTGGTTAAAGTGATTTTTTTTTTTAAACAACAAACATGTTATACTTACCTGCTCTGTGATGGTTTTGCACAGATCAGCCCTGATTCTCCTCTTCTGGGGTCCCCCACCTATGCTTCTGGTTACTCCTGCCTTCAGAGTGGCCAAATTGCAAGCCTCAAAGTATAGTAGTGCCCCTATAGCAAGGTAAAAAAAACTTCTGCCTTTAGAATCACTCACTGCTTGCCCAGGACTACGTGTCCCATGAGGCATTGCTCCTCACATATTCACATGTTCCCAGGTAATTACTGACATGTATAGATGGTGTATTGAGCTGTATGTGTGCTTAACTGTGTCTTCTGAAATGTACGCTGTATTGAGCTGTATGTGTGCTTCACTGTATTACCTGATATGTAAATAAATAATACATTCTGTATGCAGGCCAACTTATCGGCTAACCAACTAATCGATTATGAAAACAGTTGACAACTATTTTCATAATTGATTAGTTGTTGATTAACCACTCCAGCTCCGGAAGGTTTTACCCCCTTAATGACCAGATCCTTTTTTGCGATTTGGCACTGCGTTACTTTAACTAACAATTACGCAGTCGTGCAACACTGTACCAAATACAATTGATGTCCTTTTTTTCCCACAAATAGGACTTTCTTTTGGTGGTATTTGATCACCTCTGCGGTTTTTAGATGTTGCACTATAAACAAAAAAAGAGCGACAATATTGAAAAAAAAAAACATAATCATTTTTACGTTCTGCTATAAAACATTCCCAATAAAAAAAAATTTTTTATCAGTTTAGGCCAATATGTATTCTGCTACATATTTTTGTTAAAAAAAAAATCCCAAAAAGCGTATTTTAACTGGTTTGCGCAAACGTTATCACGTTTACAAACTATGGGATAGATTTTTGGGCTTTTTTTTGTTTTGTTTTTATTAGTAATGGCGGCAATCAGCAATTTTTAGTGGGGTTGCGACATTGTGGTGGACAGATTGGACCCCTAACTGACATTTTGAACACTTTTTTGGGGACCAGTGACAAATACAGTAATCAGTGCTAAATATTATGCACTGTTACTGTATAAATGACACTGGCAGGGATGGGGTTAATACTGGGGGGTGATCAAAGGGTTAAATGTATGCCTAAATGTGCTTACTCACTATGGGGGGGGGGGGGAGCTGGCACACAGAGAACGGTGTTTCAGCTTGGCTGAAACACACAATCTCAGTGTGCCTGTCTGACAGAAGAATCGACTGCTTTGTTCACATAGGCAGGCAGCTCTCCTGTCAGTTTCTGTGAAGATTGCGGGAGGCCGGTGGCGACCGAGCCCGCTCCTCCCACGGCCTGGCTCCCACTGTGTCTAATCGCAGTGGGAGTGTGGGACGCCGCCGAGACCACGTGCACATAATCACGTAGGTCTACGTGATTATGTGCAGCCGAGCTGCCCTGTTGCAGTAAATCTGTGTGGGGTGATCGGCAAGTGGTAATGGATTTGTTGTTTCGGCCCTAAATTTGACAAACTTGTCCAGCTATGGTATTAATTTACTCATTTAGGCATTAGGGTTTTCTACTGTTCAAATAGCTAACATTTCACCTTTAATGCTCACTTTGATGTTATAAAAACCGCTATATGCACTACCTAACTTT
>NC_138769.1:230623531-230736031 GCF_965119305.1 Pelophylax lessonae
AAAGTCAGCTGATAGCAGGCTATTGCTTAGAAGCATACCACATTTAGGAAGGATCCCGACAATATTGTCAAGATCCACCTAGCTGCATGACAGCTCAATGCGTGGCTGAGAGCTGGAGTCAGCCTTTGTCCAGGCCCTCCCAGCCTGTCAATCCAGCAAGTACTTGAGGAGAAGAATGGCGTGCAATGACTGGTAGCCATTGTCCTTTGCTGAAAGTAGTCTAAGAACCAACAGATGAGCAATCATTGGATCTGTCAGCTCTTATTCTTAGACCCAGTCATGGGACAGCTGCAGAGTCACATGGATGCTGCAGCATGGAGGTATTTTTTTTTTTAATAACCCCATAATTCTCCTGTAATGAAATAGTGAAATCACTAAATTAAATGTAATAATATAGAAAATATGTAAATATAACCAGGTCTGGCGGGAAGAGGAACAGGGACGGGAGGGGGAAAGGGGGAGGGGATAGGGATAGGGATGAGGAAAGGAAGTTATGCCAACTAGTCCTGGAAATGGGGATTTATATGTGCCCAAGCATAACAAAAGAAAGTTAAAAGGAATTAATCCATATTTATTCAAAATACAAAAGGATAAAAGAGAACACAGTCACAAAGAATATTTGACAGTACATGCATATAATGCGTCACATGATTCGGTAAGTGGACCATATGATGCAGTTTGTGAATCTACGCATTTCGCTCACAATCACTGACTTCTTCAGGATCCAATTGTATATGCGTACAGAAAAAAATCTTTATGATAAAACAGTGTCCTTAGCATAGCATTATTCGACCAGTATCATAGGCAAGTAAGAGAATCTTGAATTTACACGGAGATTGGCAAAGAACATGGGGAGATATCAATATATCAATGGCTAAGCAGAAGTTATAATATAAGGGAAAGAGGGGGTGACCCAGACAGGGGCCTCTAATCCAGAATGTACCAAACAGACAAATCCAGAATGTATAAGTGCCAAAATGCAAAATCCTCAACCATTATGTATAATGATCTGGCAAACGTCCCAACGGAGCTTGTTACACAGGAAAATGTAATGATACTTAATCTTAAAATATACTACCATTAAACAGTTAAAGTTTAGTTGTATAGTTTTAAGCTATATTTAAAACATTTAATGTAATACATGACAAAGGATTCACAGAGCACTGGGGGTTTTCTAATGAGGTTTGTGACAGGCTCTGTTTCTCTTTAGGCTCTTTCCTGGGTGATTGAAGCGTGGGATGATGCCATCAGAACAGAAAGACATAGTAGGAAGTGAGAAGAAACCTCTCCAAACTAGCAAAAAATCCCCTCTGACAATTGCACCAGAACAGGGACCCATAGAAGATTTCCTCTCACTTCCTGCTCCACTGTCATTTAAAGCATTTTCAATTTTATATAATACAATTGCTAGTGGAGTATGTAAATTGTGCCCACATCCCTAAATGATATAGAACAAAAAGGGAACCCCCATTAAGTTGGACTGTATTGGGCAGAAATTTAGACGAAAACTGTTCATACAAAATCCTCCTAAAACCTGAAAGGGCTAGGTGGCAATAAAGGCATTAAATCTGAGCCCAAGGACAGCTGGTTACCTCCTTCCAACTTCCAAGTGACACCTTTCTCCAGTGATATCAGATCAGATCTCCAGCAGACAGCTTCTCAGTCAGCTCTCAGCAGGGTCCCAGCATCCAGGCTCTCAGATTGCCCACCTCAATCCTTATAGACAGCAGGCAGCAAGCCTTCCAGGCTGGACTGATCCTCTCCAGGAAAAGACCCAAAGCCCAGTGTGCTCTCAGAATATATATAGTCAACCAGCGTGCTTTCAGGGCTCAGCTCCCTGGGATTGGCCAGGGCTGCCATCTGCATAACTCCAGACCTATGGTCCAGAAACTTCTTGAGCTCTCTGGAGACAGAGGGAGCAATCAGGCTGGCAGCAGCTGACCACACTTTGCAGACCTTAAAGGAGTTGTAAAGTTCTATGCATTAAGATAAAAAAAAAACTTTTGTGTGTAGCAGCCTCCCCAGCACTCTCTGTTACTTACCTGAACCTGATCTCTCTCTAGCGATGTCCACGAGTCCCTCGGCACACAGGACTCTCCCTCCTGATTGGCGCCATTGGCTCCCGCGGCTGTCAAGCAACGTCAGTCAGCCAATTGGGAGAAAGAGGGGGCGGGGCCAAACGGCAGTTCCGTGTCTGAATGGACAGACTGAGCTGCAGCTCGGCTTGGGTGCCCCCATAGCAAGCTGCTTGCTGTGGGGGAACTCGATAGGAGGGAGGGGCAAGGAGCTGCAAAGAGGGACACGAGAAGAGGAGGATCCGGACTGCGCAGTGCAAATCCACTACAACAGATCAGGTAAGTATAACATGTTTGTTGGTTTAAAAAAAAAAAAACCCAAGACTTTACAATCACTTTAACTAGTCAAATACAGCTGCATTTTTAAAAGTGAGCAAACTAGATTTACCTAACAGAACAATTACAGCCACATTAAATACAGTGTGACAAGCTCCACAAACACAACGAGCCAACACAAGGAGCATGTGAAATTGCACTAGTGTGAACAGAGCCTAAATTTGAACTCCAAACATTCTTTCTTTAACACTAGAACAGGTGTCCACATTACCTCCTATGTCGATGACAACTGTAACATTTTGGATTTCTCCTGGTATCAGTGGTCACCATGACAAATCTCATGAATCTCACCTGCGGAGAAAAATATTTGCAATCGAAGCGTGACAGAATAAAAACTTGGCTGGTAGATACACTAATTCCTCTACAAAGTTCAACAAATGAACTTCCAAGCAGAGCAACTTGTCATGCAACTTTGGACATATAAACATTCCCCATGTTTTCCAATGATAAACATTCATATATGTGCGACTTAAAGCTTAAAGTTGCAGCGACTTTGGAGTAGTTCATGCACTACTTTGGTCCGACTTTCAAGGAACTTCAGGGTTATAGACTTCAATGTCAACCCTCAAAAGTACCTGAATATTGTACAATGCAACAGATGTCCATTATTACTGGTCAAAGCCAAAGTCACATCCAAGACGCACCCATTCAAAGTTACACTCCAAAGTCACGTGTCGTACAAGTGTGAATGGAGCCTTAATGAGAATTGCTATGACATTGTATTTATTTAAAGGGTCACCTTTGCATATGTCAGTTAAAAACAGTCTTACAAGTAAAAATAATCTTTTATTTAAATAAAATGTGCTCCTATTGAACTCTTATTCAACCCTTATCAGCCCTAATTTTATGCCTTCCTTCCTTCCTTCTTCTCTTAGATATTTTCTGTTTGTTTTTTTATTTTTTAATAATTTTTTTAATATAAAAAACATTTCATTATATTTTGGCATTTTTATGGCTTCTCTTTGTTATTTGTTTTTTTTTTTTTTTTTGTACTAAAAATGAAATTGTATAGTTAATATAAATGTGACAAATGACGGAATAACATCTAATCTTTTATCCACATTAAGTTATTTAAAACAAACAATAATCAGAGTGACATCTTTTTTGCCTACGTGAAAAAATATTTGCAAAACAATAATACCAAGAGAAAAACATGCTTGTCCAAAAAATATCTATGCATTACTTTGTTCTCTTAATTAACCTTCCCTCTTGAAGAATTATCCCCCTTCATGACCAGACCATGCTTTTTGGCACTGCGTTACTTTAACTGACAATTGTGCGAACATACAACGCTATAGCCAAAATACATTTATATCATTTATTCCCACAAATAGAGCTTTATTTTGGGGGTATTTGATCACAGCTGGGTTTTTTATTTTTTGCACTATAAATAAAAAAAGACCGAAAATTTTGAAAAAAAATATATATATATTTTACTTCCCGCTATAAAACACATCCAATAAAAAATGAATTTATACATTTAGGCCATATGTATTCTGCTACATAAGTGTACATTGATTGGTTTACACGAAAGTTATAGCATCTACAAACTATGGTATATATATAACTTTATATAGAATTTTTATTTATTTATTTTTTAAATATTAGTAATGACAGTGATCAGCGACGTATAGCGGGACTGTGAAAGTATGGCAGACAATCTGACACTAACTGACAACGCCATACCCAATTGAAATTTATTTCATTTTTCTCCCACAAATAGAACTTTCTTTTGATGGTATTTGATCACCACTGGGTTTTTTATTTTTTGCACTATAACAAAATAAAAATAATAAAAAAAAAAGCAATATTTTTGACTTCCTGCTATAAAACACATCCAATAAAAATTTTTTAAAAATCAAATTTCTTTATAAATTGAGGTCAATATATATTCTGCAACATATTTTATTTTTGGTAAAAAAAATTATCAATAAGCACATATTGAAATGTATAGCGTCTACAAACTACGGTATACAGTATATACTGGAATTTTTATTTATTTCTTTTCATATACTAGTAATGGCGGTAATCAGCACCTTCTAGAGGGACTGTGATAGTATGGCAGGCAATATGACACTGACACTTTTGATACTTTGTGGGAACCAGTGACACTAATACAGTGATCAGTGCTAAAAATTTACACTGTCACTGTACTACTAACACTGGCTGGGAAGGGATTAACATCTAGGGTGAACCAGGGGTTAAATGTGTGCCTAACGCTGCTTGGTGCATTGACCGTGTGCCGTTTTCACTAAGGGATGTGCCTGTTTTTATCCCCTGCAAATAAAAACTGGTACACCCCCACTGACAGGACAGAGCTCTGTATTATTTACATTCACAGAGCTCTGGCCTGTAATCCTCTTCTCCAATCAGCGGGTGCCGGTGGTCAATCATTGGCAGGGACCCACTGATCGGCTTGTGCTGTGACTAATCACAGCACAATCAGCACAGCAGCGTGTGACAGGGTGTGCTAGGTGTGCCTGAGCACACCCTAATCACCCCATGCGGTGCCCATTCCCCCTGCTTTTTGGAGCCCCCTGTCTCCCCCCCTGCCAGCTTCCCTCCTCTCCCTCCAGCTGCTAAAGGGGATGTTTTAGGATGGAGAGCAGGTGAAGGGGCCAGTAAACATTTAATTTACTGGCCCCTTCCTTTTCTGTATGAACACAGTGAGTGATCTGTACTGATCACTCCTGTGTTCATTCTGCACTGAAGCATAGTAAACTATGGGGCTCCTAAAAAAAAAAAAAAAAAAAATTGTAAAATAAATAATAAAAAATAAGATTGTAAAAAATAATTAAAAAAAATTATAAAAATAAACTACTGACACCATCCACTGCCCTACTGACAGCAATCTCTGCTCTACTGACACTGCCCACTGCTCTGTTGATATACATGCATGTGTGTTTTTGCTCTGGGGTGCACACCCTAATGCAATAGGCCACGCACACCAAAGTACGTGATCCAGTGTAGATGAGCCACTCTGCCTCTGTACTCCTATGCGAGGCGATCAACAAACTTATTGCTGAATTGATAGACCCATAGCTGAAACATGAAAATTTCTCTGGGTATACAGGTGCATGGGGCTGAACTGGTTAATGTAGCTAAATGTAGTTAAATGCAGAGCTAGTAACATGACATGTCTAAGCTAAGGGCTCTTTGTTGTGCTTAGTCTAGTAAACCTCAAGTGCTGCTGTATTTGTCACATATGTCTCGTATTTACCTCCCCACAAGCATTTCCCCTTGGTTACTTTCAAAATACTATACCTGTAAGTTCTATACCTTACGTACATACTCAGCCCCCATAAAATGCACTAAAGTTCCCACAAGACACATCCTGTTACGGGTTAAAGTTTCATTTTCAGTGTACCATCGCTCGTTTTCATTTATTGTAATCTCCTCATTCAAATTGCATGAGACACTTCAGAACATTTTACTTTTTTCTTCACAAACATCTTTGAGTTACAATGCGGAAGTGGTATCTTCCTCCTTCTGCTGCTTAAAATAGCATTGTAATAGGCTGTCTCCTGATTCCATAGGAGGTCTTGACGAAAGAAAAAAGTACCTCAACTATAATTATTTTTATTAGATCTTCCTTGGTGTTTAAGGATATTGGATTAGTCGGAGATTATAAAGCTCAAAACAGAGCAAGTAAATGTTTTCTGCAAGTTGAGCATAGCACAGTGGAAAGTTACCACGGCATGACCTTAGAGACCATAGTATGTTGTAGAATGAGCACCATATTAGGACATATGATGATTTTCACATGGTCTCTGACCTCAGAAAGCGTGGTACTTCATATCACTGGGCATCTCCTTGTTCGTACATTTTGTCTTCTTCTGGACTCTCTGGCTATCTGTGTATTGACTGAGCTGATTGTTCAGATATATTAGAAGCATTTTTTGTATTGTTCTGGCTACCATCTGTCATAGCTAAAGCATGTAGATTTCTTAAGGAACACCAATTTTTTTTTTTTCTTAGGTCAGCAGCTATAAATACTGCAGCAGCTATAAATACTGTAGCTGCTGGCTTTTGAAAATCAGGTACTTTTTCTATGTGTGTGGTCAGGAGGGTACTCGGTTCCTTATTTGGTGGGTTTGCCCAGTCGTGCAGCAATTTTGGACTGAAATTTTCCAAATGGCCTCCATCCTGGTTGACACCACGCTTGACACCTGACCAATCACTTGCGTTACTGAATCACAATACCCTAGACTATGTGCAAAATAATAAAGCATCGGCGCTAATTCATAAATGATGTATAATCCAAAACTGAGTGACCAAAAAGTCCAAAAAAGTAGAATAAATATAAATATTGCAGTATAAATGTTCAATCTTGTGCAGTAAATATAAAATTAAAAATATAAAAAATGTGTCCAATAAATTATATATGTAAGATACACATTGCTTCAAAATAATCTTCAAATAAAGTGATCCTTCAATAAAGTGTTCTTCCTAATGACCGAGTCACCAAATATTAAAGTGTATAATGGCCGCTTACCCCAATACACACGCAGACATGCGTGTATAAATATAGCACTATGTGGTGTCTCTCCAATTCCTTTTACTGGGGATGGACGGTGGGATCCCAAGCAGCGCAGCCCCTTGTTCCTTCTTAGCACATTCCGATCTCTGGACTCATGCAGATCATTCAATGTCCCAGAATGCAGTCATAGAAATAAAATAAATAAAAGAGACATCGCTGAAATTGGCAGCAGAGGAGGATCACCCAACACTGAGGAGATCCACTCAACATACGGAGTCCGTCTGAGATCTGGTTCCTGTGGACCCCTTGGAATCTTTGGGCCTATTTATCATTAGCCTTGGTAAGCGGTACCTGTACAGAAAATTTCGTCAGACGTGCTGTTTGCCTTCATATGGACTTTATTTCTGGACTTTTTTTACATTATCATATATGTTTTCACTATTTAGCGCAACTTATATTTATATATTGTTTTTGAGGTGATAGTCACACTTGAAGTTGCTGCTAATAATCTCTTTGGTTTAGCGCAGTTGTTTACATTTTTCTTTTATAGAAATAATAAAGAAGGGGCGATCATGGTGCAGTATCTTCCAATGTAATTTTAATAAATAAAAGTAATGCACTTACAGAATAGGAATACAAAACAAAGCTGACCGCCAAAGCAGTATCAAACCAAACTTCCGGTTTCGGCCGTGAACACGGAAGTGACGTCACCCGGCTCCTCCCGACGCGTTGCGTCACTAAGCACGTGACTTTTTCAAGGGATCCCAGGCAGAGCCACGGACACAGAAAAATTTAAGCAACTATTCAGGATAAAATTCCAAAACACCTCAAAATCTGGCAACCCTGGGTGGATCACTTTCTTCCAGCAAGCTTTGATGAGTCCCTCGTGGAACGTTGAGGCATGATCCTTCAAGACTACCATGGCTTAGGCCCTGGGCTTGCCCGGAGCGGTCTACCTCCTTTCTTCCTCTCTCCTTTTCCCTGCCCTTTTCTCTCCCCTCTTTACCTTGTTACCTCTTTTTATCTTCTCTCTTCTTAAAACACTGGAATGTGATTTTTTTTGAGGTTTCCTCTTGAGGTCCTTTTGTCCACCAGTTCTGAACACGTTTGTAATTGTTCCAATGTTGGTTCTCCGGTTGTTTTGATCTAATATGCTTGGAAGACCCTGGGCACCTTTTTTCATTATTTACGATGCATAACTAATGTGTCCTTTGAACTGCCATACTGTTGAGCTTTGTACCTGCACGTATGCATTTTGCTCCCTTTATATTGGAATCTGATTTGTACTCTTTTCTATAACAATAAAAGGTTTGAAAATAAAAATCAGATACTTTCCAGTGCCTGGCATTCAGCGCTGTCCTCCCACAACCGTTTTTTCTTCTTGCTGCGGGTCCCTAGCTCCTCCATCTTGGATATGGGAGCTGTCTGTGCCTTCCTGATGAACCACAGTCGGAACCCCGCTGTGCATGCACAAGCTCATGCAGCGCTTTATAAATTGTCCTGCGGACTCTTGGGAGATGTGATGTGTCCCAGAAGACTGCAAGAGAGCAGGGGGTGGAGCAAAGAATGTCATTTTTGCTTAAGCCCCGTACACACAAGCCGAATGTCGGGCAGCACGTGTGTTGGTCCTTGTGTACTGCAGCTGGTCAGACAGAAGTTCTGTCGAAGAAGCATGGCCAAAAAAAGTCTGCCGAGCGGATCCTGTTTGGTGCTCTCAGCCAATGGTTGAGATCGCTGACTGAAGTATTCTGGCGGGGGGAGTTTCCCCTTGTCAGAACACAATAGAACAGCAGGGGAGATTGTTGTACTAACATTGGATTGTTATTACAGCTACTCCGACCTGAGCTGTCAGTTTATTTTTTTGTTCAGCCCAGTGGGTTGAACAAAAAAAAAAATAGGAGTGTGTATTAGGCTTTAGACTAAAGATGGCGGAAGTGTGAGCAGGTATTCCTCCCTCTCCCCAACAAAAACTGTAGCTCAGTTATACAGTAGACAGGGGGGGGGGGAGCAAACCAGTGAGTCTTCGCTTTTTCATTGAAAGCATAACTAAAGGCAAAGCTTCTTTTTTTTTAGTTTTGGATAGAGTGGAGAGGGTTTAGAACCCCGCTTGGTTTTTATTGTTGTTTTTTCCCCTGTTATGAAAATTCATCCTCTATATTTGTCCTGTTTACCATTATCATTAAAAGTGAAAGCAAACCCCACATTTTGGGTTTTCCCCAGAAAAGTAATAGAGGGGAAATCTTCCAATGAGGACACTATTTCTAGGGACCTGGGGGTTCCCAAGGAATTCCCTTATTTTGCAGAGATATCCTCTTACTTCCTGTTTGGCTATGGGACAGGAAGTGAAGGGTGATCTCTGAAATGGGATACAGATGGTGAAAAAAAAACCTAACAGGGGTTTTAACCCTCCCTTACTTTATCCAAAATGAAAAAAAAAAAAAAAAGTTTTGCCTATAATTCTACTTGAAGTTATGCTTTAATAATATAATGCAATGCCAAGCTGCAGTTTCTAGAGCTAGCAAAATACATTCTTGTATTAAAAGAGGTACAGGCTCCAGAGAGAGACACATTAGTTTGCTCCTGAACAAATCATTAGTAAGACCTCATCTGAAATATGCAATTCAGTTTTGGGCATCAGTTCTCAAAAAGGATATCAGGGAACTGGAAAAAGTGCATAGAAGAGCAACCAAGAGGCATAAGGTAGCTCAGCTATGGGGATAGATTGCAGGAACTGAATGTATTATCTCTTGAGAAGAGGAGATTGAGATCATCATGTATAAAGGTGGTCCATATGGTAAACTTAGTAGAAAGTTATTCACCCAAAAAGTGAAGTTCCGCTTCTTTGTATCCCCCCCCCTCTTTCATTATTAGAAGTTTTTTTTTTGGAGGGGGCGATCTGAGCAGAAGTTTGCCCCCCCCCCCCCACCTCCTTCTGGGACACAATATAGTTTCCAGAAGACTGTGGGACCATTCACAAAGCACAGAGCAGCTCGTGCATGCGCAGTGGGAACCAGCTGTGAAGCCGCAAGCCTTCACTGCCAGTTACCCTAATTTAGGATGTCTGCACCTGGACCCCAAACCAATTCAAGTGGCTGGGGTGAGGAGTGGACAACGCTGGATTGCTGGACAGGTTAGTGTCCTTACATTAAAAGTCAGCCACTACAGTATTTTTCTGGGGGGGGGGGGAGACTGGAGCTCAGGTCAGAGCAAAGGACAAGGGGGCACTCTTTACATCTGGAGGAAAAGAGATTTAACCTCCACATAAAAAAAGGCTTCTTCACAGTAAGGTGAAAATGTGGAATAGACTCAAGAACAAGTTCTGGTCAGCTCAGTAGATTGTTTTTAAAAAGAGCCACATGCATTCCTAAACGCGCAAAATATAACTAAATATATAGTAAATAGTTAGTGAGGTTGAAAAAAGACATCGGTCCATCCAGTTCAACCTATGATGTGTGTGTGTGTGTTTGCTGTTAACCGTACATTGTATACCCCTGTATGTTGTGGTCTTTAAGGTGCCCATCTAATAGTTTTTTGAAACTATCAATGCTCCCCGCTGATACGACTGCTTGTGGAAGAGAATTCCACATCCTTACTGTTCTCACAGTGAAGAACCCCCTGCGTATTTTAAGGTTAAACCGCCTTTCCTCTAGTTTTAGTGAGTGGCCACGTGTCTTATTGTATTCCCTTTCTCTGAATAGGTTTTTCGCATATGCTAGGGTTGCCAGTACAGTATTTGTACATTGATATCATATCCCCCCTCAATCATCTCTTCTCCAGAGAGAATAAGTTCAGTGCTTGTAGTCTTTCCTCATAGCTGATGTCCTCCATTCCCCCAATTATTTTTGTTGCCCTTCTATGGACTCTCTCCAGTTCCAGCACATCCTTCCTGAGGATCGGTGCCCAGAACTGGACAGCATACTCCAGATGTGGCCGGACCAGAGTCTTGTAGAGTGGGAGAATAATCTCTTTATTTCTGGAGAAACTGCATTTTAACATGTATAGGTAGCAACACCAGTGATTTTACAAATCCATTAGTGCTCTGTGAATCTTTGATCTGACCCAATGAACTGAAGAAAAATCTCCTCAACAGAAGATAAGCAACAAAAAAATCCTCTGACAAAAATTGAATTTATTCCCTTCTACTGAAGCATGATGTGACCACAGATTTAGGTTAATCCAAGGTATATTTGGCCAAGGATTTTTTTTTTTTTTTTTATAAGTAATATAATGGTTAGTTTGGGGGCAAAGGGAGAGGGGTTAATACTTGGAGTCTACCTTAAAAGCGGAACTCTAGTCAGATATAAACAACACAAATTAACGCAGCTATGTATTCATTAATAAACCAGGAAATATATTTCCTTTAAATGCAACTAGTCTAAATATCTACATTTTACTTGGTATCAGGCTTTTACAGTTCCCTATACAGGAGCATTCAGACTAAGAGATTAAAAGGCAGGACTGGAAGCCAACCAAGTTTGATACAGATACACTAACAATAAACATGCACATAGAAGGATAGAACATAGTGAGCAGAGGGATGATCTCATCAGTGTACTGCTGCTCCTTCATTGTCAAGTTAGCAGGCTAGCCTTAGAGAGAGGACACTATTGTAACTGTAGGGCCCCTTTCACACTTGTGCGACCTAAAAGTCACATGATTTTACAGCGACTCAGCCTAGATTTTGTTTGCTGCAATTTTGACGACTTGAAGCAATGCCTATGTCTATGTACCTCAAAATGCATCAAAGTCGGACCAAAGTAGTGCAGGGACTACTTTGAAGTCGTTGCGGCTTGAATTGGCACAGATATGAACGGTATTCATTAGAAATCATGGAGTATGACTTGTCAAGCGACTTTGCAGGACAAGCTGCGCAAGTGTGAAAGTGGCCTTAAACTGGTCAAGGCTAAAGTTGTATCCAAGTTGCACCCATCCAAAGTTGCATAAAAGTTGCACCAAAGTTGCACTAAAAAGTCGGCACTACTTTGGGGTTGTACAAGTGTGAAAGGGGCCTTTGTCACACATATATGAATGGTTATCATTGAAAAACATGGGGAATGACTTGTTCATGTGACTTTGTCAAAGTTCCTCTGTATTTTTATTTGTTTGCTCAGAGTTCAGCTTTATGCCCTCTTTCACACCAGTGCAAATTTGTCATGCGATTTGACAGTTCCAAATTGCATGACAAGTTGCATCCCATTGTTGGCAATGGAACCGATCAAATTACGCAACTCGCAGTGACTTAAGCCCCGTACACACGTACCGATCGTCGGCATACAAACGTCGGTGGACGAAGGATCTGCCGATTGTACGCGTGTTAGTATGGTGCCTCCGACAGATGTCTGCGCACAATCCGCGGACAAAAGTCTTTCTTGCAAACATGAAAATATTTGTATGCCGACACCAGAACGGACGATTGTTCGCCTGTCAGTACGCAATTCTGCCGACACACAGCTACAAATCCCAACACGCATGATCAAACCAAATGAGTTCCCGGAAGAATTTTCTCTAGTAAACTCAACATTTTATTCAGAAAGAACTTTCGGCTCGCGGAAGTCCAAGAAATAGGTGAAATGCGGAGCACATGCTCATCTTGATAAATGTGAGAAGAAGGAAGATGCTGCTCATAATGCCATACTTTTCTAATAAAAAGGCATGTGTTCTGTTATGATGAAGATAATGTTTGTCTATTCTATCTGTTCTATCAAATTTTAGAATTAAATAATTTGAACTCTTCACCATTATTTTTGTATTTTCACACCAAAGATCTAACTATTGATATGACCCTTTATTCTTTTATGAATTAATGTCTAAAACATATTTTTCAGGTTATGCACAATATTAAACATGTTAACAAATTCAGATAGGCCATTTTTTATTTTCAATTTTCTTTATTTTTTGGATCTCAGCAAAAAAAAAAAAAAGCAAACATCAATACTTTCCGTATAATAAACTAAACATAAAAAAGGTCCATTTGGACAAAATTAAACTAGAAACTGGCAAACAGGGGTAAAGTAAATAATAGGGGGTTACAAAAATTAAAGTTGGTGATAGCTATAATCAGGTTGCCATGAGGGCAGGTTTGGATCCTGCTGGCCATATTGCCACTGGCCATGTGGCATTTGGCGAGGTGGTGGGTGTTGTGGAGGTGGAGGTGGAGGTGGAGGTGGAGGGCACGGGTGCTCCTGGCATGCATGGCTGTGCTCATTAAGTATGCCGTTTTCAGCGTTTTGCAGCACATCCAGAATAATTTTTCTGGCATACTGACACTGCCTGAGGTCCACCTTATCCAGGATTTTGGCAGTCATATTCCCGAAGGACTCATTTGCCTCCGGTTTCCTACGGAGGGCTATGGTGGCCTCCTGTATGAATTCATCTGTGATGTCGTCTATGTGTTTCCTCTTTTGCCTCCGTTTGGCAGGAGGAGGTGGTGGTGGAAAGAGTTCCGCAGGCTCCTCAGGCTCCACAGGCTCCCCAGGCTCCTGGCTGCAACCTGGCTCCTCCTCAGTGACACTTCCCTGTTGATGAAATGAACAATTGATTAGAATGTTATAGTGTATATAAAAAGTCATGTTTGTTATATTATTGTGAACAAATAGCAGACTTTACATACAGTGGCATATCTAGGGTCTCCAGTGCCCTTGTTGAGGAGCTGTATTTGGCAACAACCCCCCCCCCCCCAAGATCAATGGAAAACTGTAACCCACCCCCCCAAAAAAAAATTAAAGGGCATTAAAAGTTTCTAATTTGCCCCTTGTTTGCCCAGTGTAGAGCTCTCTAGTGGGCAATCATTGTCTCAGGTGTGAAAAAGAAAGAGAGGGTTGAGAGATAGAGAGAGGGAGAGAAAGAGGGGGTGTGAGAGAGAGAGGAGGGGGTTGCAGAGAGAGAGGGGCCTGAACTTGCAGAGGGCTTGATGTAGGGCATTGAGGGTGAAGCAGTGCAGGGAAACATGAATAAGGAAGCCACCTGCCTTGCTGACCCAGAGTGAGAGACCAGAGACATGGAAGCAAGGATGGATGTATCATTTGCAGGAGCTGTTAGTTTTGTATTAAAAAAGGTTGAGCCAGAGGAATGCTGAGGCTACAGCAGTGTTTCTAAGGATCAGAGGTGTGCTGGGGATGCAGCAGTGTTTGTAAGACCGGAGGGGTGCTGGGGATGCAGTGAGAGGCAGTCTCAGTCTCCTGGTCTTTTGGCTCAGCTGCTCTCAATGTTTTACACCTGCATGAAGCAGCTCTCAATGTTTTACACCTGCATGAAGCAGCTCTCAATGTTTTACACCTGCATGAAGCAGCTCTCAATGTTTTACACCTGCATGAAGCAGCTCTCAATGTTTTACACCTGCATGAAGCAGCTCTCAATGTTTTACACCTGCATGAATCCGCCTGCAAACTGGGGGTTCTGGGGTGTGCAGGCTGAGTGGATTGTTAAAATAAACAATAAAACAATGCCAATGTTTTTGTGACCCACCCCCCTTGGCCTGCGCCCCTGGCGGTTGCCTGTCATGCCAACCCCTTGCTATGCCCGTTTACCTAAAGGGTCAATTATGGTTTAGCTTATAATTTTGTTACATGATTACATTTTAGCAGACAATATATTGTGAAATGCCATACCTGAGTAAAACTCTCCTCCAGGAAATCCTCATCCTGGCTTGGATCTACCGACACTGAGCCCTCTGCCGATGTAGAAGGCAGTGTAGAAATTGACGGCCTGGATTCCAAGGTGTCTGCCAGGAACCGCATGTTATCATAGTACCACAGCCGTGGTACATGTACATTCCGTGCCCCTGCTCCAGACTGGGTGGACTCCTCTATTTTTTTTAACTCCCGCCTGTAGGCAGTACGAATACTGTTTATTTTTTTGCGTATATACTCAAAATTTGCCCCAGGATAGACGGGCTTGTAGAAGGCCACCAAATGTTCCATGGCCTGTTTTCGGAGTTTTCGATTTTTATAATCCGCGGACTTCACTTGCCACAAACACGGCAGTTGCCTGAACTCATCAATAAAACTTATTAAAAAGTTGTGGGTGGTGAAATTGTCCACCATATTGCAGGACAGTATATGCCTGCAAGACACAAAACAACACAAAACATATTAAAATAGCATGTATTTTGGCACATAATAAAGATATTCCTAATAAAAGCTGTATAGGGCCCAAAACACACACTTTCTATTAAAAGAGTCGTACCTTTGTTTGTGGGGAAAAGTCGTGATTCGCCACTCGATCGTGCTCCAACTCTCGATATGTCCGCTAGCGAATCGTCGGCCGAACGATCTGGCGTCCTTTAAATACAGCGCAGGCGTCAACTCCTCCTCCAGTGGCGGGCTTGTGCAGGGGTGTGTACGTGCCGAAGATCAGGCCTACATGCGACACTCACACCTGAGGCAGTGGAATAATAATTGTTTAATTAGGAACCATGTCTCAACAATCTGGGAGCTCAATTAGTGGGGGCCGAAGTGATTGGGCCACCCGAAAATCAAGGGCTACACCCATGTCAAAGCCAGAAATGGTGGAGATGGTCTCCATTTTAGAAAAAATGGATTACGATGGAAAGTTGGCAAATTACGAGCGGCCCAATGCCAGGAAAGATGGCATCATGGACAAGGTGGTGGCCTGTTTGGTCAGAAAATTCGGTGTCGAGCGATCGAAAGATCAGATTAGGAAACGATGGTCTGACCTCAAACACCGTGAGCAGGATCAGCTTTCCCAAATCCATCGGATTTTGAAAAAAAGTAAGTTTTATTTTTTCTTTATTTTTTTAATCATGCAATATGTTTTTTATAATTTTGTGTATGTTGTATTAACATGTCTAGATTATAATGTCTATGTAAAAAGTTAGATTACTCATTTTAGTTGTCATGTCGTGATTTGATCGATCTATTGTTGATGTTTTAGTATATGACATTAAAAGTCAGGAAGCCATAGTGAAAAATATATGTATTGTGTTGCAACGAACGTTCTTTCCTGCACGAATCTTCTCAGCAAACATTCCTATTAATCACAGATTATTATTCAAACCTTTAAATAGGAGAAAAACGTAAACTCCGTGCCAAACAGTGGGAAAGGAGGAGGAGAGGTTTGGCAGCTCCATCTGCAGTGGAGGAAGAAGAGGAGGACATGGGCACAGAAGGTGGCACAGATTCCACTAAAGGTAATTGGTTCCTATGCACTGTCAAACATTAATGTACCATATTTTTCGTAGATAACCATGTACATGTCTTCATATTTGTTACTAAAAGAGCTATCAAGCAGGGCACCATGTCCTAACAAATGTACCTCTTGTGACTTTTATGATATGGCCAATGTTTTGTATTATGTAGATGAAGACATTATGCCGGAAATAATCCTGGTGGAGCCTACAAGTGACCAGACACCAGAGCAACAAGAAGGTTGGTAGTCACAGATTTTTGTGTAGTGGGATCATAGAAATATGTGTATTTGCAATGATTGTTTAACCTTATATTCTTGTATTCCCTTACAAATTTACATTGCAGATGTTGCATCATGCCAGGATGTGGCATCCCCAGCCAGGTCAGAAGCCCGATCTCCTGGCAACGTGCCAAGCAGCATGGAAGCCAGTTCAGAAACTGTGGAGGAACCAGGACCAAGTGTCCAAGAGCCAATTGTGTGCCCACGTAGGTTTTTTCAGAATGATTTTTATCAGTGTTATTTTTAGCCTCCAATTTACAACACTAGTTCCCTATGGGAGCCTCTTTATTTGAATGGAAGTCGCACCGTAAGTCGGATCAGGATGCTCTGACTTGCGGGGCCACTTGCGTTGTGAAGATTTTTGAGGGGGAACTACACCAAAAAATTGAAGAACCCACCGTGGGTGTCCCCCCAAGTTCACAACCAGGCCTTTTGTGTGTGGTATTGAGTTTGAGGGTATGCCCACAACAAAAAGACAGCGTGGGTTACCCCCAAAACCCCTACCAGACCCTTATACAAGCATGCAGCTTGTCAGGCCAGGAAAGAGAACGAGCAAGCGGACCAAACACCCCCTGGACCACAGCAGGACACATGCCCTCAACATGGGGGGGTTTTGTTGCTTTGGGCCAGGGGGCCTCTGCACCGCACACCCAAAAGCACCTTACTCCCATGTAGAGGAGGACAAGAGCCTCATCCCCACAACCCTGTCTGGTGGTTTTGGGGGGTCATGCGGCCAGGGGGTTCCTAGGACTTTGGAAGCAACCTTTAACAAAGGGTGGCCCCCAGATCCCAGACCCCAATCACTATGTGAATGGGTATGGGGTACATAGTACCCCTACACATTAACCACATAAATGGAAGTGTATGTGAATAACGACAGGAGACGTTTATGAAATGTTCTTAAAGATCTTCATCCGGTCTTCTCCACTCTGCTCTTTGGATCTTCTCCTCTCCAGTCTTCTGCTGTCCAATCTTCTGCTCTTATGTTGTCTGCTCTTTTGCCCTAGGCTCTTCTTCTTCCTCCTGTCCTCCTCCAATGCTGTTGCCGTGCATTCTGCCCGTCTCTGGTCTCTGCATCTTAATATATATACATTACAACCATGCCCTCACAATGACGTCATCATGCGTTCACACCCCTAATGAATATATAGTAAGCTCAGGAGACCGGCAGAATCATCAGCAACAGCATTGGAAGAGGTCAGGAGGAAGATGAAGAGCCTAGGGCAAAAGAGCATAAGAACAGGGTAGGTATTAACTCGAGAGGAATTTAAAGATTACCTGCACACCAAATGTTTCTATATTATGACCTCATGTAGGTGATTCACATTGACTCCGTTGTATTTTATTTTCCAGATCATGTATTACACACTTGCACATTGGCCAAATTGACCCGTGAGGCTCTTCAATGCTGCTCAGACCTCGAGCAAATAAAAGAGACTGCAACGGCATTGCAAGGAAAGATGCGTGATTTTGTGGACATGCTTGCCAAATTTTAAAAATAATTATTATAAAATTTTTTACAGTTTGTATTGGGATGTTCCCATTTTTATATAATATTTTAGGCCAGTTTTATGACACTCAGATGTTAAAGAGTGTACCCAAGTTTGGGAAAAGCACTTTCCAACACCCTAACCCTAACCCTAACCCTAACCCTAACCCTAACCCTAACCCTAACCCTGTGAATGTTTGATACTAAAACATTTTTACATTCAACAATGTGTGTTCAATTCTTTATTAGACTTTCGTTGGGGGGTCGAGGTCTAAAGCTGTGTAAAGAAGCACTAAATGTATGATGGCTGTCCTATTCACATACTTACATGTTAATGAAAGCATTTTGGACACTGCCATATGCAAGTTGCTGGAGGTGTCAATGAAATGTTAAAGATACCCCCAGTTTTAACGCATATCACAGTGCGATCTGACATTTCACACAGGATCGGAGCACACAAGTTTGAACGACTGTGCGATCCTATCCTGATGCGGCTGAATAAATGCATCATGTGCGACTTTTGTGCGAGTGCAGTGCGAATTGAGCCATACAAACTGTATAGCTGATTTTCGCATGAACATCTGATCGCATGTAATAAAGGAGCAGTGCGCTACGATATTACATGCCATCAGATGTGCAGTGTGAATTGAGACATACACTTTGTATGGCTACATTCGCACTGAACACGCATACAAGTCGCACATGACCCTTTATTTCTGATGTATCTGGATTGGATCGCACAGTGCTTAACACTTGTGGAATACAATCCTGTGGAAAAAGTAAGTGGCGGGTCACCCTTATGCAATGCTGGAAGGCTGCAAAGTCGCAGACTTCCCGCATCGCATAAGTGTGACTCAACACTCAAGGTACTAGCAGTCCTAGGATTCAATATGGCATTGATATTGCCAGTAGCAATCAGTGTAGGGAGATCAGTGTAATCTATAGTGTATTGCTTGTTCGTTGCTCTAGTTCACTTTCCATTACCTGTATATATATAACACTTTGAGATGAACAATGATCAAGTTTCACATAACACTGACATATCCTAACATTGGTGGGCAGTGAGAAGGATGTCATAAATGAACACAACAATGAACACAACATAACAGGTGTAGGTACTTTGTTAATACCCTAATGTATTATCTGAAATATATAGTATGGGCAACTTCTGGACAATGAACACCAATATAAGGTGACATTAGATGAACCTTGGGTGTGACCTAGTTCTCAATGTGACAGGGTTTGTGTACATTTTGTGGGGTGCAGAAGGCCCTTGTATTTACACCACTGGCTAAAAAATAACACATGGCCATCATCACTTTGGATCAGCTGGTGAGAGACTACAGTCAAGAAACACACTGATGAATGTATTAACCCTTCCAAAGTCACACATATATAACACATGATTAACCCAAATAATTGTGTTTGGCATATGTGCCCAAATGATTATAATCCACAATACAGAATCATTGCAATTTTTGTTTAATGTGTTGAAAAATAATATATCTCTGACATTTATCTTGTGTGTCCAATCTTTAACAAGATTAATGTGTTTGTGACAGTGATTGCTGCCAGGACACAGCTCCTCTCCCCACGAAATAGTCCAGATATTCCTGGCGGATCTGACGGGCCCTGTGTGATGCCAATGCTGACCGTCCAACTTCCATTGACGTCATGGACTCCACTTGGTTAGAAGGTTGGGCCTCTCCACTTGTACCTGGCATAGCAGGGTCAGTATCCAGTTGCTGCAAGACATAATTTTGTGCATTCCTGCGTAGGAAGTTGTGCAAAATGCAGCAACACAAGACCACATTATCCACTTTGTACAGTGCCAGGTTTATGGACGTCAGGAATATCCGGAACCGGTTGGCCATTATCCCGAAGGCATTCTCCACAACTCTGCGAGCTCTGGACAACCGGTAGTTGTAAATCCTTTGGTCTGGGGTGAGGTTCCTCTGAGGGTAGGGCTTCATGAGATGCTCCCCAAGCGCAAAAGCCTCATCTGCGATAAACACAAAGCTCATACCCTCAACAGTTTGCTCCCTGGATGGCAGGTTCAGAGTGCCGTTCTTTAGACGACGAGCGAACTCCGTCTGATCAATAACTCCCCCATCCGAATTGCGGCCATTTTTGCCAATATCCAAAAAAATAAACTCATAGTTTGCATTAACTATGGCTAGCATGACTATACTAAAAAAACCTTTATAATTATAATAAAATGTGCCGGAATTCGGAGGGGGGACAATGCGGACGTGCTTCCCATCAATAGCACCCCCACAATTGGGAAAATTCCACTTCTCCAGAAATTGATCAGAAATCTCCAGCCATTGCTCTGCGTTTGAAGGAAACTGTGGGGAAAAAATAAAAAAAAAAAAAAAAAAATTAGTGCTTGAGCACATCACATTATTAATTACACACACAGTTGTCTGTTAAATGCTTATGCAACTTGCTAAAAAAATATACAACAGGAAGGCAAAGGTTTGGATATGGGGATGTAACATCTACATACATTTATTTTCAACCTCCTATTGTTCTTATATTGTAAAGGGCCATACACACTAGAAGATTCTCTGAAGACTTTTTCGTGCAGATTTAACTTTTCTATGTAGTGCAAGGGCCTACCAGATTGCATAGGATTTGAAAGTGTTTGTTGGACCTCATATTATTTGGTTTTGGTAAATCGGAAGGATAAATTGTTCTGACAATCTTCTAGTGTGTATGGCCCATTATACTCACCAGCTAGAGCTGAGATTTACAAACTACGGCCCTCCAGCTGTTGCAGAACTACACATCCCATGAGGCCTTGTAATTCTCTCACATTCACAGACATGACTAGGCATGATGGAAATTGAAGTTCGTGAACAACTGGTGGGCCATAGTTTGAAGACCTCTGAACTTGAGCTTTGGTATATGCTGACTTTGAGATTTAGCATGTGGGTGGGGGGATGGGTAAGTAAAACTGGGCATTTATACATCAATTAGGGCTTGTGGTCAGTGAAGGTTTTAACATCATTACATAAACATACAGAATCATAGGTGGGAATGGATGGACTGATGTATTTTAGATAAATCATTAACTAGGTACTAAAACATTGGCCAAGGAATAATTGTTTGAGGGAAAGCAATAAAATGACCCAAATTCAAAATACTGTTAACAGGCAATGCGTTTAGGGACACATAGGAGAGAATGGTGGGGTGGTTAGTGGGTAATTTTACAAATGGTTAAAGATAATCTACATCTTTACTACTATGTGCATGCGGACAGAGGGTAGTTTACAAATAATGGCCTGTGTCAATTGCTGTACATCCAAAAACATCATAATTCAGGTGAAACTAGTAATACATGTAATGTAAAAAATAAAACATACCTTGATATAGTCCTTCTGCAAGACCTTGATGATGGCAGAGCAGGTCTCAGGGATGATGACTCCAAGTGCTTGGGGGGAGATGCCTGTGGTGAACTTCAGATCCTGCAGGCTTCTCCCTGTTGCAAGATACCTCAACGTCGCAATTAACCTTTGCTCAGGAGTAATTGCAAGCCGCATACAAGTATCCTGCTTCAGAATATAGGGGGACACCAGGGCAAGAAGACGGTAAAAGATGGGATCCGTCATCCTCAAATAATTCCTGAAGTCATCAGGATTATTTTCCTGGAGCTCCCTCAGCAAGGACATATGAGAAAATTGATCACGGTTAAGCAACCAATTTTTCGTCCAGGAGGTCCGCTTCTTCTTCCTATTGCTCGTACGTCGTCTCAGAGCCAAAACTCCAACACTAACGACAGCAACGGACGAATTCACGGTCGCCATAATAAATTCTCGAACGATGTCTCGGAAAATAGCGAAATGTCGTCAACCAAACAAATGCTACCGAAATCAGCGCGAGATGCCCAGAAGGGTCACGGCCAAACACTCACTTCCTCTTTTGTAGCGGCGAACGTGCGTGGAACGTACTGACGTCATTTTCTGTCGGAAGACAAATGTCCTGGGCAAGTTTGGAGCACTTTTCAACAGACAAACAACAAACACACCAGCCGCGAACATTTGTAGGACGTTCCGTCGGCCGACGATCGGTACGTGTGTACGGGGCTTTAGAAAAGGGTTCCTGCACTATAACAGCTACTGAGGTAATATGTCATACACACAGGGAGTGCACTGTGTTTAATGATTTTGACACCTCATAGACCAGCATTGTGGGAAGGAGTAGTAAAGCACAACGACTGTGTAAGACTACAAATTGCGTGACTCGCAGTGACTTTGAAATAGGTTCCTGCTCTACAACAGCTGCTGAAATAATATGTCATCCACACTGGGAGTGCACAGAAATAAGGCCCCTAATACATTAAGGACCCATTTACAATTTTGTGGTGTGTTAATGCATATTATGTAACTCGCTAACATGCATTCCTAATAAAATAATGGGCTGCCAAAACACCCTAATGTGCAGAAAATCATACATGACCCTTTTTTGTTATGTACCAGGCACATTAAGGCTGTGTTCACACTGATGCGAGTTGGATGCAGGCTTCCCTGCATCCACTTCGCATGACAGGAGACTGTGACCAGCTCTCAATGGAGCCGGTTCACACAGCTCTGGGGCAGCCGCGATCCGCATTGGAAAAGGGTCCTGTGTGTCTTTGGCTTTGAATAAGGTGCGAATTCAGGTGAAAATTCGGACCAAAGAAAAGTATATGAATCATATAAGTATCAGTATCAATATCAGTATAAGTATCAACGCGACTATAAGCTGGGATCCACACTCAAAAAAATCATATCACTAATCAATTGGATAAGTTGGTCGCAGCCGCTATACCATAATGTGTTCATCACTGCACATCCAAAGTTAACAATTAATTCGTAAGATACAGCACTGCTGACACCAGATTAAAAAATGTGCAAATGAGCAATAAAGTGCCTAATTAAACTGAAATAGCAGATAAAGTGCTTAAATAAACAAAAGTGCTATTTGACTAATAAAGTGCTTAAATGATATTATTATTTAATATAATTTTATATTAATATTAAAAAATATTTAAAATACTTTAAAAATGATAAAAATTAAGAAAAAAAAATCTGAGACCATAAACACAGACCCATCCAATGAAAATCTATAAAGATATCATCTGTCACTAATGTAACAATTAATATCAACCTCAACATTAGGTCCCCTAGGTATTAAGACTTTTGTTTCGTAAATCCATACGGTTTCACGTTTACTTAGGGCTCTAATGTAATTGCCTCCTCTACAATGATTGATTACATTAAAGCCCTAAATATTTTTTAATATTTTGATTTATTTATTTTTATATATTCTTCTTGTATTTATCTTGTTTGTATTCAATTATTGTATATTCAGTTAGTGAGGAGGCTGCTGGTACCGATTGGATGCTCCAATTATAGTTGATTCAGTCATTTGCTATGTCAGTGACCATGCATCCTGTTGGGACTGATCGTTTTGCTGTTTAGGGAACAGGAGACACACCATGGGGCGTGCCCTTCCTTCAGCAGATAGATAAATCCGGTCCGTCTTGTCAATAGACTCCACCCCTGAGGAAGTTGAGAGCCTACAGTGCATGACGCAACGCGTATGTGGGGGCGGAGACTACAGACGGACGTGACCCGGAAATTCACACAGAACGCGCTCCTGTTGTGTCTCCTACTGCATGATTGATCAGCCTGTATAGCCCGCACAACTTCAGGTGCAGGATACTGTGAGTGTATCCATTTGTTCTTTTATTGAAATAAAAAGTTTTAAAGCAGAGAGCACCAGATCCTCTTTTCCCTTCTCTTCTCATGATGCCTTCGAGTGTGTGGAGTAGGAACCAAGCATACTCAATATCCCTGCAGTGTCCCAAGATCATTCCAGTATACGGTGGCGTGACCCTGTTTATCTGCTTAGGGGACATAAAGTCGTTTGTGACCTCCGCTTATGGTTGTGGGATCAAGACAACTGTTTTCATCTATTGATTGATCACTTGATCACTTGGGATATTGAAGAGACTTTTATTATATGCTATGGACTGCAACAAATGATGTGGCATTATTTATGCCATATATTACATTTTTCCCTGAGCACAGGCACTCACCTAAATTATTATTCCAAATATTTTAAAAGTCTTTAGAATATTTTTGCCTAGCAGCTATGGAATTATTTGATTTTATTAGTATACATTATTAAAATTTTTCCCTGAGCACAGGCACTCACCTAAATTATTATTTATTATCAACACTGGATGTCATTGCACTTTATTAATATTTAAATCTACTCAAACACAGTGTCATTTTGCAGGATTTGCACGTCATTTAGGCCTCTTTCACACGGCCGCTCCGGTTTTTTTGTCCGCTGCGGCACTTTATTTTTTTTTTTTTTACGGACACGGTCCGTATGTCCGCATATCATCCCATCCGTTTGCGGACATAATGTTAGTCTAAGGGGATTGCGGATGTCAGCGGATGACACCGCTGACATCTGATTTTGCATCAGTTCAGTTTTTTTAACGGAGGAAAAATAGGGTTCTGTTCCGTTCCAAAAAAGGGAACAGAACTGAAAGGACACAAATCGGATATCAGTGGATGGTCATCCGCTGACATCCGCAATCCCATTGACACACAAACGGATGGGGTGATATACGGACATACGGAACGTCCATGTGAAAGAGCCCTTAAGCACAGTCATTTTTTGCAATATTTGCACATGTTTTAACCCTTAAGGTGTAGTGTGTGTCACTTTACACCCACATATTATCCATTGTGGGTTTATGCTTAGAATTTAACCACTTAAGCCCCGGAAGATTTTACCCCCTTCCTGACCAGGCCCTATTTTGCGATTCGGCACTGCGTGACTTTAACGGACGATTGCGTGGTCGTGCGACGCTGTACCTAAACCAATTTGACGTCCTTTTTTTCCCACAAACAGAGCTTTCTTTTGGTGGTATTTGATCGCCTGTGCGATTTTTTGATCATGCGCTATAAACAAAAACAATATTTTTCACATTTTTTTATATGAAATTCCCAAAAACAAAATGTAAAAATCTAAATTTTTTTAACATTTTTGGCCAATTTGTTTTCTGCTACATATGTTTGGTAAAAAAAAATCACAATTTTATTTTTATTTTTGATTGGTTTGATTGATTTTATTTTTGATTGGTTTGCGCAAAAGATATTGCGTTTACTAACAAAGGGAAAGATTTTTGTCATTTTTGTTGTTTTTTTTTTTTTTTAACGAGTAATGGCGGCGATCTGTGATTTTTTTTGTGGGACTGCGACATTGCGCTGACAGATCGGACCCTTGACTGACATTTTTGACACTTTGGGGTTACCAGTGACATTACTACAGTAATCAGTGCTATACATATGCACTGTTACTGTAAAAATGACACTGGCAGGGAAGGGGTTAACTTTATTAGTGATGCAGTGGCTAAGTGTGTCCCTAGGAGTGTGCTTCTTACTGTGCAGGGATGTGGCTTTTCATGTAACAGCAGAGATCTACGATCCTACATAGCAGGACCGTATGATCTCTACTGTTACACAAGGGAGAATGACAGGCGGCTTTGTTTACATTAGCCACTTGCCTTTCTCCCTCTGTAACGGATGGTCGCGAGTGACCGGCGGACATCGGGTCCCCTAGGCCCTTCGCTGGAGGTGTCCGTGAACGAGCGGGGGTGGGAGCGCATCGCCCCCTATTGGCTCACAGGCGAGTGACGTACCAATACGTCACTTTGCCTGCACGGGGCTGACCGCCGCAATATATGCACTTGCAGCGGTCGGCAAGTGGTTAACTCACGTTATCGACACTTGGTTAGCACTTTCATTTAAGCACTTTATTAGTCAAATAGCACTATTGTTTATTTAAGCATTTTATCTGCTATTTTAGTTTAATTAAGCACTTTATTGCTCAGTTGCACATTTTTTAATCTGGTGTCAGCAGCGATGTATCTTACGAATTAATTTCAGCGCTTACATGACTCCCGACTCTCTACTCTCCCCGTCTGACATCTCCAGCAGACGGAGCCAAAAGCTTCTTCTGATGTCAGGTGGGGAGGCAGTGAGAAAAGGAGGAGAGACCGGGAAACCATGTAGGCACTGAGAAATCTGGTAGAAATCGTTTTTTTTTTTTTTTTTTTTTTACTAAAGCACAGGCACTAGGCTACAGTTTTTACTTTAACAGAGGGGATGATGTAAACATAACATAGTTTTTAGCAGCTGGGAGGGGAGCAGAGCGGCACTAGTGAGAGCTGACAGGCAGGAGGACAGTGCAGGGCTACGGATGATGGAGGTACATACACTGACCACAGTGTCAGGGCTCAGCAGCCATGATACACTGTGGTCAGTGTACAGGGGGAGGGTAGAAACTGGCAGGATCAGTCAGGTTTTTTAGGTGTTACATGGGGTTAAATGACACAGCACAAGCACTGTGCTGTATAACATGCTTTAAGGGAACAGGATCCATTTTTTTATTTTTTTTTTGTGGTTACAAACGCTTTAAAGTAATAAAGATCTTCTAAAAATATTGATCTGTATACTTGTTTTGGGTTAGAGAATGAGGAAGTATGGAATTCAGATGTTCAGCATGACCTCCTGGTAGTATGCATTTTCAGAATGATATCAACACAGACAATCCACCCTCATGTTTTTTTATGACAGATTTCCTACAAACATACACCTTCTGTGCAAAAAGGGAAAACCTTTATGAACTCATATCTGGAAATGGAAAATACCACTGAGTTCATAAAGGGGTTTTCTGGTGTGTAGGTAGATGTATAAGATAAAGAAACAACAAATTGTCTGTTATGTTGATGATGATGTTTTCACCTAATACTACTGTATATTCTGTATTTAACCACTTTAAGACCGGAGGATTTTTCTGCTTAATGTCCAAACCACTTTTTTCAACTTGGCACTGCACGAATTCAACTGACAATTGCGTGGTCATGCAATGCTGTACCCAAACGAAATTTACGTCCTTTTTTTCCCACAAACAGAGCTTTCTTTTGGTGGTATTTGATCACCTCTGCGCTTTTTATTTTTTGCGATATTAATAAAAAAAGAGCGAAAATTTTTGTCATATATTTAGGCCAAAAAATTCTCAATGAGCGTATTTTTATTGGTTTGCGCAAAAGTTATAGCGTCTACAAACTATGGTGTAAATACTGGAATTTACGCAGCTTTAATTTCTGACTGCCTATCTCAATTCTTGAAGTGCTAAAATGACAGGGCAGTAGAAAACCCCCCCAAATTACAACTTTTTGGAAAGTAGACATCCTAAGGAATGTACTGAGAGGCATGTTGAGCTCATTGAATATTTAATTTTTTTTGTCACAGGTGTTTTAAAAATGATATATTGCTCATGCATGCCATAGGCATATGTGTAATTACACCCCAAAATATATTCTGCTGCTTCTCCTGAGTACAGGGATACCACATTTTTGAGACTTTTTGGGAGCCTAGCTGTGTACGGGACCCCAATAACCAATCACCATCTTCAGAATTTCAAAGGGCGTAAATTTCTCATTGCACTTTCTACCTATCATGGTTTCGGAGGCCCTGAAATGTCCAGATAGCACTAAACCCCCCAAATGTCCCAATTTTGCAAAGTAGACACTCCAAGCTATTTCCTGAGAGGCATGGTGAGTCCATGGAATATTTTATATTTTGCCACAAGTTCCGGGAAAATTATTATTATTTTTTTTTTTTTACACAAAGTTGTCACTAAATGATATATTGCTCACGCATGCCATGGGTATATGTTAAATGACACCCCAAAATACATTCTGCTGCTTCTCCTGAGTATGGGGATACCCCATGTGTGAGACTTTTTTGCAGTCTAGCCGAGTACAGGAGCCCGAAAACCAATCGCCACCTTCAGGCTTTCCAAGTGCGTAAATTGTTGATTTCACTCCTTACTACCTATCACAGTTTTGAAGGCCATGAAATACCAAAATGGCACAACCCCCCCCCCCCCTCAAATGACCCCATTTTGCAAAGTAGTACACAGCTAGGCTCCCAAAAAGTCTCACACATGTGGTATCCCTGTACTCAGGAGAAGCCGCAGAATGTATTTCGGGGTGTAATTTCACATATACCCATGGCATGTGTGAGCAATATATCATTTAGTGTCAACTTTGTGTAAAAAAAATAAATAAATAATAATAATTTTCCCGGAACTTGTGGCAAAATATAAAATATTCCATGGACTCACCATGCCTCTCAGCAAATAGCTTGGAGTGTCTACTTTCCAAAAAGGGGTCATTTGGGGGGTGTTTGAACTGTCCTGGCATTTTATGCTCAATCTTAGCCACACATCACCCACTCTTCTAACCATTTGAAGACCAAGCCTTTTCTGTGGCTTTTTTTAAAGCAGAGGCCCTACAGAACAAAATTGTGAATGTTGCAATTTTTTTCGTCACACGGTATTTGCGCACAGATTTTCCAAACGCAATTGTTGCGGAATTTTTTTTTTTTATATTTAATGAAGAAATACACTATATAATTCCTAATTGTTTGGTAAAATTTAAAAGATAATCTTATGCTGAGTACATAGACACCAAACATGACATGCTTTAAAAATTGCACACGTCCGTGCAGCGGCAACAAACTACGTATGGTTTTAAAAGCCTTTAAAAGTCTTTACAGGTTACCACTTTGGACTTACAGAGGAGGTCTACTGCAAGAATTACTGCCCTCGACCTGGCTTTCGCGGTGATACCTCACATGCATGCTGCAATTGGGGTGTACATATGACACTAGACCAACGCTTGCGTGCGCCTTTGTGCGCAAGCCCGGGGGAACAGGGGGGCTTGATTTTTTATTTTTTTTATTTTGCTTATGTATGTTATTTTGACACCTTTACTTTCATTTTTTTAAATCATTTTTATTGTTATCACAGTGAATTTAAAAATCCCCTATTTTAGCAATCTGTAGTGACAGGTACTCTTTTTTTAAAAAATTGGAGTCTTTTAGACTCTAGATCTCTCCTCTGACCTTAACACATCTGAGCACACCAAAATTGGTGTGATAAAATGCTTTCTCAATTTCCCAATGGCGCTGATTATTTCTGGCGAAACAGAAGTCATGAAATGCTCGTAGCTTCCGGTATCTTAGGCCATAGAGATGATTGGAGCCATTCTCATCTCCAATCAGCTCTATGGTTAGATAATTGAACCACCAGCTGCACTCTCGGGTTAACCGGTGGAACAGGAGAGCCGGAGAAAAAACGCGGAAGGCGGCGGGGGAGTCCCTTCCCACTGCTTGTAAAAGCAGTCTAGCGGCCAATTATCCGCTAGGATTGCTTTTACATGTAATTTGATCGCTGGCTGTAAAAAACAATACCAAGATGATGCCTAAATCTGCAGGCATCATCCTGGTATAACCACTCAAACTCCAGCAACGTACCAGTACATTGCTGGTCCTTGTTTGGCATATATTGTAGTTTTTTTTTTCATGCAGCCTGTGGACTGAACAAAAAAAAAGAGAACCTAACAGAAATCTCCGCAGGAAAATTGTGTAGTATACGCACCATTAACCGGCCAAACATCCAAACCCACTTATTTAATGGCGGGTGTACATGACAAGCAGGCTCTCTCCCCGGACTCAGTGGGGCATTTACTAGCTGTTGGGGGAAGCCCCGGCGATTAGATCGCACGGTGCCACAAGTGCCAATTTGTAATTGAAAGAGGTGTCTAAAAAGTGTCAGGCTCGAATAAAAATTGTCCACGTACAAGTGGTACCCCTTTCCGAATAAGGGTGACACCAAGTCCCAAACTAGCTTACCGCTGCTCCCTATGTAGTCTGGGCAGTCGGGGGGCTCCACAGTGCTATCTTTTACCTCGTAGACACAGAAACTAACTGTATAGCCTGTGGCCCTGTCACAGAGCTTATACAGTTTGACCCCGTATCTGGCACGCTTGCTGGGGAGATACTTTTTGATAGCAAGGCAGCCAGTAAACTTTATCAGGGACTCGTTAACGCAGACATCTTGTTCGGGGGTAAACAAGGCTGCAAACCGCTGATTAAAGTGGTCTACAAGGGGACGAATTTTGTGGAGCCGGTCATATTCAGGGTCTCCCTGAGGACGACAGAGTTCATTGTCGTTGAAATGCATGAACCAAAATATTTGTTCGTATCGAGCCCTGGACATAGCAGCAGAGAACATGCGCATTTGGTGAAATAGGTCAGTGGACCAATATAACCGCAATTAACTCTTTTTTGTTGTGCCCCTGTTGAAGGATAGGCCCAGAAAGGTCTTAAATTTGGAAACCGTTATAGGATTCCAGCCAAATTCTCTGGCAAGGGGCGAATTTGGATTGGCGGTAATAAATTGACTAAACAAGCAAAAAGTTGGAGGAGCAAACCCTGAACATGTATTTCTAAAGCTGATGCAGCTATGAACCAAGCGACATGCATATTAAAAAAGAATAGCGCACACATGCAAAAGAAATGACTATCAAATATGAAGACAATCCATAAATAAAAATGGGGATTTGGTCCCACCATATGGCCATATCGTGCTCAAGCCCACCACTACGTCAAAGTACCCCATTGTCAGTGGGTCCTACACTATCCATAAAAAAGGATGAATCCAGCCTCTCTAACCCTTGGAGACAACACTCCTTGCAGGGACTCCTCCTATATCTACTTGATAGTGGACACTGATAGAGTACAGGTGCGTGTGGGGGGGGGGGGGGGTTAATAAATTGACTAGCATACAAATTACTTTGATCCACAATAGATCTGTAAAGATCTTCAGTGAAAAACAGCTAAAAAAAATTAAGGGGATTAAAAACCAGCTTTTTTCATTCGAATTTCGGGTTGGGCAGCAGTGGCGGCCCGTGCATAGGAGGCGCCGGAGCGCCGCCCCCCCCTAAAAAAAAAGTAAAAAAAAAATAGAAAAAAAAAATGATAAAGTTTAAAAAAAAAAAAAAATCGTGTTCGCAGGCCTATGTGCTCGGCCTGGTGGATATGGGGGGGAGGTGGGGTTTACGACCCCAGAAGAGGCGCCGATTGGCTGCCTTCTGGGGGCATAACCTGGGCGCCGGAAAAAGCGCTGAGCCACCCCCACCTTCGTGATATCCTGGCTGTGATTGGTCCAGTCTCCAGCCTGGACCAATCATCATCCAGGACATCGCTGACTCACAATGGGGGCGGTGCCGGTGCGTGCGTCAGTCACCCTTGCCATGCCTATGCCATCACCTGTGCCATCCCTATGCCATCACCTGTGCCATCACCTGTGCCATGCCTATGCCATCACCTGTGCCATGTCTATGCCATCACCTGTGCCATCACCTGTGCCATGCCTATGCCATCACCTGTGCCATGCCTGTGCCATCACCTGTGCCATCGCCTATGCCATCACCTGTGCCATGCCTATGCCATCACCTGTGCCATCACCTGTGCCATGCCTATGCCATCACCTGTGCCATGCCTATGCCATCACCTGTGCCATCACCTGTGCCATCACCTGTGCCATGCCTATGCCATCACCTGTGCCATGCCTATGCCATCACCTGTGCCATCACCTGTGCCATGCCTATGCCATCACCTGTGCCATGCCTGTACCATGGCCTCAAAGTCATGCAATTTTTTACCGCGTTTTTTGCCGCAAAGCAATACCTATTACATTTTTCTTTTTGCGCCCCCCAAAAAATTTTGAGCACCAGCTGCCACTGTTGGGCAGTGAATGGGGGAAGTATGGGTGCAGTAGAATCTGTGGGCTGCCAATTAGGATGTACCAATGCTTCAGGGAGGGCACTATGGGCTCTACGGGCCTGTCTTCGAATACGCGGTGGCTGCGGGCCACTACTCGTGCTAGCCACCGCACCAGCTTCAACTGCACTTATGGGACTCGCCATATCGCCAAGTCTTACTGCAGTGCTGGTTGTACTAGGTCCAGGGTGTACTAGGCTGCTCGTGCTTGCCAGATCATGAGAAGTGTGAGCGGCACTAGTACTGGCAATCTGCTGCATACGTGAAACATCCAGTTCTTGCATCTCAGCAACTCCAGAATGGGGTCAGGTACGTCTGACCTTAGCAGGGACCCAATCCATCATCTGAGCTATTTGTCAGGGAGCCGCTGTTCTCTAAAGGTTTGTATACTGACCCTGATTCTGCCAGTGAGGCTTCCCCATCGCTCTCATCTGACATGGTCAGTATACTGTAGGCCTCTGCACTACTGTACCACCGTTTGGACATTTTATCAACAAAATTTAAAGGTACAGTAGTGTGACTAACAGGTAAAAAAGCACCTGGTTGTCAAGGACTATTTGGTCGCTACAAAAAAAAAACTGCCTAGTGCTAGCAGAGATCAGGCCTGACTCTGCTAACGCAGCGGTTTTGTGTGATTTGTGTTTTTTGGAAGTGACAGTAATCTATTGATTACTGCACTTGCCTGGATAGGGTGGGCTGGGGGGAGGAGTTAAACGCAGGTGCTGGCAGGAATCAATGCTGATCGTGCAAACACTGCGTTTTGGGAACACTAAACTATGGGGACGCTAGTATACTGTAGTTCTGATCAGATCAGATATTGATCTGTTCAAACACTATACTAGTAATGGAGGTGTATGTATGTATGTGTGTTAGTGTAATTGACTCTAACTGACACTAATTAACGGTGGTGTGGTGGGACCCTGACGCTAACTAGCCTAACTAGCGTCAACCGTAACACTAATACAGTGATTGGTAATCACTGTATATAGTGAACACTGTGACAGGGCAGTGAAGGGGTTAACTGGGGGAGATCGAGGGGTTAAACCTTTTTAGGGGATAGATGGCAGGTGGCCGAAACTTATTTGGGCATAGCGCAAGCGCGATTTAGGGTCACAAGTGACACTAAATGGAGTGATCAGTAAAAGATCTGTATACCACTGTATATAGTGTACACTGTGAGGGATTTGGGGGGTGATCAGGGGTGATCAAGGGGTTAAATGTGTACCTATGTGTGTTAGTGTCAGTGTAGTGTTGGTGGAACTCACGTTTAGCTATCTCTCCTTCTCCTGGATCCGAAAGCGCTCCAGGAAGGAAAATTACATCACTTCCCCTGCCTGTGTTTACATTACATAGGCAGGGGACACGATGCCTTTGGCCAGAACCGATCACCAGATCCAGACCAAAAATCATTGGTCTGCATCTGGTGACTGATCGGTTCGGGAGCCGAATCAGACCAGGATCGGCCCGCAGGGCGCGCGCGAGCCGTGAATGCGCCTGACGTAGGTCTATGTTCCTGGACCTAGTCGAGCCGCTCTGCTGCAGTAGCAGCAACCTGAGCGGTCGGCAAGTGGTTAACGGACAATTGCGCGGTCGTGCGACGCTGTACCCAAATTAAATTTACTTCCTTTTTTTCCCCCCACAAATAGAACTTTCTTTTGGTGGTATTTGATCACCTGTGCGATTTTTAATTTTTGAAAAAAAGAGCGACAATTTGGAAGAAAAAAAACAATATTTTTCACATTCTGATATAACATTCCCCAAAAAAATGTACAAATCAAAATTTTTTAACATTGTAGGCCAATTTGTTTTCTGCTACATATTTTTGGTAAAAAAATAAAATCACAATAAGCGTATTTTGATTGGTTTGCGCAAACGTTATCGTGTTTACTAACTATGGGAATAATGTATGTAATTTTTATTGTTTATTTATTTTTTTTACTAGTAATGGCGGCGATCTGCGATTTTTTTTTTGCGGTACTGCAACATTGCAGCGGACAGATCGGACCCCTAATTGACATTTTTTACACTTTTGGAGGGACCAGTGACATTACTACAGTAATCAGTGCTATAAATATGCACTGTTACTGTAAAAATGACACTGGCAGGGAAGGGGTTAACTTTATTCGTAATCAGTGGGTTAAATGTATGCCTAGGGGCATGATTCTAACTGTGGGGGGCATGCCTTGTGATGTAACCACAATAATAATAATTATTATTAATAATGACACTGGCAGGGAAGGGCTTAACACTGTTGGTGATCAAGGGATTAAATGTGTGCCTCATGCTTACTGACGTGTGTGGGGGGAGGGGATTGTGTGACACAGACACAGATCGCAGGTTCAGCTATGCTGAATCTTGTGATCTGTCTCTGCTGTCACAGAGGAGATCCGCCCGCTTTGTTTACACAAGCGGGCGGATTTCCTCGATCTTTTCCGACGATCGGGGAAGAGTGGCGGTGATCACCGCCTCTCCTCCCCTGGCCCGACTCCAGCTGTGTCCGAATACAGCGGGAGCGTGCTTCTGGCGGCGCGCGTGCGCTGACGAGAGGGGGCGGGATCCAGGAGAGCCACTTTGTCTCAGTACGCTCAATGTGAGCGGTCGGCAAGTGGTTAATAATGAGTCTGCCAGATGGCAGTGTATCATTTTTTTCTATAATTTGTAATTAAATTGATGATAATTTAGGTATTCTTTGTTTAACTAGTTGCCGACTGCCCGCCACAGATATGCTGCGGCAGGCTGGCTCAGCTCCGCAAATCGCCGTATGGCCGGGGATACGGGGGGGGGGGGTGCACAAGCGCAGGTTCTGATTCGGTTCAGAATTGATCAGTCATCAGGTCCAGGCCAATGATTTTTGGCCTGGACCTGTTGTTCGGTTCTGACCAATGGCAGAACATCCTGTGCCTGTGTAACACAGGCACAGGATATGATGAAATCTCCTCTCCTGGAGTTCTTTTCGGTTCCAGCGTGAGAGAAGATCACATCTATCATGAGTACACAATTTGCACACTGACACCAGTACACATAGGCACACTTTTAAACCCCTAATCAGCCCCTAATTAACCATTTCACTCCCTGTCACAGTGCACACTATACAGTATACAGATAAAATTTACTGATCACTGTACTAGTGTCACTTGTAACTTCAGATAATGCAAGAAGCAGTTAGTGGTAGTCCCAAATAGGTTTAGGGTCCTGCCATATATCCCCCAATAAAGATTTAACCCCCTGATCACCCCCCGTTAACCCTTTCACAGTGTACACTAATGACAGTTTACAGAGAATTTACTGATCACTGTATTAGTGTGACTTCAGTTAGTTTGAGAGGCAGTTAGTGGTAGTTAGAGGCAGTCCCAGATAGGTTTGGGGCCCCTGCCATATGTCCCCCAATAAAGATTGAACCCCCTGATCACCCCAGTTAACCCCTTCATTGCCCTGTGTCACTATTATAGTGTACAGATCTTTTTTTCTGATCACTGTATTTGTGTCACAGGTGACATCAATTAGCATTAACGCTAGTTAGCGCCAATTCAGGACAGCGTCAGATTGCCCACCACATATTTAGTAATACATTTTAACGCTTTGATTGCCAGTGACACACACTCACACACACACACACTAAACACCTCCATTACTAGTATAGTGACTGAACGGATCAATATCTTTGATCTGATCAGATCTATACTAGCGTCCCCAAAAGTTTAGTGTTCCCAAAATGCAGAGTTAGCAGAATCAGCCCCAACACCTGCCAGCACCTGCGTTTAGATCCTCTGACCCCCCCCCCCCCCCCCCGAAAAAGTGAAGAATCAGCAGATTACTGTCACTTCCAATACACAGCACACCAAACTGCAGCTTTAGCAGAGTTAGGCCTGATCTCTGTTAGCATTAGCAGTTACATTTTTGGTAGCGGTTCAAACAGACCTATACGTTTGTTGGCCAAAATGTCCAAACAGAGTTACACTAGTGAAGAGGCCTACACAATGCTGAGCATGACAGATGAGAGCAATGGGGAAGCCTCACTGTCAGAATCAGACTCAGTATTCAAACCTGTAGACAGCAGCGGCACCCTGACAGATAGCTCTGATGATGGAGTAGGTGTCCCTGCTAAGGTCAGGTACCCAACCCTGTTCTTCTGTTGCTGAGGTGCAACAATCGCAGGGTACTCATATGCAGCAGAGTGTCGGTACTAGTGCCGCTCAACCTTCTGGTGAACTGGCAAGCACCAGTGGCCTAGTACATCCTGGTCATAGACAAACCAGCACTGCAGTAACACTTGGTGATGTGGCGAGTCCCATAAGTGCAGTTCAAGCTGGTGCGGTGGTTAGCACAAGTAGTGTCCCACAGCCACCAAGAATTCAAAGACAGGCCTGTAGAGCCCATGGTGTCCTTCCTGATGTGCTTGCAAATCCTAATTGGGAGCCCGCCACTTCTGCAGCGCCCGTACTTCCCCCATTTACTGGGTAACCCGGAATTCAGGTGGAATCAGCCAACTTTACTACCCTTGATTTTTATGAGTTGTTGTTTTCCACGGAAGATCTTTACAGATCTGTTGTGCACCAAAGCACGTCTTCGCCGTTAATCCTATCAAGACCAAGACCCTTGCCAGAGAATTTGCATGGAAATGTATCACGGTTTACGAATTTAAGAACTTTTCTGGGCCTATCCCTCCTCATGGGCATTACTAAAAAGAGTGAGTTGCGGTAATATTGGTCCACTGACCCAATTCACTATATGCCGTGTTCTCTGCTGCCATGGCTAGCACTAGATATGAGCAAATCTTGCGGTTCATGCACTTGAGTGACAATGAACTCTGTCGTCCGAGGGGTCACAAAATTCGACCCCTCGTAAACCACCTCAACCAAAAGTTTGCAGCCTTGTATACGCCCCAACAAGCTGTCTGTGTTGATGAGTCCTGTGACAGGGCAACAGGCTATACATGTAGTTTCTGGGTTTATGAGGGAATAAATAGCAATGTGGAGCCCCCCTAATGCCCAGACTACATGGGGAGCAGTCGCAAGATTGTTGGGGACTTGGTGTCACCCTTTATTCCGAAAGGGGTACCATTTATACGTGGACAATTTCTATACATGTATGTCACTTTTTAGACACCTTTTTGATTTTGCGATTGGCGCATGTGGCAATTAATCGCCGGGGCTTCCCACTACGTCTTGCATATACCCGACTTAGACGGGGGGAGAGAGCCTGCTTGATGCCTGATAAATTGTTTGCAGTGAAGTGGAGGGACACACAAATGTTTTTGTTCTGTCCTCCTTTCACGCAGATACCACAGTCCAAATTGCAATGGCGACTGGTGTTGTTGAGAAGCCCCTCTTGTGTCCACAACTACAACCTTAACATGGGAGGGGTGGACTTCAACGACCAGATGATGGTGCCGTACTTAAAGCGGAGTTCCACCCGAAATTTATACTTACCTCCATCTTCTCGCTCCCGGTCACCTGAAAAACAAATGGATAATCGCAATTTTTTTTTTTTTTTTCACTTACCTTTTAGAGAAAATATACTCACCTTACTTCCTTCTTCCTCCCCTCGGCGGCCACGGCGATTCGTCACTTCCTGGCTTTTGCAATGATTCCTGGGAGCTGAACGTCATCGCTCCCAGGAATCATTGCGCCTGCACCGGCCCCGACGTCAGTTCCGGGGCGCGCGCGTCATTCCCTTCTAAACAGCTTCTGGGCATGCCCAGAAGCTGTGGAGGGATGACGCGCGCGACCCGGAAGTGACGTCGGGGCCGGTGCAGTGCATCGTGGGACCGAAGAAGGAGGAAGAGGACCGAAGAGGACGCGGAAGAGGATCGTGCTGGCTTCAAGCTGCCCACACCTGAGATGGCAGCGCTGGAGAAGACAATTTCAAGGTAAGTATTTCTCCTGAAAGGTAAGTGCAACCCGGGACAGATCAGAGGCTAGCCATTGTGGAATGTGCTAGCCCTGACTGTCCCGGGGGTATTTTTGTAAAAAAATGTATAACCAGGGTGGAACTCCGCTTTAATTGCCTGTAAGGCCAGATGCTGGTACAAAAAAGTGCCTGTATACTTATTTCAATTGGCTCTGCTGAACGCTTATGTGCTATACTAAGCGTCAGGACGAAGTGGATCCTTCCTAAAATTCCAGGAAGAGATCATCACAGTCCTTCTGTATCCAGAAGGTTCTGTGGCCCAAATTAACAATCCAGAGGGCATTTTCCGGATGTCCTCTCTAGTACCCCTACCCAAAGAACACCCCAAAGAAGATGTCGTGTCTGAAGAATATGTGGATTTAGGCGTGACACCCGTTACTTTTGTCCCTCCTGTCCTGGCCAACCTGGTCTCTGCATCATAAAAAAATACATAAAAAACAAAACACAGAGCGCTACGAAGACCTCCAGCATATGAAGGGTGGATGAACAGAACTAATAAGCAGCTGAATCCAGGGAGGGGGGGGGAGGGGAGGGAAGGGAAAAAAAAAAAAACAAAAAAAAAACAGGCAATAAAAAAGGTTGTAGCTGCAAATAGACATAGGCATAAAATGGTACCATACAATAGGGGACAATGGGATACCATAAATAGGTTGATGATGATCCTAAAAGGGATAAAGTCCGTGGGCACTGAGCTGCTCTTCCACAGATGAGGAGGAAGAATCTGTATAGACAAAAAGAAGAGGGGAGAAGCGCTCTAAGTGCAGACACTTTATTGCAGATAACAAGGCAGGTGATATACACTCACTAGACATGAAGACTGAAAAGCTGTATGTGTCAAAGCAATCCTGCAGCCATCCTCTGGAGGGTGTCCTCTGGACTCTGGTCACAGGAAGCCGTATGCAGTACTGTCACTGGCGGTGGGAGGGAAGAAAGCCGGCTGTCTCCCACAACATCAGCGGTGAGCGGTCAAGCGGCTCGGATCTGCGGTTCCGTGTTGCGAGTGATGGATGGAGGCACTCTCACCCACAGGGATGGTGGGATCTGTCCGATGAGTTACGGCATGCACGACGCGTTTCTGAGAATGCCCGGGTCCTCTGCACCCGGTGCACCTGATGAAAGAGCGCGCCGGGTGCAGAGGACCCGGGCATTCTCAGAAACGCGTCGTGCATGCCGTAACTCATCGGACAGATCCCACCATCCCTGTGGGTGAGAGTGCCTCCATCCATCACTCGCAACACGGAACCGCAGATCCGAGCCGCTTGACCGCTCACCGCTGATGTTGTGGGAGACAGCCGGCTTTCTTCCCTCCCACCGCCAGTGACAGTACTGCATACGGCTTCCTGTGACCAGAGTCCAGAGGACACCCTCCAGGATTGCTTTGACACATACAGCTTTTCAGTCTTCATGTCTAGTGAGTGTATATCACCTGCCTTGTTATCTGCAATAAATTGTCTGCACTTAGAGCGCTTCTCCCCTCTTCCTTTTGGTCTCTGCATCAGGCACTGTTTCTATCGCTACCACACACTAGTAGACTATTAGTATAGGGTACTGCACGGCACAGTCTAGGGTACACATTTTTCTCAGGCTCTCCTGTCCCCCCAGGTAACCCAAGACTGCAGCCGGTGGTTTGTCAGCTGACCATAGAGCTGATTGGAGACCAGAATGTCTCCAATCATCTCTATGGCCTAACATATAGCTATGAGCATTTCATGACTTCCGAAAAGGGGTCATTTGGGGGGGTTCTGTGCTGTCTTGGCATTTCATGACATCTGAAACTGTGATAGGTAGTGAGGAGTGAAATCAACAATTTCCGCCCTGAGAAAGCCTGAAGGTGGTGATTGGTTTTCGGGGTCCTGTACACGGCTAGGCTGTCAAAAAGTCTCGCACATGTGGTATCCTTGTACTAGACCGGGTTCACACTAGCTTCGGCCACAGCAGGGGGTCTGGTGCGTCCCTGTTCTCTGTTTCAGGTGCGAATCAGGTCTGATTTTTCGGGCTGACTTCTCAAATTAAAACATACCACAAGACCCTTTTTCAGTGTGGATCGTGGCCACCACAGAGCTGTGTGAACAGGCTCTATTGAGGGCCGGTCACACTCTCCTGTCATGGGAATTGGATGCGAGGAAACCCGCATCCAATTCGCATAAGTATGAACCCAGCCTTAACTGGAATTGGACTTTAATTTGTTATTTAAGTCCATCTAAATTTGAAAGTGCTACTGACACTATCTTCCTCAAAGGTTCACAATGCTACTGTCCAAGGGTGGCTCCATTGCTTCACCACAGAGTAGAAAAACCCTAAGACAGTAATGGCGCTTTTCCACTGCATGGAACCGTACCAGTTCGGCACGCTTTTGTGCTTTTCCACTGCTGGTACCGCATGGTATAGGGTCGGAACGGTTCGGTACGGTACGGTATAGGTTTGCTTTTCCACTGCATGGAACCGAACGGTACGGTACGGTACGGCTCTGAAAAAACAGTACCTACTCGATTGTGGTTCCAACAGGTACCAAACTGGTACCATATCCCACAATCCTTTGCATGCAGTCACTACTAGCCACTGATTGGTCAGAGAATCACACCCACCCCGTTGTTATCCCACCCACTTAACTTTAGTACTACTTTAGTGGAAAAGCAAACCTATACCGTACCGTACCGAACCGTTCCGACACTATACCATGCAGTACCAGCAGTGGAAAAGCAAACAGACCAGACAGGATGGTATAAAGTGGCTTAACAACCACTTGAAAAGGAAAGTAGAGATTCCAGGGGGGAGCATTTGCCCCCCCTTGCCCCTACCTGCGGATGCCCATGGCCAGGAACATGTGGCAGTAAGTGGGTATGACTCTTCAGAATAGCTAAACTTAATGAAGCTAAAAGTTTTGCCTTGCAGTATGTTGCATTATTGTTCGCTTTCATGCACTCATGCTTATGGGTGTTGCGCTGAAAAAAATTAGTGCCTGCTGAACTTTTTTTTCAGCGCTGCACAAGCGCAATGTAATGCAACGTGCTGGTGTGAACAGCGTTTTTCCTTTTTTTAATACTGTGCGTTGGGAATGCGCTTGCAAGCCCACTCCAGCCCTCAAAAATAAAAAAAAAACATATGCAGCCATCACATTTACCCTCTTCCCACCCACGCTATAGCAGAAAGCTGGCTACAGCGTGGTCTCCCATTGCCTATGGAGATCCTCCCATGATTGCGCTTCCCGAGCGCCCCCTGCAGCATGCATCGGCAGAGATCTGTGATTGCTGTGTCCTTCAGACAGTGCTGACTATGAGTGTCCATCTATCAATACCCATCAGTGCCACGTATTAGTGCCCATCAGTGCCACATATCAGTACAGCCTCATCAGTGCCTCCTCATCCATGCCCATCAGTGCCACCTCATCAGTGCCCATCAGTGCCGCCTCATTGCTCCTCAATTCAGCCAACCAGTGCCCATCAGTGATGGCTGTCAGTGCCCCCTATTATTGCCCATCACTGCCACCTATCATTGCCACCTATCAATGCCCATCAGTGATGACTATCAGTACCCATCAGTGCAGCGCATTCCTGCACATAAGTGCCACATATCAGTAAAGCCTCATCAGTGCCTCCTGATCACTGCCTATCAGTGCCACCTCATCAGTGCTCATCAATGCAGCCTATTGGAGCCCATTAGTGCAGCCACATTAGTGGAGAAAAATCTTATATCAGTAACTAAGAAAAACTTTTTTTTTCATTTGTTTAGCCAACAGTAAAAAACACAGTGGTGATTAAATACCGCCAAAACAAAGCTATCTCTGTCTAAAAAAAAAAAAAAAAAATGTAATTTGGGTACAGTGTAGCATGACCGACCGCGCAGTTGTCATTTAAAGTGTGACAGCACTAAAATCTGAAAATTGGCTTGGGTAGGAAGGGGTGAAAGTGCCCAGTAGGCAAGTGGTAAGGGTTAGAAAACTTCAATATATTAAACTTTGGTGTCATTCACCTGAACAGGCTGTGGATGGCGTTGTGTTGGTAGTTTTATGTTTTTTTCCCTATTCAAGGCACTTAGCTCCAAGTGTCTAGCGCCCTTGTGTAAACATAGTCTGGGAATATTGTGCAAACTTAATGTCTAAATTATTGTAAAGCTGAATTCCAGGTATGCCACCATCTAATCCTAATAATGTATGTTATTTACAATTTTCAAAAGTACCTCCGCCTTTCCTATAATCTCCTGAACTCAGACTGGGAGTAAGCCCCCGTTCACACTTAGGCGACCTGTGAGGCGACCTGGTCGCCTCACAGGTCGCCGCAGGTCGCCTTCCATAGGGAAGCTGCGGACCCGTTCTAATAGGAGCAACACAAGTCGCTCCGACTTAGAAAAAGGGTCCGGAGCTTCTTTGGGGCGACCAGGAGGCGACCGCCATAGACTTCAATGTTATGAAGTCCGTGGTGGCCGCTCCGAGGTCGCCACGGAGGTCGCCCCTGGAAGTAGCGTCGCCTGCATGTGATCGGGGACTAAAGAGAAACATAAGATAATGACACAATTGCTCACTACAACAGTCATTTCGAAGAAAAAAAAAATGTTATTGAAGAGCCATTAATGGAACTGATTTCTGAAAGATATTCTAAGGATGATTGGTCCATAGTGGAATTTAATCAAATAAATCTTTTTTTTGTTGTGTGCAAAAAAACATTTTCAAAAGGTTTTCCTTGATTCTTATTATGGTTGGATTCTTTTTTTCTCCTTTGTTGTTAGTGGTTGTGATTATACAAAATGGATTGTGGGTATAGAGCAGAAGCCCTTATGATATTGATGCCCTAGTTGAATAATTAGGATTTTCTTGGATTATGACTTTTTGAGTGTATATATTTTCTTATTCACGACGTTGGTATGTTGTGCTGTAATGTTACTCTGAAAATTATAATAAAGAAATATTAAAAAAAAAAACATTTTCAAGTAGAAAGATACTTTTAAACAATTGAATGTGATTAATTCATCAATAATCCTTGCATTGCCTATAGCTATATTTCTCAACTGCAATGTAGTTTACAGGGAGATCACAGAGACAGTGGGACCTGGTTATGCTATTTTGCAGGGGTAGCTGCATCACAAGACTGGCTGTGCAAAAATATTTCCTTTGGCATGTAAGGCAGTTCACATATATGCATGTTAGTTTAGCTGCGTGCCTGGTATTAAAAGGAACATGACACTATGGGGGTGATTTACTGTGCATGGTAGCCAATCAGCTTCCAACTTCATCTCATTCAATTAGCCACTTGCCTACTGGGCACTTAAACCCCCTTCCTGCCCAGGCCAATTCTTGGCTTTCAGCGCTGTTGCACTTTGAATATAATTTGCGCAGTCATGCAACACTGTACCCGAATGAAATTTGTATCATTTTTTTCAAAGAAATAGAGCTTTCTTTTGTTGGTATTTAATCACTACTGGGGTTTTTATTCTTTGCTGAACAAACAAAAAAAGACCGAAAATTTTGAAAAAATAACAAAAACTGTTTTTATAGTTTGTTATAAAATTTTGCAAACAGGTAATTTTTCGCCTTCATTGATGTGCGCTGATGAGGCGGCACCGATGGGCCCTGATAGACACTGATAGGCTGCATTGATGGGTACTGATAGGCTGTACTGATGGGCACTGATAAGGCGGCACTGGTGGGCACTGATGGGTGGCACCAATGGGCACTGATGGGTGGCAATAAAAGGCAGCCCTGAAGGGCACTGGTAGGTGGCCCTGAAGGGCAATAATAGGCGGCACACATTTGCACTCATGGGCACTAATAGGTGGCACTGATGGCCAATGATAGGCACTGGTAGGTGACACTTATAGGCAGCACTCATGATGGGGCACTAAGTGGCACTGATAGGTGGCACTGGTGGGCACTGATAAGTGGCCCTGGTAGGTGGCGCTGTGGGCACTGGTAGGTGGCGCTGGTATGTGGTGCTGGTGGACACTGGTAGATGGTGCTGGTGGGCACTGGGGGGCACATATGCCCCTTCCGTCTTCAGGACCGATGTCCCTCTGACAGCAGTGGCGATCTGCATTTTTTTCTCCTCACATTGACAGCGCGAGGAGAAAAAAACTGCTGATCGCCGGCTGCTGTTTACATCACATGATCAGCTGTCATTGGGTGACAGCTGATCACGTGCTAAGGGGCCAGGACTGGCCCCTTTCTCTGATATGTGACTAGCCGAGTCTCATGGACTAGCTGATCACAGAGCGAGCTGCGTGCTCTCCACAGGGAGCGCGCAGGCAGCTCATGCACGGGAGGACGTACATGGACGCCCTCTTAGTAATTAAGGTCCGCGCTGTAGCCGTCTTTCGGCTAAAGCGCGGACGGGAGGAGGTTAATCTTTGGCAATAAAACCTGGAAGCTGTTTCTATGCAGAGCTGCACCAGATTTTGCAATCTCCAGTTTTAGTAAATAAACCACTATGCCTTTTTTGGCCCCCTCCACTTCTCCATAATAGTGTGAAAAACACCACTATAGTTGTATGACCTTAATAATGCCATACCACACCATGGTATATTTTTGACAGAATATGGTCTAAACTATTGCACATTTACAAGGCACATTGATTTCACATTGCCCAACTCACCACCCAGACTCTTACTTTAATCGCCCAATGCTTCACATACATATTTTAAATTACTAAATTCTAGCACTAAACCTTTAGATGAGTGAAGGACAGTGCAAATATTTTATGAAGACTGCTTAAAATAGCATTTTCTTGCAGTATTGTCGATCTAATCTTAAATTTATTCCGATATTTATCAGGGAGGGGAATATTTTATATAAATGTACAGGCAGATTAACATCAGGTTAGGTTGGAAACCACTTCTCATGCCAAATAACAGGATATATTGACATCTTAAGATGTATGAATAGCCCAGGTTTTTTTTTTTATTTCATTCTAAATAGAGTATGAATGGGTTTAAACCTTTGTCAGTTATGTTTTTCTGTCGCTGTCACATTGTGGAGATTTCTCTTAACTTTCTGTCCTAGAGATACATCAGGCAGTAAGCGGAAACCTCTTCAGAGTGAGTGGAACCTGACTTAGACAGTTGTTACTGGAATAGATGAAAAATCATATAAGATATATGCGCTAAAAACATATAAATTACAAATAAGCAGACACTTAAGCAATCTTTGACATTAAATGCACGAATTGTGAAGACTATATGAAGCAGCGCTAAAAAATTGAACTCAATATTGTGAAAACACAAAAATAAATCAATATAATTATATAAAAAAAATTTTGGGTGAAAAACATGTATAAAAAAAATCACACCAAATATATAAATAGTGTCCATAAGGGCCCATGCGCAAGAGCTAAAAAGGAAAAATAAATGCGAAACAAGAAAGTCCAAAGGAAAGAAATCTTCCAACGATTCACTTGCTTCACAAGTGTCCCCACAATCACAATTTGTAATGCTTCCACCACCAGATGACACTAAGTAATAAAGCATCTTACCGGATCCTGTGGACCATCATATAATATGGCCAAATGCACATGTTACATCTGCTTATGGAGGGGGCCTCCAAAGCAGTGGCGTAGCGTAGGGGGTGCGGAGGGGCCCGGTGGCACCGGGCGCAAAATTTAGGGGGGCAAAATCCTGTGCCGCCGTGTTACTCCCGAGCCGCTATGGTGTCCCCATGTCCCCTGGGTAGTATAGTGTAGTGGGCAGTGTAGTGTAGTGGGCAGTGTAGTATAGTGGGAAGTGTAATGCAGTGGGCAGTGTAGTGTAGTGGGTAGTGTAGTGTAGGAGGCAGTGTAGTGGGAAGTGTAGTGTAGTGGGCAGTGTAGTGCAGTGGGCAGTGTAGTGTAGTGGGCGGTGTAATGTAGTGGTCAGTGTAGTGTAGTGGTCAGTGTAGTGTAGTGTAGTGTAGTGGGCAGTGAAGTGTAGTGGGCAGTGTAGTGAAATGGGCAGTGTAGTGTAGTGGGCAGTGTAGTGGTCAGTGTAGATAGTGTAGTGGGCAGTGTAGTGTAGTGAGCAGTATAGTGCAGTGTAGTGTAGTGGGCAGTGTAGTGTAGTGTAGTGTAGCTGGCAGTGTAGTGTAGTTGGCAGTGTAGTGTAGTGGTCAGTGTAGTGTAGTGTGTAGTGTAGTGGACAGTGTAGTGTAGTGGACAGTGTAGTGTACTACTACACTGACACTACACTACTACACTGACCACTACACTGTCCGCTACACTACACTGTCCACTACGCTGACCACTGCACTACACTACGCTGACCACTACACTGTTCTGGCTAGTCAGTGTAGTGTAGTGGGCAGTGTAGTGTAGTGTAGTGTAGTGGGCAGTGTAGTGTAGTGGGCAGTGTAGTGGTCAGTGTAGTGTAGTGGGCAGTGCAGTGTAGTGGGCAGTGTAGTGCAGTGTAGTGGGAAGTGTAGTGTAGTGGGCAGTGCAGTGTAGTGTAGTGGTCAGTGTAGTGTAGTGTGTAGTGTAGTGTAGTGTAGTGGACAGTGTAGTGTACTACTACACTGACCACTACACTGTCCGCTACACTACACTGTCCACTACACTGCCCACTACACTACACTGACCACTGCACTGTTCAGGCTGGTCAGTGTAGTGTAGTGGACAGTGTAGTGTAGTGGACAGTGTAGTGGTCATCGTAGTGTAATGGATAATGTAGTTTAGTGGACAGTGTAGTGTAGTGGACAGGTAGGTCAGTGTAGTGGTCAGTTTAGGAATCAGGTAGGTCAGTGTAGTGGACAGTGTAGGAATCCGGTAGATTAGTGAAGTGGACAGGTAGGTCAGTGTAGGAATCAGGTAGGTTAGTGTAGTGGTCACTGTAGGCATCAGGCTGGTCAGTAATATTGTAGGAAGGTACTCAGGGAGTGCTAAAAATCCGCAGGTTGGGGGGGGGGGGGGCACAAATTACTTGCCTTGCCCCGGGCGCTGACAATCCACGCTACGCCACTGCTCCAAAGCATCAAACGTGATCCACTCAGGGTTGGTTCATCAGCAGGATGAAAAATAAAAAGCATATACTCCTATAGTGTAACCAATAAAAAACATTTATTCAAAAAATAACAAGTAAAACTTGCAAAGAGAATCATGCTAAGCAAATCCTTTTGCAATAGATTTAAAAAACTTCCATATAGTAATAAAAACAGATACAATTGTGTGGCTGCACCGGACTCTCCTGCCAGTCAGAAAGTGTGGAACAGATGCTCCCAGTAAAAGGTTTACCCTTAAGGGCCTTTTACACGGGCTTTCCGCCCGGCGGACTCCTTTTGCTTAGCGGGTGATCGATCCGCCGATCCCCGCTGAGCAGGTGGAAGACTGGTCCGATCCAATCCTCCAAACGGATGGAAAATAGGGTTCCCATCCGTCTGGATTTCACGGATAGGATCGGATCGGAATAGCAGCGGGTGTCAGCAGACATGTCCGCTGCTCCATAGAGGTGCATGGAGCATCTTATCAGGTCCACCTGAAAAACTGACAGGCAAACCTGATCGGTAAGCCCATGTGTAAGGGGCCTAACTCTTGTTATGGGAACAGGTGTAAAATTTTGGTTCCCCATTGATTTTTACTGAAGTGATAATTGTCAGGAGGATGAATAATCAGGTTATATCTCTCCAGCAAGGGACAGAACAGAAGAGTTCTGATTGGTCAGTGCCGTCACATTACAGCGCTGACCAATCAGAACCACTCTGATCTTTCCCCATGTCACTAGGGTAAGAAGAGGAAGAGCAGTGCAGTTTTCAAACCCCAGGACCACTTCACAGGGCTGCATGGATAGCAAGACTGTATTACCCATGGAAAAAAGTGCTGCAGAGTCTGGGGTGGGCGGAGAGGGCGTAAGGTGTTAGTTCACCTTTTCATTTTTTCTGAAAAATGAATAGGTTAAATCCCTTCCCCCTTCCGGCTGCACTGACTTAAAGCCTTAGATTGCTGACATGGTCCCACACCATGGTGCTCAAATGGACACTCATAAACATCTACAATGAGGTTTTAGCACATGTAATATATTAAAAACATTTTGGATTGTATCCATGTGTAAAAAAACGGTATGGTGGTATCACAATAATTTTTAACCCCTTCACACCTAAGGGTAAAACAAATCTTAATGCCTAAGCACAATTTTGCAACTTTGACATGCGTTAAAAATACTGTACATATCATCACAACTAGGGTTGAGCGAACACAGACTGTATTATTCGTGTTCGTACCGAATAATTGGATTTTTGTTACCCGAACACAGACCCGAAAACTTTACTGTATATTCGGGTAAAAATCCGTGTTCGGTCGTTTTATTTCCGGGTTTTGCATGCATTGGCGCGCTTTTCATGGCGGGCTTTCAACAGCCAATCAACAAGCATTTAACTGGTGTGCCTAAGCCATCCCAGCCATGCCTACAAATGTATTAGTAGCTGTGATTGGCCGTCTGAAGCATGTGACCAAGTCTTTATAAGTTCGAGGCAGCGCCGCTGCAGCGTCATTCTGCCTTTTAGTTCAGGGACAGAGCACACATCAACGTGCTGGTTGCTGATTAGGGACAGACAGAAAAAAAAAAACATTTGTGTCCGGATAGAATTGAGGGACAGGTCGGAGTGTGTTAGGCAGGGCGAGTTGTAGGCATTTTAGGGCGAGGCTGCGGCTGATTTTTAGGGTCAGTGTGTTCTACAAACTACAATCGATATTGCTGTGTGGGGTTTGCAGTCACCCGATCTACGATCATCATCTTATCAATCCTTTTAGGGAGAGAGTCTGCTGATTTTTAGGGTCAGTGTGTTCTACAAACTACAATCGATATTGCTGTGTGGGGTGGGGTTTGCAGTCACCCGATCTACGATCATCATCTTATCAATCCTTTTAGGGAGAGAGTCTGCTGATTTTTAGGGTCAGTGTGTTCTACAAACTACAATCGATATTGCTGTGTGGGGTGGGGTTTGCAGTCACCCGATCTACGATCATCATCTTATCAATCCTTTTAGGGAGAGAGTATGCTGATTTTTAGGGTCAGACAGTGTGTTCTACAAACTACAATCGATATTGCTGTGTGGGGTGGGATAGGAGATAGGCAGGTGTCAGTGGTCCACATCTATTTTGCTGTGTGTGGGCTGCTGTGTTCACTTCACCCCACAATCTTTTTGGGGTGAAGTGAACACAATCTTTTTGGGGTGCAGTGAACACAATCTTTTTTGCCCACTGAGGAGGAGGGAGAAAAGTATTTTTCTATCAGTCACTGTGTGCAGCATTTTTCCTTCAGCTGTGCTGTGCTGACTGATCATACACTGCTGTGTTCAGTTCACATGTGCTATTATTGAGTGGTTTCAAAAATCATACACTTTTTTTCTATTCCACTATTCAATATACAGCCTTGGGTTAAAAAAAAATAAATTGTGGCCTGCAGCAGAGCTGAATGATATTTGGGGTTTTTGGGGTTCATCTCATACTTCTGAAGATTTGAGGGTGCTGCCTGTTCCAAACTCCTCCTACTCCTCATCCAGCCTTTTAGGGGTACAAACAATAGTAATTGGGGCCTAGTGTGCTTCTGTACGTGTGAGATACATACACTTTTTTTGATCATATTTTCTATTCCGCTATTCAATAAAAACCTTTGGGGATCAGTTAAATTGCGGGATAGTCTGTGTTGGTACGTGTGAGATCCACCTTTCCAAGTTTTTGGGGTTCATCTCATACTTCTGAAGATTTGAGGGTGCTGCCTGTTCCATACTCCTCCTACTCCTCATCCAGCCTTTTAGGGGTACAAACAATAGTAATTGGGGCCTAGTGTGGTTTTGTACGTGTGAGATACATACACTTTTTTTGATCATATTTTCTATTCCGCTATTCAATAAAAACCTTTGGGGATCAATTAAATTGCGGGATAGTCTGTGTTGGTACGTGTGAGATCCACCTTTCCAAGTTTTTGGGGTTCATCTCATACTTCTGAAGATTTGAGGGTGCTGCCTGTTCCAAACTCCTCCTACTCCTCATCCTGCCTTTAGGGGTACAAACAATAGTAATTGGGGCCTAGTGTGCTTCTGTACGTGTGAGATACATACACTTTTTTTGATCATATTTCCTATTCCGCTATTCAATAAAAACCTTTGGGGATCAATTAAATTGCGGGATAATCTGTGTTGGTACGTGTGAGATCCACCTTTCCAAGTTTTTGGGGTTCATCTCATACTTCTGAAGATTTGAGGGTGCTGCCTGTTCCAAACTCCTCCTACTCCTCATCCTGCCTTTAGGGGTACAAACAATAGTAATTGGGGCCTAGTGTGGTTCTGTACGTGTGAGATACATACACTTTTTTTGATCATATTTTCTATTCCGCTATTTAATCAAAACCTTTGGGTATAAACAATTAAATTGCGGGATAGTCTGTGCCGGTACGTGTGAGATACACCTTTCCAATTTTTGGGGCGCATCTCATACTGCCGAGGATTTGAGGGTGCTTCAGTCTGCCTCCTGCCTGTTCCGAACTCCTCCTACTCCTCTTTTTAAATTTGTTTGGCGCATCTCCTTCTACCGCCGAGGATTGCAGGGCGCTTCAGTTTGGCTCCTGTTCCCAACTCCTCCTACTCCTCTTCCTCATCCTGCCTTTAGGGTACAAAAAATTGTAATCGGGGCCTAGTTTGTGTTTGTACGTGTGAGATACACCGTTTTGTAAAATTTATCCTATTCCGCTATTCAATATACACCCTGTTTGAGTGTAAAAAATTAAATTGCGGGATAGTCTGTATCGGTACATGTGAGATACACCTTTTTTAATTTGTTTGGCGCATCTCCTTCTACCGCCGAGGATTGCAGGGCGCTTCAGTTTGCCTCCTGTTCCCAACTCCTCCTACTCCTCTTCCTCATCCTGCCTTTAGGGTACAAAAAATTGTAATCGGGGCCTAGTCTGTGTTTGTACGTGTGAGATACACCGTATTATAAATTTTTTCCTATTCCGCTATTCAATATACACCCTTTTGGAGTGTAAAAAAATTAAATTACGGCATAGTCTGTATTGGTACGTGTGAGATACACCTTTTAAATTTGTTTGGCGCATCTCCTTCCCCCGCCAAGGATTGCAGGGCGCTTCAGTTTGCCTCCTGTTCCCAAATCCTCCTACTCCTCTTCCTCATCCTCCCTTTAGGGTACAAAAAATTTTAATCGGGGCCTAGTCTGTGTTTGTACGTGTGAGATACACCGTTTTTTATCCTATTCCGCTATTCAATATACACCCTTTTGGGGTAAAAAACATTAAATTGCGGCATAGTTTGCATATTTGACTGTGAGATACACCCGTGCGATACTGTTGTTGTTTTGTTCCGCTATTCAATAAACACCTTTCTAGGGCAAGATCTTAAATTACAGAAATATGAGGAGACCGTCAAATAGGGGCCGTGGCCTGGGTCGTGGTGCTGCTGGTAGAGCTCCTGTTGCAAGGAGAGGACGTGGTCGATCTGTGCCAGCTACACGCACAAGTGAAACACCTTCCTCAAGTGTTAGTAGGCGACAGAACCTGCATCAGTATTTGGTAGGGCATCATACGCCTCTAGAAGTGATGAGGCCAGAACACAGAGAGGCGATAGTAGATTGGTTTGCTGCTGACAGTGCCTCCAGTTCCTTCACATTGTCTCCCACCCAGTCTACTGCAGAAAGGTCAGAGTTGGCACCTGCAGCCGATGTCCAACCGTCTTTCACCTCACCCCCTTGCAAATCAGGCAAGCAGTCTGAGTCCCAAGCCATACAGCAGTCTCTTCTTCTTTTTGAGGACTCTGTCAGCAGGGTTTCCCAGGGCCATCCACCTAGCCCTGCCCTAGAAGTGGAAGAGATTGAGTGCAGCGATGCCCAACCACTTATTTCTCAAGATGAGTACATGCAAGGACCATCGCAGCACGTCTCCGATGATGACGAAACGCAGGTGCCAACTGCTGCGACGTTCAGCATTGTGGAGACCGACAAGGAGGGCAGGGGTGAAGACTGGGTGGAAGATGATGTGGAGGACGATGAGGTCCTCGACCCCACATGGAATGAACGTCATGCAGGTGACCTGAGTAGTTTGGAGGAAGAGGCGGTGGTCGCACAGAGCCACCAGCACAGCAGAAGAGGGAGCAGGGTGCAGAAGCGGAGCGGCCGTGCCCTAGACACTACGCCCGCTACTGCCCAACGCAGCAAGGGAACGAGCGCACCAAAGTCAGCTCAAAGGAGTTCTCTAGCGTGGAAGTTCTTTAGAAAATGTGCTGATGACAGGACACGAGTGGTTTGCACCCTGTGCAATCAGAGCCTGAAGCGAGGCATAAACCTTCTCAACCTGAGCACAACCTGCATGATCAGGCATCTAAGTGCAAAGCACGAGCTTCAGTGGAGCAGACACCTTCAAAACCAAGAAACGTCTCTGGCTCATCCTGCTTCTTCTTCTGCTGCAGTCTCGGCCGCTCCAGCCACATCTGTAGTGATACCGGCACCTGCCACCCCGCAAACAGAGGATCTGTCAGCAACACCACCACCTGGGTCACCAACCATCTCCACAATGTCCCGTGGAAGCGTTCAGCTTTCCATCTCCCAAACACTTGAGAGGAAGAGGAAGTACCCCCCTACCCACCCGCGATCCCTGGCCCTGAATGCCAGCATTTCAAAATTCTTGGCCTTTGAAATGCTGTCATTCTGTCTGGTGGAGACGCACAGTTTTAAAAACCTTATGTCGGTGGCTGTCCCACAGTACGTCCTGCCCAGCCGCCACTACTTTTCCAGGCAAGCCCTCCCTTCCCTGCACAACCAAGTGGGGGAAAAAATCAGGTGTGCACTGCGCAACGCCATCTGTGGCAAGGTCCACCTAACTACCGATACGTGGACCAGTAAGCACGGTCAGGGGAGTTATATCTCCCTAACGGCACACTGGGTAAATGCAGTGGCGGATGGGCCTGAGGCGGATAGCAATTTGGCGCATGTCCTTCCACCACCGAGGATTGCAGGGCGCTTCAGTTTGCCTCCTGTTCCTAACTCCTCCTACTCCGCTTCCTCATCCTCTACCGCCTCCTCGTCTGGACAGCGTAACACCTTCACCACCAACTTCAGCACGGCCAGGGGTAAACGACAGCAGGCAGTTTTAAAACTTGCCTGTTTGGGGAACAAACCACACACCGCGCAGGAGTTGTGGAGGAGCATGGAACAGCAGACAAATGAGTGGTTGCTGCCAGCGAGCCTCAAGCCCGGCCTGGTGGTGTGCGATAACGGGCGAAATCTCATAGCAGCTCTGGGCCTAGCCGGTCTGACGCACATCCCTTGCCTGGCGCATGTGCTGAATTTGGTGGTGCAGAGGTTCCTTAAAAACTACCCCGATATGTCAGAGCTGCTGCAGAAAGTGCGGGCCGTCTGTGCGCACTTTCGGCGTTCTCACCCTGCTGCTGCTCGCCTGTCAGCGCTGCAGCGTAACTTCGGCCTTCCCGCTCACCGCCTCATATGTGACGTGCCCACAAGGTGGAACTAAATCTTGCACATGCTGCAAAGACTGTGCGAGCAGCAGCAGTCCATAGTGGAGTTTCAGCTTCAGCACGCACGCGTGAGTCGCTCTGCGGAACAGCACCACTTCACCACCAATAACTGGGCCTCCATGCGAGACCTGTGTGCCTTGTTGCGCTGTTTTGAGTACTCCACCAACATGGCCAGTGCCGATGACGCCGTTCTGAGCTTAACTATCCCACTTCTATGCCTCCTTGAAAAAACAATTCGGGCGATGATGGAAGAGGATGTGGCACAGGATGAGGAGGAGGAGGAGGAGGAGGAGGAGGATGAAGAGGTAACATTTCCAAGGCTTTCAGGGCAGTCATTCACAAGGGGCTCCGAGGGTGGGTTCCTGCACACACAAATGCCAGGGACACAATTGTCCAGCAGGGGCACAGTTCTGGAGGATGAGGAGGAGGAGACGGAGGAGGAGGAGATGGAACCATGTTCACAGCAGGGTGGCACCCAGGCCAGCTCATGGCCATCACTGGTGCGTGGCTGGGGGGATACAGAGGACACGGACGATACACCTCCCACAGAGGACAGACTTTCGTTGCCTCTGGGCAGCCTGGCACACATGAGCGATTACATGCTGCAGTGTCTCCACCATGACCACCGAGTTGCCCACATTCTAAATTGTGCTGATTACTGGGTGGCCACGCTGCTGGATCCCCGTTACAAGGACAACGTACCGTCCTTAATTCACTCACTGGAGCGCGATCGCAAGATGCGCGAGTACAAGCGCACGCTGGTAGACGCGATGCTGCTGGCATTCCCACCTGACAGCGGGGCCACAGTGGAAGCACAAGGCAGAGGAGGAGGAGGAGGAAGAGGTCGCCAACGCAACCAGGGCACTGCCAGCACCTCAGAAGGCAGGGTTAGCATGGCCGAAATGTGGAAAAGCTTTGTCAGCACGCTACAACAAACAGCAGCACCAGCAGCTCATATGGAACATCTTAGCAGGAGGCAGCATTTCAGGAACATGGTGGAGCAGTATGTGTGCACACGCCTAGACGTACTGAATGAGGGGTCTGCCCCCTTCAACTTCTGGGTCTCCAAGTTGGGCACATGGCCTAAACTTGCCCTTTACGCCTTGGAGGTGCTGGTGTGCCCTGCAGCCAGTGTATTATCTGAACGGGTATTTAGCACGGCTGGGGGCGTTATCACAGACAAGCGCAGCTGCCTGTCCAGAGACAATGTGGACAAGCTCACGTTCATTAAAATGAACCAGGCATGGATCCCACGGGACATTTCCGTACCTTGTGCAGAATAGCGATGGATACCGACCTTACCCAGCCATTGTTACATTTTTGCACTTTCTCACTCTTTTGGGGTGTACCCTCATTTAAAATTTGTGAAAAGAAGTAGTTGGCTACCTCGTCCTCCTCAGGGCCAGATTAACGTAGGGGCTATTGGAGCTGCAGCTCCAGGCCCCTACCTTTATATAGGCCCCGGGTTGGCCATATTCACTGTTACCGCTCTTCTGTCACTTGTAAACACAGAAGTCTGGCTTCTATGCTCGCTTCCCCAGGCAGCTCCCTCAGAACCTCCCCACACAGCACGAAGGCGGGACAAGGAGGGACAGTTGCCGATGCATGGATGTGTTTATGGGCTTCAGAGACAGCATCCCATGTTGAATTAGTTGGCTACCTCGTCCTCCTCAGGGCCAAATTAACGTAGGGGCTATTGGAGCTGCAGCTCCAGGCCCCTACCTTTATATAGGCCCCGGGTTGGCCATATTCACTGTTACCGCTCTTCTGTCACTTGTAAACACAGAAGTCTGGCTTCTATGCTCGCTTCCCCAGGCAGCTCCCTCAGAACCTCCCCACACAGCACGAAGGCGGGACAAGGAGGGACAGTTGCCGATGCATGGATGTGTTTATGGGCTTCAGAGACAGCATCCCATGTTGAATTAGGCATGCATGGCTGCACCCTTCCTCCTCTGGGTGCATGCCAAGGCACGGCCCTTAAGGCCCTTCAAAATCCTCAGCACCAAGCCCATGATGCTCTTAATCCGGCCCTGGTCCTCCTCCACCGCCGCTTCCACCTACACCGCCCATAGGTGTGCGCAGTCTATTGCATTAGGGTGTGCACCCCAAAGTTGAAATACACATGCATGTGTTTGCCTACATGTACATGGCCCCGATACTTTACTCTCCCTGCTGGCAAAGAGAAATAGAGCAGAGCAGGTCCGAGGGAGATCTTTCCCATCTCCTCACTGGCAAACAGAGCGATAATGCTATGTGCCCTAGGTGATTAGGTCGTGCCCAGGCACATCCGGCACACCCTGTGCGCACGCCTATGAGACCGCCACATCCACCACCACCTCAACCTCCCTCCTACTCCATATGGGCCTCGTCCTTCAGAGATGAAGAACATTGTTTTATTTTTCTGTTTTTTTTTTTGTTGTTTTAAGTTATTTCCCTATCCACATTTGTTTGCAGAGCACTTGCCGTGCTCTTAACAACGTTTTGCTGCCATTTGCAGCACTCTAGCCCTTTCCATTGGTGTTTTAGAGCCATTTTAGTGCCTGAAAGTTCGGGTCCCCATTGACTTCAATGGGGTTCGGTGTCCGGGAAAAGTTCGGCAAAAGTCCGGGACACGGACCCGGACTTTTTTTAAAGTTCGGCCGAACCCGCCGAACACGGACATCCAGGTGTCCGCTCAACTCTAATCACAATACTTTGTACATCCAGGTGGATTATACCATTTTTTTTTTGAAGGACAAATTGGGCTTCCATTTGGTGGTAAATGGTTGTGGATATCTCCTGATTTTTTGTATTATTAAAGAAAAACTGGCCCAAAATAGTAAAAAAATATATATATTTTTTAAATTTATATATATATTTTTGTACATTGTATATTTTTACCATCATAACTACCGCCAAAGAGCAACCCAAAATAAATTTTACTGCTCCTCATGATTGCATTGATACCACTTAGGTGTATGGTATTTATACCCGTAGTACAGACCAGAAACCATAGTGCATATTTTGTTTGTTTTTTTTGTCCTACCTAAAACATACTTACACGGGTAAATGACACTGATACTAATTTTAGAAAATTAAAAAAAAAATCCTGCCCAAAAATATACTGATCTATGACCCTGACCTTGATATTTGAGCCTTACTTGACCCAAACCCAAACATTAACCCTGGCACTGACCTAGATCAAACCTTGATCTAGGTATTTTTTCTTTATTTTAATTTTTTTTACGCACACTTGTTTTTTTTTTTTTTTGGAGAGACAAAGATACAATGTATCTTTCTTCTACGTACACAGAGAGAGAAACTCAGGGGCAGGCTTCACAGTGACTGATCACTGTGGTAGCCAATCAGAGGCTACCACAGCGATCAGGTGACCCAGAATTGGGAGTTCCGGGTCCGGATCATTAGTATGGGGCTCAGGGCTCTCGGTGATCCATCCAGCTGATCGGACAACAGTTGGATGGAAACTGACAAGCAGTCTGTTTCCATCAGACAGCTGCATAGAAAAGAGTGGGCTGTGTCCGCATACCGGAGCGGACACAGATATCGGCTGTGTTTCTCCCAGCATCAACAACGTTTCCCACTCGGCTATAGGTATCGTCACTATACAGGACACAATGAAAATGGAATGTAGAGGTAGTCTATGGGGAAGGGTCAGATATTAAGGAGAGGAGGGAGGCACCAATGTCTGACCAGGGTCCCCAGATTTTATAGAATGTCCCAGGGCAGCCTCTAACCTCATAAATTAATTTGTACAGAGGCAAGTTCTGGTTAAGAAGACTTTTTCACATGCCAATATGCAAGGACTCAGAGTGAATCCACTGCAAGGCTATTGTTTTCCTAAATATAGTAAGGATCTAAGAAATTGTTTGGCCGTAACTGAAATGTCTAAGTCTTCAAAAATGCCCAGCAGGCACCATTTAGGTATATACACGTTCGGTAAATCAGAAAGAAATGCGGTAACTGCTGTCCAAAATGGTCTAACCCTATCGCAGGCCCAAACCATGTGCAGGAAGTCCCCAGCCTCTTTTTACATTCATGGCATACAGGGGTGTCACGTTTCTGCATATGGAATAATCGCTGTGGAGTGTAGTATGTTCTATGTAAGTACCGTTATTAGATACGTTTGTCCCTAGTAGATAAAACCGTGCCAGGGAATCGGTTAACAACTCCTGCCAGGTCTCAGGAGAGGGGTTAGGAATATCCGTATACCACCTCTACTGTACTTAAAGGAGCTGTGGCGATGGCCTATCTATGAGAAGCAGGTAGAACGTAGAAATAAGCCATGTATGGTTTGGTTGGAGAAGTGCCCATTCTAGTTTGGAGTTACAGAGAGTTATGCTTCAAAGCCCTAACTGTGTTTTTGCCACTTGTCTAAGCTTTTGGTACCTGAAATGCCACCCAGCAGGGATTCCTAGCTCTTGTTGCAACTGCGAGAATGACTTAAAGGTACCCCCCTGGTATAGTTGGTGTAAAATGTATTAAATCTTTGACGCATTTGGAGGTAGATCTCAATCTCATCCTTTAGGAACACAGGCCATAAATGTGATGTCTTGCCTCGAATTTAAAAAAAAATTTAATTATTTAGTTTGCTACAAAAAGATATTACATTATTTAAAATTACTTTAAAAGTACTTTGCACTTAGATCTCAATGTTTAACCCAGGGGCTAAAAAAAAAAAAAAAAAAACGAGTAAAATTAAAAATGCCCAGATTCTTTAATTCATGTTGATCTAGCCCAAAATTTTAAAGAATCATGAAAGAAAAATGCAGTTACTGGTGAAGATGTGAGATGAAGGCACTAGATAGAAAAAAAAGTTGTGCATGGAATAACAGCAAAAAATAAAAAAAGGCACTAAATGGAAAACATGAGGCATTTACTTTGTGCCCGAAGGTCTAGTAACACCCCTGTGCACTACAAAATCCTAGTATTTGTAAGGCCCTCAAATAATAAAGCTGCACATGCCTATTCCATAGAGTCATTGGGTTTAATCACTTAATGATGCAGTTGGATTTCCAGGAGCATTTGTCAGCATATCTTTTGCCTCAAATACAAAAACTGCCTTTGAGACAAAACCCATGCTTTAAGTTTAACATACGACTTCCTCTTATGCAGACAATTAGGTCTAGCACTCAAATAGAACAATGAACCAAGAAAAAAAAATCTTAGGTGTACAATTTTTTTAGCAAGTCATGCATTTAACAAAACCAATTACAGTAAACAGTTCAATAACTGAGCTGCTAGTGATTTGCAGGAAACAGAATGCAAAAGTTTTAATATAAGATCAAAAAGACAACAGGAGATAAGTATAAATTTCCTTTTAGGTCTTGTTCACCCTTGCTCAAAATACTGATGCCTAGCAAACGGGCCTATAGCATTAATACAAGTTGTACGTTGAGTTTGATAAGCAATTAATGCGCACAAAAACTATCCCTAAATGCCCAATGTGTCTTTGACGTGCATTAAAGACACACCCCAGCTGCCTTTTTTTGCCTACTGTAAACAAGGAATAATGCACCGCAAACATAACGCCCTGCAGACGCGTGCTGGCGCATTAGCATGTTGCCATAGGTGCTAGACCTAATTGTCTGCATAAGAGGAAGTCGTATGTTAAACTTAAAGCATGGGTTTTGTCTCAAAGGCAGTTTTTGTATTTGAGGCAAAAGATATGCTGACAAATGCTCCTGGAAATCCAACTGCATCATTAAGTGATTAAACCCAATGACTCTATGGAATAGGCATGTGCAGCTTTATTATTTGAGGGCCTTACAAATACTAGGATTTTGTAGTGCACAGGGGTGTTACTAGACCTTCGGGCACAAAGTATATGCCCCATGTTATAGATAGAAGGCGTTGAGATGTTTAAACTCCTTCCACACTCCACATGAAGGATCACTGACACAACACAAATGCTTCATGTTTTAATACTGTGAACAGCACAGTGTGCTGTTCATATTATCAAGGGCCGACTGCTATTCTCGGAGTTTGAGGAGAGCTAAATACACATCTCAATCTCCTGCTTTTACTGTTACCTCTGCTGTCTTTTCTGAGCTGGTCCATTAAAAGCACTCAATATTTTCATCTAGAGCGATCTCCAATTTTCACACTTGCTATTTAATTGCTTCCTGTTTGGGTCATTGTAAAATGACATTCAGACATGAACCCTATTGTTCTGGGAGCACATCATAAGAGAACATGCCTTGGGTGACTCCTCTAGACAGCTCTCCGGCCCGATCTGTCCACTGGACACAGCAGATGACTAATCAGTGCACTGGCCACTGCTGGTAACACCGGATTGCTGTGATTAATCACAGCAGATCACATGACAGTTGTAAACCATTAATGACTTCCTTTCATGCCATTCATTGTCAGTGGCGTCACTAGGGTTGGTGTCACCTGGTGCGGTAAAACATGGTGTCACCCCCCCCCCCCCCCTATATTCGGGCCGGGCAGCAGCTCAGCGTTGGAGTTTTTTTAGCAGGTTGCGATGGTCAATAAGGACTACAGGATAGAAGGTTAGGCACTTCCTAATGGCTCAGTCCCTAGGAGCAGTAACGGATAATGGCTGACAGGCCATCCTGCCAGACCCAGCAAAAATGCAGCAGTGATCCCTCCGGTTAGATGTTTGCTCCCTCTGGGTTAACCAGGCTGACTTTGGTCAGTAGTGTAGCTCGTCTGTACCCTGGCAGTGACACAGTCTTTCTCTCTCTGCTGGTGCTGGGCAGCAGCATGGCCCTCTCTCTGGTGGTGCTGGGCAGTGTGGCCCGCTCTCTGGTGGTGCTGGGCAGTATGGCCCTCTCTCTGGTGGTGCTGGGCAGTGTGGCCCTCTCTCTGGTGGTGCTGGGCAGTGTGGCCCTCTCTCTGGTGGAGCTGGGCAGTGTGGCCCTCTCTCTGGTGGTGCTGGGCAGTGTGGCTCTCTCTCTGGTGGTGCTGGGCAGTGTGGCTCTCTCTCTGGTGCTGGGCAGTGTGGCTCTCTCTCTGGTGGTGCTGGGCAGTGTAGCTCTCTCTGACTTCCCCCAGCACAGTCCTCTTTATGGTGTAGCACTCACTACCTCAGCTTTTTCCCAGGTTCCCAGTCCTCAATCTCTCCCCCAAGCAGAGTGCATGATGGGGGCTGTGGTCTGCTCTCTGTGGACAACAAATGGGGCCGCCAATCTTCCGGGACTACATGTCCCACGATGCCCCCCCTAGTCTCTTCTGATTGGCCCTCTGCGGTGGCCAGCGGGAAGGGAAACAGACCGGGCAGTAAGCTGGGCGGCAATCAGATGAGAGCCGCTCTCTCTTGTCTTGCACTGCTGACAGGAGAAAAGAGGGGGGTAAGTGGGGAAGATAAACTGACAGCCCACAGCTCGCTACCTGTTCTCTGGTGGACTGAGCGAGGAAAAGAGCCTGCTGTCACCGCTTAATCATACCTCCCAACTTTTGAACTTCACAATGAGGGACACTGGAGGAGTGAAAAGACCTGCGGCATGCTAGCTTGCGGTAAATTGTGGGAGGGGCTTAAGGGATATGTTTAAACAAAACCCAGACTTCCTTGTACCTATAAAATATGCTTCGATTGCTTTGTCTGAGCCTACCTAAAGAATAAATTCAATAAAATAGTCAGCGACTGCATAGCAACCAGCAACTGTTGAGACAATGAAGACTTTGGTGAGAAGTATATAATGTACAGTATTGTGCATACAGTGCAGGAGTGTGTAAAGCAGAGCACAGGGGTTGGGGAGTGCTGCAGCCAGTGACGGGTTTAGGATACATAGTGCAGGCTTCAGTGGTCCAGGGTGTGTAATGCAATGGGTTCAAGATTTAGATGAATGTAATGCACAGAGGGCTATAGCCAGTGCCAGGTTTAGGAGTACATGATACACACAGAGAGCATGGTCCAGGAGTACATAATGCACAGAACGCAGGGCCCAGGAGTGTGTAATTTATAAAAAAAAAATTAGGAGTACCAAACAAAAAGAGTGCAGGAGACAGGGGTGTGTAACTCACAGTGTAGGGGTAAGGAAAGGGCAAAATTCCTCCCACATACAAGAGATGGTCAGAGACTACAGACATGATAAAAGAGATGGTCAGAGACTACTGACATGATACAGGAGATGGTCAGAGACTGTGGAAATAATACAAGAGATGGACAGAGACTACAGACACGATACAAGAGATGGTGAGAGACTTTGGAAATAATACAAGAGATGGTCAGAGACTGAGGACATGATACAGGAGACAGTCAGAGACTGCGGACATGATACAAGAGACTGTCAGAGACTGCGGACATTATACAGGAGACGGTCAGAGATTCCTGACGTTTATACAGGAGACGGTCAGACTGCAGACATTATATAGGAGACGGTCAGAGACTGCGGACATTATACAGGAGACGGTCAGAGACTGTGGACATTTTTCAGGAGATGGTCAGAGACTGCAGACATGATACAGGAGACGGTCAGAGACTGCGGACATGATACAGGAGACGGTCAGAGACTGCGAACATTATACAGGAGACGGTCAGAGACTGCAGACATTATACAGGAGACGGTCAGAGACTGCGGACATTATACAGGAGACGGTCAGAGACTGCGGACATTATATAGGAGACGGTCAGAGACTGCGGACATTACACAGGAGACGGTCAGAGACTGCGGACATTTTTCAGGAGACGGTCAGAGACTGCGGACATAGTACAGGAGACGGTCAGAGACTGCGGACATTATACAGGAGACGGTCAGAGACTGCGGACATTATACAGGAGACGGTCAGAGACTGCGGACATTATACAGGAGACGGTCAGGGACTGCAGACATTTTTCAGGAGGCGGTCAGAGACTGCAGACATGATACAGGAGACGGTCAGTGACTGCGGACATTATACAGGAGACGGTCAGAGACTGTGGACATTATATAGGAGACGGTCAGAGACTGCGGTTATTATACAGGAGACGGTCAGAGGCTGCGGACATTATACAGGAGACGGTCAGAGACTGCGGACATGGTACAGGAGATAATGGAGACTGGGAGCATGCTTCTGTAGTATACAAGAGACTGGAGACATAGTACATGACATATTACAGCAGCAGTCTCCTAAAACGTAAAATACTGTTGAAGTTCAATTTTCTTGAAGTTAAAAAGAACATGAATGATCCCTTCCAGTGATAATGTGCCAGCAGTGCAAGGGTTACTTCTAATTTATCTTGTCCCAGCTTCTCTTATCTTGAAGGAGAATGCCATTCAGACAGCTCCCCCCTCCTGCTCTGTGTATAGGAAGTAAACATCACAGCAAGAAGAGGAGGGGCGGCTTCAGTGTACTCCGAGTCTGTACACACAAGTGACAAGAGAAGACTGCAGGCAGCTGGAGAGACATCCCGGCCAACATACAAAGTGTTGCCCGCGGCGTGTAGACAACCCGCACAACCCACGGGCATTTCAGGAAGGTTGGGAGGTTTAGGCTTAGATGGTGTCACCCCTCTGGCGGGTGTCACCCGGTGCAGACCGCACCCACCGCACCCCCATAGCGACGCCACTGTTCATTGTATACAATTGTGTTGCTAGCTGTGATTGGTCACAGTGATCACTTGGTACAGACAGGGCCAATCACAGCTCATTTGTACTATGTGATTAGCTGTGGCCAATCTTAGCTAATCACAATAATACACAGTGTCTACACACTGTCATTCAGTAAAAAAGTTTGCTTATAGCAGTGAAATTCACTGCTTTCAGCAATCATTATTTAAAAAAAATCCTGATCAATTAATTAAAAAAAAATATAAATAAAAATAAAATAAAAGATAAGAAATATAAAAAAATCAAATTATTTTTTTTTTTGTTTATATATACTTAAGTCAAACAGTAGGTTTCAGGTTGATAGGCAGATGAAAATGTCTCTGGTTTTAAAGGAAATATGCTTGTTTATGTAGCAATTGTATAACATGTGTGGCTTACTCTTAGTGGGCAAAGAACAGGGAAAATTTTGACCACAAAAACATTTTTTTAATAGGATTTGTGACCCTACCCACAGCCCACTATTGCAGCTGATATGTACTAGAAGACTAGCGGAAATGGCTACTGCATTCAAAGGAACTACTCACATTATAAAATAGCCTAATACATATCATGAGTTTGTTAGAGACTACTCACATGTTAGATTGTCAAAATAAATAAATAAATAAATAAAATAAATAAGCAGGCTGCTACTGCCACTTGCTTAAAATGCAAGTTGCCTGGCTGTCATTGTTTTTTTTTTGCTTTTTTTTTTTTGCTTCAATAATTTCTGAGTGATGGGCCTGGAATGAGTACAGTAGGCCAAGCATTCTGGTACACCATCTAGTTAAACCCTGAACAGTACGATAGTAGAGGCTGTGGGTGAGGTATAAGATGCCTTGGATCTCTCATAAATATTCCACTGCGGTTTGTTAGGACATGTCTCTACTTACACATTTACCAAGTCAAGATTTCCTTCAGGTTTACAGATAATACTCCAATGACCTGTATGCATTAAGTGCATGTTGCATTATGACCATAGAAGCCATTGAGCAGTAGTCTACGCGATTAGTAAACACTGGAAAATTAATGAAACTGCCTGACTAGTTACTTTGGAAACAATGCCTAGTGTATCTCTATATAAATCATTGTTAATATAATTATTATTCATGTATATAGTATCATAATTTCCCATGGTGCTGTACACAGTATTTGGTAGAGCAAAGATGGTTAACAAGTGCATATAGTTGTGTACCAGAACATAGCAACAACAAGGAGAGAAAGACAGCCCTGCACATCTGTGCTTACAATTACTGCTAATAAATGTTGTGAAGGGCATCCAATCAAATTTCTTTTTGTATCAGTTTGGAGCAGGAGTCTCCAAACTTTCTAAACCAAGGGCCAGTTTACTGTTCTTCAGAATAAATGGGGCTGGACTGTTGCCAGTGGGAGTAGGAAATGCCCCAGCATCAGTGGGAGTAGCAATGCCCCAGGTTTGATAGTCAGTGGGTGCAAAAAGTAACAAAGCACCTGTGGTCAGTAGGGAGAGGAATAGTGCTCCATCATTGGCATTAGTGTGAGGAACAGTGCCACATTGTTGACATCAGCCGAAAAAATAGCACCCCATTATTGGGGTCAGCGGGAGGGCTAGCGCTCCATCTTTGATATCAGTGGAAGGAACAGCATTCCAGTGTTTATATCAGTGGGAAGAATTTTGTCCCACCGTTGGTGTCAGTGGGTGGAATAGTGCTCCATCTATGATGTCAGTGGGAGGAATAGTGGTTGTGACGGTCTGACCCCCTCTCACCGTCACGAGTTCCCCTCTCACCGTCACAAGTTCCCCTTTTTCAGAACATCAAATATTTCATCTAGGTGAAATAACACCGGCATGGCATAACACCCCCCCCCCCCTTTTTTTTTTTTTTTTTTTTTGGTGTGTGAACACACTCAAAGACTAACACCCTGTGCATAAAAAAGTGCACACTTGCAAAACGTGAGACACACAAAAAGTGCACAGGGTCGTACACATAGCCCTCCTCCGAAGAGGAAGGGCCCTAACCCTGATCCCCCGGGGTGCAAGACTCCTGACGGGGACTAAGGTACTCACTATGGCCTGCCCAGCCGAAACCAGGCAGACCCCGTTCTCCAGGGGGACTGCCGAAACAGCCCACCCCAAGTACTTGGTGGGGCTCCCCCGAAGGGAGACCCCATGAGAGAGGGCGAACTAAGCCAGAAGGCCATATCCACCCCCTCCCAAGACGTTCAGGGCAGGCCCGAGGACCTACGCCATACTTGTCGTGCATAACACCCCCCATTTTTTTGTTGAAAATGTAATCTTTATTTGTATAAAAGATATGCAAAAAACAATACTTTGTCGGGGTACATTCTCCCCTGTACTGCAACGCAGCACATAAATACACTACATTACAATACATTTCCGGTCATACAAATAAATACATTCAATCAAATACATTCAGTCTGCGGTATGATGCCTGATGTGTTGTGTGGAGTAAGGATACCCCGTGCCATCACATCATGCATGACGCCGCAATGCCCCTAAAGCATGAAACTTGAAAAACGTTGTCTGTACGTTGCGTTAGTCAGTCAGTCAATCAAACAATATTACATTTAAAAAAAGCAACAGGTGTGATGGGGGGTGGGAGAGTGGGGTAGGGGGAGGGGAATGAGATCACAAGCCCGAAGCTTTATTGAATGGACAAAGACACACAAGGGAGAGTGGGGGAAAGGGAAATCTTCAGACCTCCTCTTCCTCCATGAGATCCATCAGGTTATAGTCTTTGAGCAGACCGTGAACCAGTCTGCGACAGTCCTCAATGGACATCCTCTCCCGCTGGTGGATAAGGCGCTTTCTGGCGCACCATAAAGCATCCTTAAAGCAACACAACACCCGCCAGGCGTTGTCAATGTCCTCCTGTGAAAAAAATTCTGTGAAAAAGTCCATTCAGCACACCGAAGTGTGTGATGGCAGTCTGTGGAACAAAGTCTCTAAGTTCAGGTTCCAAGGCCCTTAACAGGCTCTGTGCAAAGGAGCATTCCCAGAAAACGTGAAAAGGCGCTTCCTCATGAATGATGCAAAAAGGGCAGTGCCTGTATCTGGCACCCCCCATACATGAGCCAAGGCTTAATTCTGGGTAAAAGAGTCTCTTTATTGACCAGTCTCACACACATATATATATAGCACAGGGACACATCCCCCCTTCCTGACCAGGTCAGGGCTCCAATAACATTATCATGTAGATGAGATTGTGTACAGAAAGAGAATTAACCTGAACCAATTATCTAGCCATCTGGACAGAAGTTCATTAGCAATTAACATGGAGTCCCACAGCACACCTTAATATACAAACAATAGGAAGACCACCAGGGATAGACTGCCCGTCTCTGACACCAAAGAACATGTAACAGAGGCCAAGGTGAATAGCTCTTTCAATGAACATATTCAGAATCAAACAGGCCAGGGATAGTCTTCATATATTTCTTGAGATATATTCCTGACAATTATTACTGTCCCATTTGAGTAATCCAAACCAAATGTACGAAATGAGTCCAGGGTTCTCCTTCACAGAGTCCAGAGTTATAGGGTTCTCCTTCACAGTGGTCCATTGTTTATATCAGTGGGAAGAATTGCGCCCCATTTTTGGTGGCAGTAGAAGGAATAGTGCCCCTTTATTTGTGTCAGTGGAAGGAATAGCAGCCCATTGTTGGTGTCAGTGAGAGGAATTATGTCTCTGGGGGTTGATTTACTAAAACTGGAGAGTAAAAAATCTGGTGCAGCTGTGCCTGGTAGCCAATCAGCTTCTAACTTCAGCTTATTCAGTTAAGCTTTGACAATAAAACCTGGAAGCTGATTGGTTTCTATGCAAGATGCACCAGATTATACACTCTCCAGTTTTAGTAAATCAACTCCTTGGTGTCAGTAAAAGGAATAGCTCTCATTGTTGATGTTAGTAGGAGGAATAGTACCTCATCAGTGGAATGAATAGTGCCCCAAGTGCTGGATAAAGGCAACCAAAGGGCCAAAATTTTGAGACCACTGGTTTAGAGGAAAAACAGAAAGGTTGATAATAACTGCTGCTTCTTTATTGTAATTTATTGATCTCATTTATTGCTATACCTTATTAAATAAAAACAGTGAGGTTATTTATACCTACAATTCTAATATGGCTGCAGTTCTTAAAACAATGGTGATATTGTTATAGATACAGAACATGCTGTTGGAAGGGAAACCACATGCAAATAACATAGTTTTCATATTTGTTTTATGCAAAAAGTTTTTTTTTTACTAGTCTTCATGAACAAATATTTAATTGTTACAGATTAAGAGAACAGAAAATATAAAAAATTTCTTGAAGTAGATCGATGCAGTTTAGGAGGAGAACAGGTGCAAATGAAATGCAGCTAGAAACAAGCTGTATTTACTCATTAAAGCTTAACACACATGGGCCGAATGTCGAACGGCATTATCCTGTTTAATAGAAACCAGCTGATATTTGCCCTGTGTGTACGGCATCCAGTCCCACAGAAGCCTATCAAAGGGCCATGCCGGAAGAGGTCGGCTAACCTGGCTTTGTGCACTGGTGCGAAGTCATATTGGAACAGGAAAGGGCCATCAGCAAATTGTTCCCACAAAGTTGGGAGCATGAAAATGTCCAAAATGTCTTGGTATGCTGATGCCTTAAGAGATCCTTTCAATGGAACTAAGAGGCAAACCCCTGAAAAACAACCCCACACCATAATACCCCCCCACCAAATGATTTGGACCAGTGCACAAAACAAGGTCCATAAAGACATGGATGAGCGAGTTTAGAGTGGAGGATCTTGCATGGCCTGTTGCTCAACCTGATAAAACACCTTTGGGTTGAATTAGAGCAGAGACAGCGAGCCAGGCCTTCTTGTCCACATCAGTGCCTGACTTCACAAATGCACTTCTGGAAGAATAGTAAAACATTCCCAAAGACACAACCCAAAGACATCCTAAACCTTGTGGACAGCCTTCCTAGAAGAGGCTATTATAGCTGCAAAGGGTGGGCCAACGCAATATTGAACTCTACGGACAAAGACTGGGATGCCATTAAAGTTCATGTGCGTGTAAAGGCAGACGTACCAATACTTTTTTTTAATATAGTGTGTGTGTATATGTATATATGTAGTTGAGCAGGAAATATAGAGAAATATAGACCTCCAAATTATAAGTAACTAAAAAAACACCTTTCATACATATAATGCCCAGCACAATGTCTTGAGTGAGCTGGTAAGGTGGTTCTCCTCACAAACTTATATCCACCACAACCTGAAATTTTCATCCCAACATCTTCAGCCTTTTGTCAGTGTGTTTTGAAAGAGACTTTGAGTTAGGCTCCATGTACACGGGACGCTGGAAATGGCCGTTTAGGAGCAGTTGGGCGTTTTTTTTAGAAGCCCCTGAACCCATCTACATTTTATCTTATCTGTCCATGTACACCAGGTCATTTGCGGTCGTTTGTGGGCAGTTGCGTTCAGGGACTGTTTTTAGAACGCAATTATTTGCGTTTGAACGCGTGTTTCCCGGCGTTTCAAACGCAAAAACGCGACCGAACGCGTCCGAACGTGACCGAACGCGATGACCCGCGTTTGGCGTTCGCGTTTTTCCATTTTAAAGGGGAATAATTTTTTTGACCTCTAGGAACGGTTCTAAACGCAAACGCCCGCAAACGCCCGCTAAACGCGGGTACAAACGCGACCGAACGGACGTTTCAAACGTCCTAAAAATTCCAGCATTCAAAGGGACTTTTAACAACGTCCCGTGTACATGGAGCCTAAATAGGGATAGATAACAGAGTGTTGGAAGGGAGCATAGTTCCTGCTGTTGAGAACAACAATAACTACAGTCTGTCACATACACACTCAGTGTGCTTTAGAGAAATCTGGAGCTGATAAGAATAGACCACAAAGTGCTTGGAGGAAGAGATAGTGGCTGCTATACTACCACTATATAGTAGTAATGCTTAAAACTGTTAAATATACAGTCAGTTATATGCCCAAACAGTGGGTGTTGGAGACTTGGAGTAGATAGGGGGAGATCACACAGTATTTGCAAGAAGAGATAGATGTTGGTATACTATATGGTTCTGCTGAAAAGTACTATACCCAGTTCTGTATAAAACTGCCACATTACAGTAAATTGGAGTGTGGTGAACTACACAGTGTGTACCCATGTGTCCACTGTGCATTGAAGTGTGGGCTATATTGTTATCTGTATTCACAGTGAAAAGACCCAACAGTCCTTTCTAGGACTATCTTTTTTGTTTTTTTTTGTCTGTAAGGCCCCTTTCAGACCAAGCGGATCCGCCTGCTAAGGGGGGAATTCCTCTGCTGATCCCCACTGAGCAAGCAGATGACAGGTCCGTGTCCGCTCCGCTATGCAGAGCGGACAAGAACACGAACACAGCCCACTGTCCTCTATGGGACATGCAGTTAATTTCCATCCGATTGTCATCCGATCCGCCGGATGGATGGCGTACATACTGTATCGCCATATGTCTGTTTTTAGCAGGTTTTATTGAATCAGATGCCCGCTGGGTGTCAGCTGACATCTGCCGCTCCATAGAGAACAATGGGTGATCCGATCTGGTCTGCCTGAAAAACTAACAGGCAGATCAGATCGGTCCGCTTGTGTGAAAGGGGTCTAACAATTTAATTTGCTGCTTTGCTGCTGGGTCTATCCTTTTAGTTTTTTTTTTTTTGTTTGTTTGTTTTATTGTTTTTTATTTACATTTTCATATTTTTTTTTTTACTTTGTTAGGTAAATCCCCAAAAGTTTTGGGTTTAAAGTTTTCGAGTTGGGGATTATTGTTTTAAGGTTGTGGTTTAGTATTTTAGGTTTTATCTTTTTGAGGTACATTTTATTTTAATATAACTTGCTAGGGTCATTTTTTTTTTCAGGGCTAGCAATGTTAACTTCTGACATAGGCAAGCTGCCATTTATTTGCAGCACATCAAAGCATACCTATGCACTACAGTTTGGTGCACCAGACTGCTACATGCTGTCGCTGTTCAGTGTACCAAGGTGACAAATTATCAACCCTGCCCCCCCCTATTGTTGTAACTACTAAAAAAATTAGGCAATCCCCTATACAGGCAGTCCTCGAGTTACATACATCCGACTTACATACGACTCATACTTACAAACAGAGGGAGATAACAGGAAGTGAAAGGAAATCTACCCCTAGGAAAGGAAATACATTCCTGTAATAGCCGGTTCACACTATTACGACTTGCCAGGCGACTTGGTCAGCCTGGCAAGTCGCGCACCGTCGGGTCCATTGAGTAGTACAGGACCGGTTCTAATAGGAGCGACACAAGTCGCTCCGACTTAGAAAAAGGGTCCTGTACTACTTCAGGGTGACCTGGAGGCAACTTGCATAGACATTCATTAGATGAAGTCCGTGCAAGTCGCGCCAAAGTTGCGGTGCACGCGACTTCACAGATCGCACCTGAAGTCAGAGCGACCTAATGTGAACGGGGACTTAGAGTTATCATGGGGAAAAAGGTGTCTCCACAGAAGCCTTATCATCAATCTTTATTTACACTACTACCTAAAATTTTCAAAATCTAATTGTCACAGGGACAGAAGGTTAGGTGAAATCTTCTAAACAGGAGCACAGACAGAAAAAGCCAACATTACGGGGGTATAAACCCTTCCCTATGCCATCTAAAAAATGTAAAAACATTTTTTTTGGCTGGAGTTACACTAAAAAAATGGACCTGTTCGAACCTAAATACAATTTCTTTGTAACCCAGGGACTGCCTGTATTCATAACATCTAGCAGGTCTAAAGGGAGAGGCAGAAGTTCTGCACACGTAGATAGTAGGTTTTGCATCTGCACATAAACCATTTGGTTCACTTTTCAAAGACTATTGGGTATTTAGCATTGACCACTTGCCAAAGCTTGCATTGTACACTCTAATTTTTATTTCATAATGAAACCTTAACAAAAGTTCATGTGTTAAATCTGAACCCCACTGAAGTAAATGAGAGCCAAACCTTAGAAATTAGTATTGCCAATTTTATATGGGCTACTAGGTAAGATATTTTCAAAGGGCATGGGGAAATGGGCAGTGCCCTAGGGACATGTACCAAAGCAAATTAAAATGAAATGATCATTTAGTGAGGAGAGGGTAATTTTAGACAGCTGAAAGGTCAACTTTAAACACATGCAGTTCCTTTAAAAGACATTTTTGGGGGGTGTCTCAAAGCTGTAAATTTGTATTTTACAGAACATTACAATTCCCAGGAACAGCATCAACAACACTGTATTGTGGCATCACATAAATTGCATGTTTAAAAATGTAGTTCACTTTACATTATTTAATGGCTTACATACAGCAGCAGCAGCAACCCAATATAATCGATTTTCATTAAATAATTTTCTATTAGAAAGCCTATTTAAAAACCATGATTTTTTTGTGTACCAGTGATAGACCCTAATTTAGCGCTGGAAGTAGCAGACACGATATAGCTAGATAAGTATATAGTTTGAAAAGTTAAAGCTAACGCTATTACCCCCCCATCCATGTTGCTAAACAGTGCCGTAACAAATCACATAGCATAGTTTGGGATCTGCTTTTTAGTACCACACTGTATTGTGTACAAAGTTTAGCAAAACGTCAGCACTAAATGTGCACTAATACACCTCAAAACCGCAAACCCACGTTCCAGAGGTGAGGCAGTTGTTAGGGCGAGCTAAACAAATTAAAGTTCCATGTTTCACAGATAACAGCCAAACATATGGCACAGTGGCTGGAGAGTATGTAAGTCGTTTGATTGGGGCCTGGGCCAGCAATGTAAGAGAACGAGATAAGTTATTTGTTTTTTCAAGAAATAAGTATGATATTTCAAATATAGCAGCCATAAATACTGTATAATGATGTATAGATTAGCTGCACATTATACAAGCATTTGTACTTGCCCACTATTTTAGAAGAAAAGACAAGTCATATTTTATTTTGAAAACAAATTTAGTTTATTATGTCACAGATTATTTGGATGACCAGCCTTAAAAATGGTGGCACCACATCCCTAAACTCATATTAAAACCAAAAACAAACAATGGAATTTTTCAGGTGCTACATCACAACATTAGTGTAAAATACAGTATATAGTTTCTGCTAGACCACAAGCAACTGAGTTGGCCTAAAAGAATATTTTCAAAATACTTTATAGATACACAGTCAAGAAATCAATAATTTATCCTTATGATGGCCACCAATTCAAACCGGGGGGGGGGGGGGGTGTATTTGCATTCCTCAACGCATTTCACAAGTTAACTGTCCTTCCTCTTGAGGAAGTTATGGACTCCTCTAAGTATAAATATTTGCATGGGATTATTCCACAGCAGAGGGTCAAAAGGAACCAGACTCCACGTAAACAGAGTATAAAAACAGCAAGTCATTTTGGATCTCTGCCCTCCGCTGTACATCCACCTGCCCATTTCACAAGACTCATTTTGAGCACATGTGTCAGCATGCTCCGGGGTCTCCCGGCCTTATTTCAGCAATTTATGCTTCCCTGAATGGCCGGCTGTCATCAGCATCTCTTTCCTATATGTCTCACTGGGAGCGGGATCTCCAGACTTCCATAAATCTGGAGGCCTGGATAGCAAACGCCAAATATTCCTTCAACACAAATACACTTGTGGCTGCTTACAAGGTCCTCCTGAGGTGGTACTGGGTCCCCACCTGAGTTGCCCATGCCTACCCCAGGTGTAATGACAGATGCTTTCAAAATTGTGGCCAATGAAGGGACATATAGCATATCTGGTTGTCCTGCTCACGATTGGAGGGGTTCTGGTCTAGGGTGTTTGGCCCAAGGGATCAGACCCAGATCCCTTTGGCATTGACCTATACCCAGCTTATATGCTTACCAACAAAAGTCAGCCGCCTATCTCTTTATCTCAGCTAAACAGACTATAGCCCAGGCCTGGAAGACCCTTAGTGCTGTCTTCTGGGGGGTGAAGGCACATATGATCGCCCTGATGCTCAATGAGCAAATGTCCAGTATTTTGAAAGATTCACACTCTAAATTCCTTAAGTTTTGGGAACCATTCATTTCCTATGCATTCCCAATGCTTCACCCAATTTGTTCAGCCTGCCTATGGCTGCCTCCCACATTGCTCCTGAGTCCAAAAGGTCCTTTTTCCTTCCTCTTTTTTTTTTCCTGATTACTTTACTTTCCTCTACTTTCACTCTTCCTTCCTTTCCTGGTCTCCTTCTACCTATGTCGTCTTGCATTGATCTTCCCATGGGGAGCTAGCCCCTTCTAGTGGGCCCTCCACGGGATGACCGCAACCTTGCCCTAGGGACACAGTTCCCTCTCATTTATTGCTTTCAGTTGCCTTCCTTATGACTCAGCATTGCCTGATATTGGCCATCAGGTATATGATTTTTGCCAGTTCTTATTATACCCATTCAATACCTGGCCCCTGCGGGGGGCAATTTATGTGCTTGTCTTTGTTCTTGTCAAGCCACAATAAAAATATTGCAACAGAAAAACAGCAAGGGATGAAAAAAGCACTGGTAGACAGAGGGGAAGGAGAGAAGACAGAGGTCACTACTAGGCCAAGTCACCATTGCAAAGGGCTAATCTATAATCCCCAAGTTTTGGCAGATACAGCTTTGCTTAGTAGATAATTGTTCCCATATTATCTGCCATACACGTTTCTCTTCCTCACATCTCCTCACATCATAAATTCCGGGGTGGCAGGGCCCATAATTACCTAAAAAAAAAAAAAAAAAGCCTTTTTATCAAGTTGAAATTAACTAGATTGAGATGCTGCTGTATTTAAGCCAAGCAAAATGTAAAAGTTAAAAAATAAATTAGCCAACCAATGTTCTCAGCGCTATCCTTCCCTGTGAATGACTAAAATACAACAGTTCAAAAAAAAGAGTATTGTCCATAAAATATTATGGTGTACTCCCCATATACAGTAAATGTCCAGGATGTTGAATTAAAATGCATTGCTTGGAAGTGTATGAAATAGGTGACTGTATTCCAAGAGGGATGCAGGGCTGCTATGTCCAAAGAAGGGCTGGGAGACCCACGCTGCAAAAGAGGAGGGAAAGGGGAGAGAGGCCCCAAGCGCACCCTTGGTGTAATACAGTTTTAATGATTGAAAAGTAAAATACATAAAATATTCCACTCACAAAGGTAACAATGCAACAAGCGTGAGACCAGTGAAGGCTCTGTGCAGTGATGTCCTGCTCCCGGTGGAGCTGTCAGTCCATGCCACTGTGCTGCAGCTCCTGTGTTACAGCTGGAGCCGCGGCACATCAGCACAGACTGACAGCCCCATGGACTGACAGCTCCATTAAAACTGTATTACACCAAGGGTGGGCTTGGCGCTTCTCTGCCCTTTCCCTCCAAAAAATAAATTAGACATATGTGATGCCAGAATGTGGTGTCTCCGACACTGTCCATGAGAATCCTACTGTTCTGTAACACTACATACAGCTTAAAGGCATATGTGAAATGTGCAATTGAATGGATAGGTGTTTTTTTCCATGAAGTCCTCACATAAAAAAGGTGAACCTTCTTTTTTTTTTTGGAATATTCCTCCCATCGCAGTGCCAAACTCCCCTTCCCCCTTGTTTGGCAATTCTTTGGCTATTAGTCTTAAAGCCAAAACTGATTTTCAAAATCATCCACTCAAATAGACTTCAGCAGGGATTGGGTTTGGGTTCGCAGTTTTAAGACTTTATCATGTATTCAACTAACAGCTTGTCAACTAAACCCAGACATATTCTCTCATTCCTAGTCTGCACCAGGAATACAAAAACTCTAGTTCTCATTTGCCGTTTGTGCATTTATCTTATTCTGCTTCTGCATGAGCAGTACCATATACAGCAGATCCATATGCATCAGACCACGCCTTGTTTGCATGTAATGATCATAGTATATGTTAACAATGTTGATCTAATATGTTTACATGATACATTTTTTTTAAATGAAAACATTTTTGTATAAATAAAACTTGTGGTTTTTAGATATATTGTATTTATGTGTTACTCTTTTTTGGCATCTAAAAATCCCCTTTTTCCCCATAATCTCTTCAATTTGAAGAGATGTGTTGACTTACCCTTTGACTATTCTACTTACATAGGGGATAGTGCCAGTTTTTTGGTTACAGGGTGTATTATAAGAAATGCTCAACCCACCATGAAAATGTCTGAATAACTACAAGTAACTGCTTAGTAAATGCTAAAATGTAAAGTGATAACTGGATATATTTAGTGAATACATCAACATTTAAAACAAACTCCAGACTTTAATTAGTTTTCCAATAATCCTAAGCTACATATAATAATTATAATATCAGCACATAAATCATAATGTTTTTACTTTACACCAGAATCTGAAAAGACAATCTGCAAAGTACAAATCAGATAACAACTATACCACCAAGGCTGCAGAAAGTGCTGAGAACTTCAAGAAGAATCGCTATAAAGACATCCTTCCATGTGAGTAGGTCATCTCTGTTAAGCCATGGATATTATTATTTAAAAGTACTGGCATGGTATTTCTCTTTACAACTTTTCATGGTATAAAATGTTGAGATAAATGACATTTTTCCTACTGTTCTTCAGTGCACAGTTCTCAATGGACTGACGCTTGTCTATTCACATGCAAAGATTCCTGAATCACCCAGTGTCACCAGCAAGTGGTGCTGTAGGTGAAATCTGTAATAGCAGCTTCCTGTCTTGGTAAAACTTGGAGACAAATTGGGAGAGGGGGGTTTCAATTTTACCACTTGAAAAGGTTTTAAGGAAATGGTGGGTTTATGTGTTAGCTGCTCTAAACTGTAACCACACCACTGCCAACATTATCAACATACTTGTGTGTGGGGACCTTTTCATATAACTTAGAGTGAATAAAATAATTTTTGCTATATGTGTTTTATTGCACTTATCTTTAATATTTTGCAATGCATCCAAGATAATCCTATTTAAATTCCATAGCCATAGTACTTTATGTCACAGCAATTTATTGTGGTGTCATTGAGGATCGTGTGTGTATGGTGGGAAGTGTTCCAGCTCTGCTCACAGTTCTCTCCAACACTCAGAGTTGATTCATCCGGATTAGAGACTGTGTGATCCTCTTTAATTAATCAAAGTGCATTTGACCATTGTGGAAATATTAGTCCACAGTATGCGGTAAGAGTCAGTGTGTTTATTGGTGATGGTGGAGTATTGTGTTCACACTTTTATATGAGTGATACACCATGGTGGAAGATTCTGGCATTACTACTTTGGGACTTTTTACAGTCATCTGATGTTTTGTATTATTTTAATCTGAAGCGCTGCATTTTTTTTTATATTGTGTTTAATCTTACCAGTGTTTTGTGCTAGCTGCTGCTCCCATTTATCCACAGAAGGGTGGGTTTAGCCGGTTTTATTTATTGTGTGCTCCTACTGTTGTGTTACTGGGTTACTGCACTGCACACATGCTTTATTTTATTCACATATACCCTTCCCTATATAACAAATTTGTGAGCATGGATATGTCATCTAGCTTATTTACCTATCATGATGGTGCTTCTATGATTCAGTAAAGTGTGGGTGAAAGAAACAAATAGTCTAGAATCATTGTTATAACTGAGCTCCAAGAAGCCTTAGACCCAATTGTAATTTTTAGCTCTGTTACCACAGTTGCTATGTGACCTAATCATAACTTTTCAAACCCCCAAAAGATGCATATGTTTTCCTATATTAAGTCCACTTTGCCACGCATTAAAATTTCATTAAACCAAGACAATGAAAAACTATCATTTCATGCTATATAACAGAGTGTTCATACTCACAAAGCCAATAAAGCATAGAGTGAAATATACCTGGTTGATCTTGCCTTCAGCTGTCCTTCCCATCTTCTCTGTATCCCCATTTCAGGCTGCTATTGTGTAGACCAGTTGGTGTCCTCTTCTGAGCATGCTCATATTTCAGTTCCCTTCTAAACCCTTAATTTCCTCCTTTTTCTTATCTGTGCAGCCCGTATGACTATAGAGTCACACATGTGGACAGATACACAGTGGTAAATGACACTACCCTTCCTCCCTCCAACAAGTCCTCCTATTGCTTAACACTATGGGGGCAGGATAAAGTATGCTGATTGACTATTTTTACTAAGAAACTTACAAAACCATTGATTGATATTTTGAATCTAATTTGAATTGCTCTTCTGAAAAGGTTTTTTTTTTGTTATCATGTGACTGCCATAGCACCAATCTGGGCTGGCAAAGCACAGGCTCATATTGTAAAGAGCATATACCAGCAAAGTAATAGAATCCCCTCCAAAAAGATCTTTCCCTGCTGACGCCAAAGAACAGGAAAGATTATGTGATTACGCAACAGCACTGCAGAAAAAGGGTACTTGGAAGATAAAAAAAAAAAAAAAAATACAGTGCCTTGATATATATATTATTTATGCAAATGAATTATAGCAATTAACATTTCTCTGTTTAGTATCACTTTTAAGTCCTTTAAAGGCATTTTTTTAATTTTGGATGGAGTGGAAAGGGATAGATCAGTGTTTTATTACGGTCTGTGTTGCCATTGGGGAGATTTACTGTGTATTTGTCCTGATTGCTTTTGTTATTGGGACCAAACGTGATTGTAAATTGTCACAGAGTAAGAACTGAGCGAAAATCATTCTATTGGTACACATGTTCCTAAGAAATAAGATATGCAGAAGTTCTCCAGAAAGTTGGTGGGATGAAGAAGAGAAAAGGGAATAATAATATATGTAGTGGTTTGTACCAGAAACTATGAACTTGGCAGTAGTTGGATGCCAGTACAAAATAAAGTAGAAGGCTTTTTTTCAAAGACTAAATTGGAGGTGAGCTCAGTAGAGGCATCTGTATTGAATGCCAGATGCCTAAACATTATCTGTTCAAATGGTAGGTCTTTATTTATTATGCAGGAATAAAAAAAAACTCTAGCAAAGCATTTCTTGCCACTCAAATGGCCACATCCTTAGCATAGATAAATAGAACACCAAGTAAAAGATAAATTGAATTAAGATAAGTGAATTAAGGTCAAATAAAGTATAATAAAAATAACCATAATAAAAACCACAATTTACCATAATAAAAACAATATATAATATATAAATAATATCACTTTAAGAGAAAAAAAAAAGATAAAATGATTTGATATTAAAACCTAAACGTATAAATACTATTATGTAAAAAATAAAAAGTGAATAAATAGACCCAGGATAACTATTCTATTTTTACTCACATATATTTTTATTTTTATCTACATGTGTAGCACCTGGTGTACATTACATGTAAACTTAATGATTCAGTACATGATATATGGAATATATGTATGTATATGTGTGTGTATATATATATATATATATATATATAGTGTGTATAAATAAATATATATATATATATATATATGCTTGTTTCCTTTGTAATCACATTTATTGTAGTATACAAAGGGTAAGGGATGGGAAGACTAAAGTTTACTAGCCACAAAGTTAATGGAGAGGTTGAAATTACTTACACATGAATCGACTCTGGCTGGTATAGATTAGTGGAAGTTTGTATGAGGAATTTACCTTTAAGCTGTCAGAAGCTGTTGTCTTGTTGTGGCCTGGTAGTGTTCTGGGACAGTGCACTATATTTAAACAAATGGCGCACAATTCATTAGATGTCAGACTTCCAGCATTTTACATTCCAACTGATGTACATGTGAAAGAGGCAGGGGGACAAAGCTGTATGTATGGGGAAGATGAGGGCAGAATAGAGAGAAACAGTATGTTGGGAAAAATGAAGGGTGGAGTGAAAAGATGAAGATAAAGTGACTAAACATCAGCATTAACACTTAAATAGATTGTAACCCTCCAATCTAAGGACTACAGCGGGAGGGGCTGAGTAGACAGCACAGAGGTCACATGACCTCCCGGCTGACGTCTGAGGGGAATCTCAGCCCCTCCCGCTGTAGCCCTTAGAACGGGGTAGGAGTACAGCGGGAAGTCATGTGACTGCACAGAGGTGATCTGAAAAAAGGTATTTGTGACATCTTTTTAACCACTTGCCGACCAGTCACGTTGACTGTACTGTGGCAAAGTGGCTCGTTCCCGTCCAGCGACGTAGACCTACGTCGCTGGACTCCTCCCCTTGTTACTTCAGTTACAGCGGGAGTCGGGTCAGGGCAGGAGCGACGGTGATCACCGCCGCTCTTCCCCGATCTTTGGGGATCTTGTGTGGAAATCCGCCCGCTTGTGTAAACAAAGCGGGCGGATCTCCTAAGTGACAGGCAGGGACAGATTACAGGATTCAGCATAGCTGAACCTGCAATCTGTCCCTGTGTCTCTCAGTCACCTCCCCCCACACACGTTAGTAAGCACCAGGCATACATTAAACCCTCCCTCTCCAATAAAAATTAACCCCTTCCCTGCCAGTGTCATTTTTACAGTAACAGTGCATATGTATAGCACTGATTACTGTAGTAATGTCACTGGTACCCCCAAAAGTGTCAAAAATGTCAGTCAAGGGTCCGAACTGTCCGCCGCAATGTCGCAGTCCCGCAAAAATAAATCGCAGATCGCCGCCATTACTCGTTAAAAAAAAAACAATAAAAATGACAAAAATATTTCCCTTAGTTAGTAAACGCAATAACTTTTGCGCAAACAAATCAAAATACGCTTTTTGTGATTTTTTTTACCAAAAATATGTAGCAGAAAACAAATTGGCCTATAATGATAAAAAATTTTGATTTTTACATTTTTTGGGGGGGAATTTCATATAAAAAAATGTGAAAAATATTGTTATTTTTTCAAAATTGTCGCTCTTGTTTTGTTTATAGTGCAAAAAGTAAAAATCGTACAGGTGATCAATTACCACCAAAAGAAAGCTCTATTTGTGGGGGAAAAAATGGACATCAATTTTATTTGGGTACAGTGTTGCATGACCGCGCAATTGTCCGTTAAAGTAACACAGTGCCGAATCACAAAATATGGCCAGGAATGGGGTAAAACCTTCCGGTCATAAAGCGGTTAAAAATACGCCCATTGAGAATTTTTTTGTCAAAGACATGTAGCTAAATACATTTTGGCCTAAATATATGACAAAAATTGAATATATTGGATATTTTTGAACTGTCAAAGTAGAAAAATATTGTTATTTTTTCAAAATTTTTGCATTTTTTTATTAATATTGCAAAAAATAAAAAGCGCAGAGGTGATCAAATACCACCAAAAGAAAGCTCTGTTTGTGGGGAAAAAAGGATGTAAATTTCGTTTGGGTACGGCGTTGCATGACCGCGCAATTGTCAGTTAAAGTCGCACAGCGCCGAATCGCAAAAAGTGGCCTGGACGTAAGACAGCAAAATCCTCCGGTGGTAAAGTGGTTAAAAAACAATTAAACAGTGTAGTTTAGCTTATTAGAACAGAGGGTCTCGCAGTAAGCCTACTCTCTGACTTTACAACCACTCTAATATCCCTAGGGGGACTTACAATAGTATAACAATATTAGGTAATAAACTGTATAAAAATGTTATGGTAGTCATATATGATAATGGTAGATAAAAATACAAATGGACATAAACACACAATATACTGTACAATGAACTGGGTGAGCGATACACAATATAATAATAAAAACATAATAAATGATATAAACAATGAACCAGTGATAATAGACAATGTGTACATATTTAATATTATTATCCATTTGTAAATATATACAGTGTGTGTGTGTATATATATATATATATATATATATATATATAAATATATATATATATATATATATAGTTGTATTATATACTGTATAAAAGGAGAAACAGAGAAAAAGATGGCTTTAGATATTGTTACCAGATCGTGTTCCTGTGTGATTTGTGTGTGAACTGGCACTTTGTTTAGGTCATCTAGATTGAGGCTTTGCAGTATAGATAACCAGTGGGAATCCCATGCTTTGAAACTTTTGTATTTGGCATACTGTTCTGAAACATTATTATGTTCTATGGGCTATGACAATCAGTTAAGTTTTATATTTCTTGCAAAGTAGGTAAAAGTGCTTAGATATTCTGTATTTATATTTCATTTATGTAATATTACATCTGTGTTAGCTGATTCTGTTTTTTTTTTATTTTATTTAATTTTTTTGTGGCCCTTTCCCCAAACTGTAGGCCGCATGGGCATTCCAAAAGACAATTCAAAACAAACAGGTGCTGCGCCAGAAAAATGAATAGTGAATATGTCAAAAACCAAAAATTATATGTATAATGACAATATGTGTAAATAATAAGCAAACTCAATGACCTTAAATCATAAGTGCTTCCCAATATCACACAAAAAAATCAAAAAAATAATTGTCAATAAATCAATATGTGCATACACTCAAAATCATGAAATTAAATGTCCATAAGTAGGTGCATTCCAATCCTCAAAGTAATGGCCACCACAGACGTGATTAATATATGATATTGTGCTTCACTCCACCGCCAACAGAGATCAAAGCCTCTCACCTTAAGATTAGACCCAGAACACTGAGTCAAAAACAGCATTTTTACCCCTCTGAGGTCACAGGCAGATGTCGCCAAATGGTAAGGAGGTCTCAGACGGATGCACAGGGACAAGGTAACAGCGATGGTGCCACTTTCACACAGGGCACATAGAGATCACCACATAAGCAAAGAAGCAAAAATAAATCTAATGCTCTTTGTGCGGATAAGCTGGTAACAGCCGTTTATTAAAATCAATATACTCACAAACAGCCACTTGGAGTCATGCTTGTAGCAATGAGATCGCACAGCTGAGAGGATACACCGAGCAGCAGGGTAGGCTCCGCCCCCCTATACGCGTTACGTCTAAGCCTATTGGGCACTGACTTCAACAGTAGAAGTCAGCATATCCGCACGAAGAGCATTAGATTTCTTTTTGCTTCTTTGCTTATGTGGTGATCTCTATGTGCCCTGTGTGAAAGCGGCACCATCGCTGTTACCTTGTCCCTGTGCATCCGTCTGAGACCTCCTTACCATTTGGCGACATCTGCCTGTGACCCCAGAGGGGTAAAAAAGCTGTTTTTGACTCAGTGTTCTGGGTCTAATCTTAAGGTGAGAGGCTTTGATGTCTGGTGGCGGTGGAGTGAAGCACAATATCATATATTAATCACGTCTGTGGTGGCCATTACTTTGAGGATTGGAATGCACCTATTTATGGACATTTAATTTCATGATTTTGAGTGTATTCACATATTGATTTATTGACACTTAATTATTTTTTGATTTTTTTTTTTTGTGTGATATTGAGAAGCACTTATGATTTAAGGTCATTGAGTTTGCTTATTATTTACACATATTGTCATTATACATATAATTTTTTGTTTTTGACATATTCAATATTAATTTTTCTGGCGCAGCACCTGTTTGTTTTGAATTACTTATATTGTGGAAGTGGATAACACTATCTGGTGGTGGCTGCCGGATATTTTTTTCAAAAAATCTTTTTCTATTTATTTCACATATCTGCGCTGATAGCTTTTTTGCACATTCCAAAAGATAGATTACATATTCTGTGTTGCTGGCTATGAAAGATTTAATCAGGTAACATTCTCAAGTGCTAGTAGACTTAAAACCATTTGTTAAATTATTTACCACATTATAGATGATGTATCTGGCATGGTTACATTTATAACTTCCTGTCAGATTGTTGTCAAGGAGGTCTTTTTGCTGTAGAGTTTCTAATTCTTTTTCTGTTTTAGTCTACTGAGTGCTAAGATTTCTTTTTATAGTTTTTTCCCATTTGAATGTATATGTCTGTAACTTTGGTATAGTTGTTTTAAGATATGGGTCTTGCAAGAGCATGTGCCAGTGTGATTTTAATGTCCTCTTTTTTTTACAGTATTGTGTATTCTATTTGCGATAACATTTCAATTTTTCTTAGGATGTGTTCTTTCTTATTTCGAATCAGGAAGTTTTAGTTTTTCTCTGTTTTAATTCAAGGTTTTAATTTCAGATTATAGAAACGACACTGCTCCAGATGAAGTAGGGTGCAGGTCCAGTTCATACCATGATCACTGGGAAGAAAAAAGGTGAATGACCGCACAACTGATGATTAAAGCTATAACTTCTTTATTTCACAAGTTGAATTCAGACAAAAGCACAGTACACAGGGAACATGGTAATGCGTTGGACGTCACAGAAACGTAATCATCACCATAATTAAATGTGAAACACTCTAACCATGTTTCCTATGTACTGTGTGTTTGTCTGGATTCTACTTGTGGAATGAAGAAGACAGCACTTTTATTATCAGGTGTGCAGTCATCCTTTTTTATTCTTTCCAGTTTTGATTTTAGGGTTTTTGGATTGTATCCCACATTAATTTTTTGGCAAATCTAGAGGCTTGTACAATACAATATTTTAGTGTGGAGCAATTATTTCGTAAACATTGAAATTGTCCATATGGTATATTTGTTTTCCAGCTTTTCAGATGATTAGTATTGAAATCTGCATGTTTTCAAAAATATAGAGTTGCAAATCTAAAAATTTAAAAATACATGTGTTATGATCAGGAGTAAAGGTAAAGCCACATTTGATTTTTGAGGGTTAAAGTGGATATCAGTTTTTAGCATTTTTGACTCAGTGAAGCCCATTTCTAAGTTTGCATAGCTTGGTGCGAAGTTTGTGCCTATTGCTGTTCCTTTTCGTTACGCAAAGTATTTGTTTTCAAATGAAAATAGGTTATGGGCAAGGATGAAATGTATTCCTTCCAGAAAGAATTTCCTTTTGTCTGGTAGCAAAAAGAACATTTGTCTGTATAGAACTTATGACTTCTTTTAGGCCAAATTTTTGTGTGGCATTGAGAGTGATTTGGTGTAGAGAAACGTAGTAGTTGTCATGTACCTTCTTGAAGGCTGAGGTGATGAGAGGGCTTTTCTTGAGGCTCTGGTCCGAACATGCCTGAATATGAGGATATGTACGCAGGGCACAAAGTAGCATGGGTGCTGGAGCTACTGGCAGTTGGTAGTTGTCTGTGGGTTTGGTCCACACAGGTGGTAACCTGGGCAGCAGATTGGAGTCTCAGGAATGTTCATGGAAGGAACTGTAGTATGGTACAAGGTAATACCCAGATAGGAGATCTAGAGATAGGTTGCCAGGATCTTCTGCACCATTCCTTTGTTTAAATAGAGTACATGGCGCCAATTTTGTCGGCCATTCACGCAATGCGTGTACATATGTGGGCACGCAGACGTGCATGCCCATGCTGGTTACTGGCAGGAATTCTTTGCTTGTGTTGGTGCATGCACACCCCTGTTAGTGTCATGACACTAGTCTGTAGTCATTTGTTGTTGTAATAGATATGTGTGATCACGTAGATATGAGGATCATTTTGTAACATATCTTTAGGCATGTAAATTAGTAAATTGGGACAGATTGGTAGGGAGAGAGTTAAATTCCTGATAATTTTCTTTAGATTGGCACTTTTTTTTCTCCTCTAGTTAGGTTTGGATGTGTATGTTTTGGTCTAATTTTTAATGTGGTTATCTTTTAAAAATCTTTCATTGTTAGTGTGTAGTAGCAGTAGGTAGTTTTCTTGGCTGGAAACTGGATAGATTTAGGGTTTCTTTCTTTTTTAGTGAAATATATACACAGGTGTTTAGAAAATCATCTATTTCATGATAATCATCTAAAGTTGTAGAAAGAATAGAAATTATTTTGTTGGTTTGAATTATTTTGTTTTAAGAAGGTTGGTAAAGTTTTTAGGTATTTCTTTAGCTCTTTTTTTATAGTTAAAATTTTTTTTGGTGTGAGTTTTCCGATGAGTTTCTTTCAGACAAGCAACCCAGTAGACTAAATACAAAAAAAGAAATAGAAACTCCACAACAAAGAGACCTTCTTTACAACATTCTCACAGAAAATTATGAATGTAACCATGCAAGATACCTTACATGTATTCTCATAAATAAAGGAACAAAGGATTTTTATGTCTACTAGCACATGAGAATCTTACCATATTAAATCTTCTTATGACCTGTCATACTGTAAGCGAGAAAAACTACAAACAGAGAAACAGGAACAGAATCAGCCAACACAGACGTAATATTACAAAATTTAAATCTAGAATATGGAATGTTTAATCACTATAGCCTGTTTCACTAGAAAGAAAGGTTGAAAGCATAGGAATCATACTAAATATAAAATATTTATTCTAAAAAGTCTCCATCCAGATGGCCATAGCAAAGTATTTTAATTGATGGCATCCTATGGAAGTTATATACATGTCCGCTATCAAACCTACAAGACTAATCAGATCATACACATATTAGTATTCTGGTACTAACATTATCCAAATCCATCCTCATATATACTGTAAAAATTCAAATTTACAAATACAAAACTTCAAACATAAATGGCTGCATTTACTAAAGGCAAATAGACTGTGCACTTTCCAAGTGCAATTGCAATAATTTTCCCCATAGCTTAATAAATGTCGTAATACTCCGTCATCCAATGATGTGCAAGCAAAAATGCTATTTTTTTCCCTTGCACCTAATTGAGCTTTCTTTGCAAAGTGAAGCTTTACCACATTTAATAAGCTCTCTAAGTGCACAGTGTATTTGTCCTCAGCGAATCCACACCATAGTGTTTATTTCTATAAATATGCTTCTCTATTTTCAGGAAGTATAAACTGTATATATATATATATATATATATATATATACACTCATCATACTGAATAATTGTTATATCATAGATGTTCACTTTGTCTATTATTACTCAAGGTTCATTGTTCATATTTATCCATTATATTTCTATTATGATATTGTGTATCCCTTCTTCCTTTCATTGCATATTGTGTAATTTCTAGATAAAAAAAAAAAAAAAAAAAACATTTGTTTTATCAACCTAACAGTAACTAGCAATTTATCTCACAGTATACATTTTCACATCCAGAAATAGCAATCATGAGTTCTACCATGTAATGTACCAAAAGGAATCAATTTTCATAACAGATTTTTTGTATATATTTAGTATTTTATGTACTGGGTCATGTAAACCAAGGCAAGGGAAGGCAGAGAGTCTGCGGTGTCTGTGCCCTCAGGGAGTGGTCACCCCAGAGGTGCTCTTAGTAACACTTAGGTGTGGGACCCCAATGTGTGACCTTACACAAGGTCACAGCTCTAAACACTTTTTCTGCACTGCGCCTTTTAGGGCTTGGCATTTTGGCTAAAGTCCGGGGCAATTTTTATTACCAGGGCTCAGGGCCTGGCCAGTGCACTAACATGCACAGCCACCTTTTTATTTATTTATTTTTCTCCCACGTTTTGTGACTTTCATTTTTGTGTGTATTTTCTTCTCACTAAGATGGAGGGTGTGAGTCTTCGGGCTTGCGCTGAAGTCAAGGAGGAGGATGTGTGGCCCTCAGGCTCTTTGCTTCTCCGGGGTCTCTCTTTGGGAGAGCCCCTCAAGCTGGTATTCAGGGGCCGGCTTTGGCTGGCCCAGAAAAACAGGGTCCACCAGGACCTCTGCCTAGGCAGACCACTCGAAACCCTTTGTCCCTGTCAGGAGCCTTGCACCCCAGGGGATCAGGGTAGAGGCCCTACCCCTTCAGGGATTGGACAAAGCACACCCCTAAGTGCACTTTTTTGCATGTGTTCATATGCACTTTTTTTTGTTCACTTACCAGAAAACTTCACTTATGGTAAATCCACAGCAGGACACACCCAGCAAAAAATAACATCACAGAGGCTATAACCCTTCTCTAATTCTAGAACAAACAAAACATTTGGGCTTGAACTGAAGTTTAATTGAGTCATTGTAAAGGTCTTTTAAAAAAAAAAAAAAATGCCATACTTAACTGCTCTGTGCAATGGTTTTGCACAAAAGCAGCCCCCAGCCACCTCTTCTCAGGTCCCCTGCCAGCACTCCTGGCTTCTCCCAACTGGCATTTGCCCCTCCCCCTGCTCCCTTCTCACTGGCTGTGATTGACAGCTTTAGGAGCGAATCGCTCCCGCTGCTGCCTCTGAGCCAGTGGGGAGAGAGCAGCATGCACAGCGCTGGATCAAGATTGGGCTCAGGTAAGTATAGGGGAGCTGGGGTGGGGGAGCTGCACACAAAAGGTTTTTTTACATCAATTCATAGAATGCATTAAAGTAAAAAAACCTTCTGCCTTTTAGAACCATTTTATTTTTAATTGAAAAAACATATTAGACATTTGTTGTATAGAGAAGTCAATCATCGGATACTGTAATATAGAACAGCAACAATTATATATATATTTATATAATATATTATACATTATGTATATATCTTTGTCGCAATATAGCAAACCAAAACATTGATGTGAACAGCTAATACATCTTTGCTTTTTTGTATTCCAGTTGACCATAGTCGTGTGAAACTCTCTCTGATAACATCAGATGAAGATACCGATTTTATCAATGCAAATTTTATCAAGGTACACCTTCCAATATACTAGTTCTTAAAATCAGGACTAAAAATGCACACAGTATGTATATGCAGTATAGTATGTATGGCTTAGTCAAACTATAGCAAAGCAAAACATTGATGTCAACAGATCCTATTAACAACAATAGATCTTCTTTTCTGCATGCAATTTGCTGTACTGGAAAGCAATATGCATGACAACGCTTCCTGCGTGAACAAACCTTTTTAAATATATCCAGGGCTTTTTTTTTTTTCAGCAGGAACGCAGGGGAACGCAGTTCCGTAACCTCCATTCTGAATGTATGCAATGGCAAAGGGGTTCTGGGGTCAGTGGGGTAAGCTGAAGGGTCTATTGATGCTGGCTGCTGGGGGATCTATTCTTGCTGGGGTGAATCTATTGTTGCTGGAGGGCATTTTGTTGTGGGTGGGGCTTTTGTTGCAGTGGAGGATTTATTGTTGCTGGGGGGCTATTGTTGTTGGGGGTCTATTGTTGCTGATTGCAGGGGATCCATTTTACTGTTTTTTCTATTGTTGCAGTGGAAGATTTATTTTTGCTGGGAGGATCTATTTTTTGGGGGGGGGGGGTGTTATTGTTGCTGATTCCAGGGGATCTATTTTACTGCTTTTCTAGTTATCATGAACAAATTCCATACAAATTACCTAGAACCACAACATGATACTTGGTTCTGTATTCTCTAAAAGGGGGGGGGGGGGGAGTACTGGGAGGTGGGTAGAGGTTGGAACCAAAGGACAGCGCTCGAAGGTCAGTAGGGGGTGGAGACAAGGGGTGACTCAGAAGAGGGGAGTACCTGCACCTATTCTTAGAGAAAAAAAGCCCTGAATATATCTAATATTTTTTTAAGGTTTAGGTGGAGTAGGGAATGGTTAAAGTAGAAGTTTGGTCAAAACTAGACTAAACTTAAACCCACTACCATCCCCATTCTAACCACTATACTAACTACCCAGTAAAGGAAAGATGTGTATACTTAACTAACCTAAGGGTGCTCCAGCCAGCTTCAGGGGAGCAGAGAGAGCAGTGACAATGGCTGCAGAGCCTGGAGGGGTGACGTCACCCATTAACTTACTATGGGCCATCTGTTGTCTGCTGTCCCACTTCTACACTGATGCTGGCGCTGGGAGCCAATCAGGTGATGGGACTGAATTGCCCTTAGATTAATGGAGAAGTATGGGCAAAGCTATTTTGCTTAAACTTTCCCTGTAGGTCACAGGTGTGCAGTTGGTTCTGCACTGCTGTGAGTTGTCTTCAGCCAATAGTGGGCTAAAGTCCGTTGTCGGGTGACGTCACTCAGCTGGTCCAGGCTCGAGAAAGATCCCAAGCAGGTCAGGATCAATCCAGATGCCTGGGCCTGGAGTGGCTCGTTGAGAGGCTGAGTCAGCCCCTCCTGCCTCCTTCACAGGCCAGCACTCCAGTGAGCACGGGGGGGGGGGGGTCTGAGCAGAGAGCCACTGGCTGAGTCAAGGCTCTCTGCTCATGCTTAGAGAACAGGGGGAGAACTGGGTGGATAGCGGTGTTTGATCACTCAGTTCTCACTGCAGAGCCAGCAGGGAACCGATGCAGCATTGGATAAATGCTGCATCCACTTAGGTGCATATAAATGTTTGTTTTTTGTATGTCCATACTTCTCTTTTAAGTAGGTATATACATCTTCCTTTACAGGGTGGTAAGTATAGGGCTGAGGCTGGAGATGGGGGTAGGTTTAAGCTTAGATAAGTTATAACCGGGCTTATGCTTTAGTGTGTATTTATACCCTAACAATTACCTTCTCTGAATTCTACAAAATATACAATTGAAAGTGTTTGGTTATATTTGCTATATAATTATTGAATTTCTGTTGATCCTACCAGAGATGAAGTGAGCTCTTAACTTTATATACACTCTACCTTTACTGAAATCTCAAGCAGTGTTATCAACCCTGGCTATTTCACCACCGAGGTCTACAGAGCACTTCCCCCTTATAATATTCAGATGAGAAGAAGGGAGGTGTTCATTGTCCAAATCGTGGACAATTAGCATCCTAGGATGCCAAGGCTGCTGTTCCATTGATACCGCACCGTAGATAAGCATTGTCACCCTAAAACAAGAATAATGTTACTGGCAGGTTCACCAGTTGAAATAAAGGATAAAGGCTTGAAAAAAGAAAACAAATGCAGCCTCCACATTTGAAGTATGGTATGCTGCCATATATTCATTTTTTATTCTTGGGTTTAGATACACATTAAATCCTTTTTATTTAATTTTTTTTTTTAATTTATTTCCTATTTTGGAATCACAACAGGTAGTAAGGAGAACTCTCCCTAGAGAGAGGGTAAATTCCCATTTTGACAGCTATAACTGGAACAGATTTTCGTAATTTTAAGATTTAGCCTTTATTTGTTTGGATTCAACATCACTTTCTCTCCTACTTACAATGGTCACCAGGATAAACAGAAAGTGTGAATTTCCCTAGCGGGGGCACATGGACTCCAGTAGGCTCTGGCATGGTGTTAGCACTCCCATGCTCTTTCCAAAACCAACAATAAAAGTTTTTTAATTTTAGATACAATTTATAGCAGGTGGTAAACCCAAAAACAAACACCACATTAAAGTCTGTATGGCTGAAATCGCAACGCATTTGCGCCAAAATGGTGCAGGACCCTTTTTCCACATTGGAATCGGATCGCATAGGTGTTCACAACTATGCAATCCCATTCCTGCACCATTTCACAGTTGGCACTGCGCTCTGCGAACTAATCTGGGGGTGTCATTAACTTTACATTGACACCGCTAGCGGTTCGCAGATCTCAGTGTAATCCACTGTGCATTTCTGGTGCGATGTGGGAACCGGCACTAAATTGCAGGGTTTCCCGCATCGCATCCGTATGAACCGGGACATACTGCGGCTTGTTCCTGCCCACTGTCTGGATCATATAGTGTACAGAAATGCAAGGAGGTTACATGACCTGTGAGAAAAGCAGAAAATAAAACTATTTAAAAATTTTTTTTAAAATGCTTGTTAACCACTTAAGCCCCGGAAGATTTTACCCCCTTCCTGACCAGGGGGTATTTTGCGATTCGGCACTGCGTGACTTTAACGGACAATTGCGCGATGCTGTACCCAAACAAATTTGACGTCCTTTTTTTCCCACAAACAGAGCTTTCTTTTGGTGGTATTTGATCACCTGTGCGATTTTTTTGATCATGCGCTATACACAAAAAAAGAGCGACAATTATGCAAAAATAACAATATTTTTCACATTTTTTTTTATATGAAATTCCCCCCAAAAAAATGTAAAAATCAAAATTTTTTAAAATTTTTGGCCAATTTGTTTTCTGCTACCTATGTTTGGTAAAAAAAAATCACAATAAGCGTATTTTAATTGGTTTGCGCAAAAGTTATTGCGTTTACTAACTAAGGGAAAGATTTTTGTCATTTTTGTTGTTATTTTTTTAACGCGTAATGGCGGCGATCTGCGTTTTTGTTTGCGGTACTGCGACATTGCGGCGGAAAAATCGGACCCTTGACTGACATTTTTGACACTTTTGGGGGTACCAGTGACATTACTACAGCAATCAGTGCTATACATATGCACTGTTACTGTAAAAATGACACTGGGAGGGAAGGGGTTAACTTTATTGGAGAGGGAGGGGTTAAGTGTGTCCCTAGGGGCGTGTTTCTAACTGTCATTGGATGTGGCTAGTGGTGTAACAGCACAGATCAACGGTCCTACATAGCAGGACCGAGTGATCTGTGCTTTTACACAGGGGAGAATGACAGGCGGCTTTGTTTACATTAGCCCCCTGCCTTTCTCCCTCTCTACCCGACGATCGCGAGTGACCGGCGGAGATCGGGTCCGCCGGTCTCAAGCACCAGCTTCGTCGGGTACAAGCGGAGGCAGGAGCGTGCCTCCGGCGGCGCACGCTCGTCCCCTATTCGCTCCCAGGCTAGTGACGTACCGATACGTCACTTTGCCTGGGAGGGGCTGACCGCCGCCGTATGTAGTCGGGCGGCGGTCGGCAAGTGGTTAATTCTTTTTCACATGGAAATTTCCTAGCTACATTTGTGCAACAGCATTCAGGTTTGCAACTGCTTTCGCCTCGATTTACCCTTGTGCGACTTGTCATGCTACTTTGGACATTGAAGTTGCAAGTCGTTCCCCGTATTTTCCAATGAGAACCATTCATACAGTGCCTTGCGAAAGTATTCGGCCCCCTTGAACTTTGCGAACCTTTTGCCACATTTCAGGCTTCAAACATAAAGATATAAAACTGTAATTTTTTGTGAAGAATCAACAAGTGGGACACAATCATGAAGTGGAACGAAATTTATTGGATATTTCAAACTTTGTTAACAAATAAAAAACTGAAAAATTGGTCGTGAAAAATTATTCAGCCCCTTTACTTTCAGTGCAGCAAACTCTCTCCAGAAGTTCAGTGAGGATCTCTGAATGATCCAATGTTGACCTAAATGACTAATGATGATAAATAGAATCCACCTGTGTGTAATCAAGTCTCCGTCTCTGCACTGTGATAGTCTCAGAGGTCCATTTAAAGGGCAGAGAGCATTATGAAGAACAAGGAACACACCGGACAGGTCCGAGTTACTGTTGTGGAGAAGTTTAAAGCCGGATTTGGATACAAAAAGATTTCCCAAGCTTTAAACATCCCAAGGAGCACTGTGCAAGTGATAATATTGAAATGGAAGGAGTATCAGACCACTGCAAATCTACAAAGACCTGGCCGTCCCTCTAAACTTTCAGCTCATACAAGGAGAAGACTGATCAGAGATGCAGCCAAGAGGCCCATGATCACTCTGGATGAACTGCAGAGATCTACAGCTGAGGTGGGAGACTCTGTCCATAGAACAACAATCAGTCGTATACTGCAAAAATCTGGCCTTTATGAAAGAGTGGCAAGAAGAAAGCCATTTCTTAAAGATATCCATAAAAAGTGTTGTTTAAAGTTTGCCACAAGCCACCTGGGAGACACACCAAACATGTGGAAGAAGGTGCTCTAGTCAGATGAAACCAAAATCGAACTTTTTGGCAACAATGCAAAACGTTATGTTTGGCGTAAAAGCAACACAGCTCATCACCCTGAACACACCATCCCCACTGTCAAACGTGGTGGTGGCAGCATCATGGTTTGGGCCTGCTTTTCTTCAGCAGGGACAGGGAAAATGGTTAAAATTGATGGGAAGATGGATGGAGCCAAATACAGGACCATTCTGGAAGAAAACCTGATGGAGTCTGCAAAAGACCTGAGACTGGGACGGAGATTTGTCTTCCAACAAGACAATGATCCAAAACAAAGCAAAATCTACAATGGAATGGTTCACAAATAAACATATCCAGGTGTTAGAATGGCCAAGCCAAAGTCCAGACCTGAATCCAATCGAGAATCTGTGGAAAGAACTGAAAACTGCTGTTCACAAACGCTCTCCATCCAACCTCACTGAGCTTGAGCTGTTTTGCAAGGAGGAATGGGCAAAAATTTCAGTCTCTCGATGTGCAAAACTGATAGAGACATACCCCAAGCGACTTACAGCTGTAATCGCAGCAAAAGGTGGCGCTACAAAGTATTAACTTAAGGGGGCTGAATAATTTTGCACGCCCAATTTTTCAGTTTTTTATTTGTTAAAAAAGTTTGAAATATCCAATAAATTTCGTTCCACTTCATGATTGTGTCCCACTTGTTGTTGATTACAAAAAATTACAGTTTTATATCTTTATGTTTGAAGCCTGAAATGTGGCAAAAGGTCGCAAAGTTCAAGGGGGCCGAATACTTTTGCAAGGCACTGTATATGTATGACTTAAAGTCACAGGGATTTTAAAGTAGTTAATGAACTTTCATGCAACTTGAGGACCATAGACTTCAATGTTAACCCTTAAAAGGTGCACGAAAGTCATACCTGAATATTATACAGTTCAACAGTTGTGCAGGAGTTGGCCATTATCATTGACCAGAGCCAAAGTCGTATCCAAGTTGCACCCATCCAAATTTGCCTTAAAGTTGCATCAAAGTTACACTCCAATGTCATGGATATCTGTGAATGGAGCCTTAAGGATTTTAATACATGTTTGGAATGGCAATTGCAGGTCAACACATGCTAAATGCAGGGTATTGGACTTTTTTCAATACACTTCTGCAAATACAACGCAAAATAACGAGTGTAAAAAAAAAAAAGTAGCAGAGAACTGCAACGGCACTTTCTTCCTTTTTTACTTCAGTCAAAACAACCAAAACTGATCTTGATGTTAGTCACAACCAAAATAGGTTGGAAAATCTCTGCAATTCATAATCGGATGATGATTCATTTCTTGAATAAAAAGACAAATATCTATTAATTGAACAATAAGTGTGTCGGATGATACAACATTATAGGCAATAGAATAAAGAGTGCCATTATATTATATTGTGCTGCCAAGATAACCACTTAAATTCCAGATTTCATTTTAAAACAGTGCTGGTTTTACAGAAATGTTTGCCATCACGGTTTTAAAGCTACACCCAATCTCAGTAACTCGGTTAAGGTTGAGTGCTGAAAACTGCTGGCTGTCAGTGATGCCCACAGTCCGGCGTTAACTCAATCATTAAATAAAAGTGCATAACCGCAAAATACAATACAATGTTTTCTCATTGTTTAAAAGGGACAGAGCTGATTAAGCTTTGCCCTACCTCCTCCTGCAATATTAAATCAAAATATTTTTTTTTATATCTTTACTTTGAGTTTACATGCATTCATGTGCGTTAAAATGCAGACAGGTTGCATTTTAATGCAATGTAATGCAATGCACATGTACACAATGTCATGGTATAAACAAAGCACAGGCAAACATTGCTTTCTATGTGTCCTTGCAGTCACCTGCAATAATCTTGTGCAAAAAAATGCAAGACATTGCACATGGTGTAAATTAGTCCATAGGCACAGTGCTGAAAAAGAGAACACATAAGCCATTACACATCATGTACTTCAATCGTACAGCAACCTCTCTCCCATATAAAAACCACACACATGTTAAAAAAATAATTTATAATCAGCACAGGCACTGCTGAAGCTCTTAAAATAAGTCATAGTGCACATAAAGTCATATTTAACCCTTTTGTGACCGCCCTATAGCCGAATGATGGCTACAGCATGGCCGCACTTTCCCGGGAGGCCATCGTGTGTTGTCCTCCCGTGCTTGCGCTGCCTGCAGGCCGCCCTTTGGATGCAGCTGATCACAGATCGGGGTAAAGAGCCAATCATGGCGGCTCTTTACCACGTGATCAGCTGTGTCCAATCAGCCAATCAGTGCCCATCAGTGCAGCCTATCAGTGCCCATCAGTGCAGCATATCAGTGTAGCCTCATCAGCGCACATCAGTGAAGGAGAAAAAAAAATAATTTTCAAAATTGTATAACCGAAACTAAGAAATATTTTTTTTTCCCAAAATTTTCGGCCTTTTTTCATTTGTTTAGCAAAAAATAAAAAAATAAAACAGTGATGAATAAATACCACCAAAAGAAAGTGCCTTCTGTTTAAAAAATATTATAAAAATCCAGTTTGGGTACAGTGTTGCATGACAGCCTTATTGTCATTTAAAGTGTGACAGCGCTGAAAGCTGAAAACTGGCCTAGGCAGAAAGGGGGTGAAAGTGTCCAGTAGGCAAGTTGTTAAATAGTGTCAGATTTAACTAAATATCTACTGTACATTTACAGGATGACTCTATACATATGTGCAAATATATTGTAGTAATTTGCTTTAGACAATATGAGCTTTGCCAAGGTCTAATATGTAAGTTCATGGTGTAACCCTCACAGGCAAAATAATTCATTGTATGTCAGTGCATGAAATCTAGGTATACAATACAAGGATTTTTGTAAAATGTAATTTGCAGAATTTTCCGTACTGCTGTTTGGATAAAACTGACTCAGACACAGGAAAAACTGCAGAGAACCCATCACATGAGTAGGAAATAACAGCTCTGAAGGGTGTTTTATAAACAACCCTGCATAGTTGCCCTAGTTGTAAGCAAGTGACATTTGAATTTTTTGGAGGTTTTGGAAAATTAGATGGTTGCAGAAAAAAATAAAAAATCTATGCTAAGGTAGTAATTCTTTGTGTTTGGCTCCTGCAGGAACATGGTGTTTTGACAAATGCTGTTTTTCCTGTAGTGAAGACAATAAATTCCCTTATTTTGCACCTTTCTAATGATCATGTGAACTCCATTATGTATAATTAGATGGCAGTAGGAGTGTGCTTCTTTTTATTTATTCTCAATATATTGCAGGGTGTTTACTGTCCTCGGGCATATATAGCTACTCAAGGTCCCCTACCAAGTACCGTTGTGGACTTTTGGAGGATGATTTGGGAATACAATGTTGGGGTAAGATATTCCTTCTCATGTCAGTAAAGAATATAAAGCTGCTGGATTTTTGGCAACTTAGCCCAGTAAGGGCCCTTTTACACTTATCAGTTTTTGATCATTTGTTCAGGTAAAAAAAGAGGAATACAAATATTCAAAAAATGCATCCCTTTAAATCATATGGAATGGAACTCTTCATAGCGGTCAGTTGCGTTTCATTTGCATTTTTAAAAACATCCTGCTTGCTAAATTTTTGGTGCATTTTTTCAAAACTGCACCAAAAGTGAAGCTCCCCATTGAAATAAATAGAAAATGCATCAAAAACGCATCATGGTTGCCTTTTTTGGTGCATTTTTTAGCCACATTTTTCACAGGTGCATGCTGGGCATCAGGCAGCTAGAAAATGCACTGGAAATGCAGTGGAAATGCATCAAAAATGTATCAAAAACACAAATGTGTTTTTGGCTCATTTTGTTTTAAATTGAGCAGTGTGAAAGCAGGGGTATTTACACACAAAATTAATGATTATTGTGAGATGTCAGGTTAAAGCCTAAATCCAAGTTTTAGTGAACTTTAAATAGTTTGTTTGGACCAAGCTGGTTTAAATGAAATATTTCCCTCACTAACACATGCAATATACAGTGCTGCATTCTGGCCGCAGGACGGGGACTTTCTGTCCTGCTGCCCATACAAAATTGAGTCAGCCTGAGTGCTGCTCAGCCATTCAAGGGAGTTTTTGTATTTTCTGAATGACAAGGCTTTCTCTGAACTAGGCATGCCAATATCTTCTATGCAGGATGTGGAAACCTTACAAGCGGACTTGAACAAAATAATGGGGTGGGCAACTACATGGCAGATGAGGTTTAATGTTGAAAAATGTAAAGTAATGCACTTGGGGGCCAGAAACCAGAAAGCAAGCTACTCACTAGGGGGGGAACCTCTGGGTGAGTCTAGGATGGAAAAAGACTTGGGGGTACTGGTAGACAACAGGCTTGGCAGTGGCATGCAATGCCAAGCCGCTGCAAGCAAAGCCAACAGAATACTGGGATGCATAAAAAAGGGGATTCACTCCAGAAATAAAGAGATTATTCTCCCGCTCTACAAGACTCTGGTCCGGCCACATCTGGAGTATGCTGTCCAGTTCTGGGCACCGGTCCTCAGGAAGGATGTGCTGGAACTGGAAAGAGTCCAGAGAAGGGCAACAAAAATAATTAGGGGAATGGAGGACATCAGCTATGAGGAAAGACTACAAGCACTGAACCTATTCTCTCTGGAGAAGAGACAATTGATGGGGGATATGATATCAATGTACAAATACTGTACTGGCGACCCGAGCATAAGGAACAAACTATTCAGAGAAAGGAGATACAATAAGACGCGTGGCCACTCACGAAAACTAGAGGAAAAGCGGTTTAACCTTAAAGTGCATAAGGGGTTCTTCACTGTAAGAGCGGTAAGGATGTGGAATTCTCTTCCACAAGCAGTCGTATCAGCAGGGAGCATCGATAGTTTCAAAAAACTATTAGATGGGCACCTTAAAGACCACAACATACAGGGGTATACAATGTACGGTTAACAGCAAACACACACACACATCATAGGTTGAACTGGATGGACGGATGTCTTTTTTCAACCTCACTAACTATGTAACTATGATTGGCTGAGGCAGATGAATGACGTCACAATCTCCACCTCAGCCAATTAGAGGAAGCTTTGTATTCATTAAGAAAATACAAAGATTCCTGTGAATGGCTGAGCAGCACCTAGCACAACTCCGTTTTGATCCAGGGATGGTATAGGAAGTATCTATTCTGTTGGAAAAAAGTACTGACAGCTGCTGCATGTGTTAATGAGGGAAATATTTTGTCTGAACAAGCTTGCTCCAAATTGACTAAAGTTCACAAAAACATTGAGTTCGACTTTAAAAGAAGCCTGTGTGTCTAAACTTTAGGAGCTCTAATGGATGACTTGGTTATCAAATGTGTAAGCAGTGGATCTACCATCTGAATCTGTGGGATCTAGTCAGTAGCGATGAGTATGCCTGTTTGGAGCATTCTTCCAAAAGCCAAAATTTTTGCTCAATGAGCGGGAGCCAAACATCATATATGGTAGCTTTCTTCCAATCGTAGTTAAGGAAGCAGCTGATGCCAGCACAAACTCCGTGCTTAGCAACCAATGACTCAGGAATGGAAAAATAGCTTGAAGCAATTTGATGTAGCCTAGAAGGAGGTCAAATGCAGATCAGAAGGTTCTAGGCTACCAGTCAAATGCACCTGTCAGTGAAGGCTGAATGAACTCAGACGTGTCTTAATTTGATGTCAAATACATCCAAGTATAAGTTGTTTTGCCCATAGATTCTAAACCATAAGACTTTTCAGAGGACGGTGAAAGGAGGTTTGCAAGCATTCCAGGGGTGATGCTGCCGCCAAATGGCGATTTTGCATTGCCAGATTGCGCCAGAACTCTAAGCCAAGTGTAGCCACATTCATTTACATGAGAGCATGACAGGCATTGCTGTCTGTGAAACTAAGCATGTAGTGTTACAATTGTTGCACTGTGATGCAAATAATTGTGGCTATGGCAATATGTGTTCATCCAATTAGCAACATGTCTGCTTGTAGGTAGGTGTGGTTGAAGGGGGGGGGGCAGTAAAAGCACAGATCAGCCACCTGAATTTACTGCTTCCTTCCCACCTGTATAAAAGGAGCCTTACATTGATGCTGTAGAATATTCCTGATCCTGAAATTGTGACTTATATCATGTTTCCTATACAGATTATTGTAATGGCCTGCATGGAGTTTGAAATGGGGAAGGTGAGTATATCATTTCTTGGAACACCTGTTGCATGGAGAAATGTATTTTATTTTCTATACTTCTGTCTGTATGTTGTAATGCGGTGCAGTGTTAAAACTCCTGCTTGGTTGCACTGGGTTCCAATCTCACAAGTCACCACTTTCCTTCTAACTATTGATACTTGGGTAACTGGTCCCGTGTTTGCATAATTATAACAAGGACATTGGGGTACGAACTGATGAGTGCCTCATATCTCTAAATTATATGTAGTGTCCTATGTCACATCTACATGGAACACCTCTATCTCTGTATTACACACACACACAGTGCCTCATACCTCTTCTTTACCTGCAGTGACTCATATCTTTTTATATATATATTTTTTTCCAAATAATTTTTTCATTGGAATTTTTGTTTTTTTGTTTTTTAAAACAAAGCACACAAAAACAAAAAACGACAGGAAATAAAAATGGAAAATACAAAATGTGAGTGCAATCACATGCATTTACAAAATATAAGGAAGCTTCCACCCATGTAACAGTTATTACTTGTACAACACAGTAGAGAAATAAATCAGTATGTGTCTTTTCAAAAGGTGCCACAGTAGTCTAAGGCACGGAGGAACCTTTGCTAGAATCACAGAAATCCAAATGTAATGTAATATTATGTGGAAGCTCCAGTATGACTGGAGAATACCAGACAATAACCCACATTAAACAGTCACAACAAGGTAACAATCTGTCTTACAGTTCAAAGAAAATGTGACCGCACGCAGGAGAATTTGAAGAATGATGTGTTTATTCCCCCGTGGGATATAATCCATTCCAAGCTTCACATAGACACAGGACAGGTAAACGCGTTTCACGAGTCTAGGATCGCTTAATCATTACCATATCATTGGTAATGGTTAAGCGATCCTACAATCGTGAAACGCGTTTACCTGTCCTGTGTCTATGTGAAGCTTTGTATGGATTATATCCCACGGGGGAATAAACACATCATTCTTCAAATTCTCCTGAGTGCGGTCACTTTTTCTTTGAACTGTTGGACTTTGGATGATGGATCCATCCTGCACCGGAGCACTTTTCCTCACCTGAGCGGCTCTCCTCCTTCTATCCACAACAATCTGTCTTGCCACAGCAAATGTCTGTAAACACAACTATACCAACTAGACTTAATAACTGTCCTAGACAATTACAAAGCCTAGAATATTATCTCATATGCACACACAAATCACATTTTTCTCCATACAGTGATTCAGCATTGTAGCAATCTGTAGGGTCCAACAATTTATGGAATTTATTGGGCGTGCCCCTATTACATTACACCTGTTGCTCCTTCGGAAGAGCATCATTAACCTGGAGCCGCCATTCCTAATGTGTAGGAGGCCCTGGAGACAGCCACCTCAAAGTGATTGTTTTATTCACGATAAATAATAGTCTATTGACAGGCACTATATTATCAGGTGGAAACCTTTTATTCGTCACGATAACCCAAAAGGCATATCTTAGGATCAAAATCTATGCGTGTTTGGTATGCACACTCAATTGTATCTACCAGTCTTCACCAGTACCTAAACAATTTAGGGCATTTCCACGACATGTGAAATAAATCCATGGGATGTAGGCATCGTGGGCATTCAGGGGTGTCCCATCTGCCCCAGTTGAACAACTTAAGAGGGGTCCTATACAGTCTATGGCTTATGAACAATTGGGATAAGCGTTGCTTGGGTGATAGGGACACAGAAGGCACTTGTTCCTATATATTCTGCCAAACATCATCGGGAATATCTCCCAAGTCTTTCTCCCACCCCTTCCTACGCAGACAAGCAACCTCACTTTGATATTGGCCCAATAGCTGTCCATATAGGGAGGAGATAAGGCCCTTTTTGTCAGAAGCCATTGCGAGGAAATCTATAAGTGGCATGGGCTGTACATCTAGCTTGGTAATTTTTAACTGAACCTGTAAGGCATGCCACAGTTGTAAATATTGGAAGAATCTGTGGGGAGGTAGTTGATAGGACATCTGTAGGTCATGATAGGTTCTCAGTACATTCTGAGAATATAACTGGGCAATATATTAAATATTGACTTCTACCAATATTCAAACTCTGCCAGTTTACATAGCTCCACATACTGCGCATTGTCCTATAAAGGTGAGTGCACTGATATTCCCTCATATTTCATAAAGCGTTTAATTTACTGCCAAACATTATGCCTAAATACCAGGGTGGGGCTATGAGGAATGCGTAAAAAGGTCCCTGACTCTAACCAAAATATGTTAGCATGAAAAACGAGCCAGTAAAAGGACATGAATAGGGTCTGCCCAGTTCGCAGCTCCGCAACCCGCAAGATGCTAAAGTTGGGCAATATCCGTGTATTACATGCTTTGCCTCATACTTGTTGTACCACTCATTCCAAACAGTGCATCTGACTTCTGTTTCTCAAGCTATGAATGTAGAGTTCCTTAATTATGATATTAATAGTAGACCACACATGTTACAATCTGACTGCATTATCTACTATGGTTAGGTGTTGTAAGGTAAGGTGTTGATCCTTTTTTTAGGGTGACCAAGTAAATTACAGCCTAATTATAGAGTCTGTGTGAAATCTTCCTTAAGCTGGATACATACTATCCAACTTTTGTGGTTAGATTTCCTTCAGATTTACCTTTTCTATGTAGTGCAAGGGCCTGCCAGATTGCATACAAATTGAAAGTGTTTAGGTTTGACCTCATATTATATGGTTTTGGTAAGTCTTCAGAAAATCTTATAGTGTGTATGGCCCATTAGACTTAACAACATTCATGTAGTGAAAGGACCTACCTCAAACAACTATTCAATTTACACCGATCTTTCCAAGCCCTATAGTTGTTGGTAAATCAAACTGAAACATCTGCTTGGGTCCTAGCTTATCCACCCAATGTTTTATTCTACACACCCAAATTGTATAGCTGCCCTGGATTTTTGGTGAGCCCACACATCCCCAGGTTTCTATATTTTTATTTATATGCTCAATTTACATTTGGGTTGTAACATGTACTGTATAACCAGTTAGACTTCACCACAATTACTAAGGTCAGGCCTTAAATTCCATCATAAAAAATTATTTAACAGACCGTGGAACCGTGTAATTTAAATGTATTAAAATGTGTTGTTTTGTGACTAGAAAAAATGTGAGCGCTATTGGGTTGAGGCAGGATGTGAAGTCTTACAGTGCGGTCCATTTTCCATCACATGTGTGAGTATCATGAGAATTTTTCTATTACATAATGACAATGCATTTCCTTATTTGTCCTATCCACATGACATATTGATGTCTCTTCTTCTAGAGTAATGAAGAAAAAAAGAAGGACTATGTTATCAGGACCCTGATAGCAACCTATGGAAGTGTAAGCTTGTTTGTTATTTTTTCCATACCATATATTTATTAGAATATAATTATGAGAAATTGCAAAAATATAACTATATTTAAAATAGCAACAATTTGGGTTTAATCTTTCATAAATTTGATTGACTCCCTTTTTTCAGTTTCTTTGGGCCAGGTTTCAGATTTTCAAAAATAAAAAACATAGCTTTGTGTTTTCTTATCGAGAATGACAGAAAGTATATCTTGGTACAGGCTATGGGCTCCTTGATGGGTCACTGTGGGATATTTGTAAAATGTTCTGAGATTTTAGATGTAGGGTGTTGTTTGTGCAGACAAGGAACTTCTTAAAAATTCAGACTAATGTACATTGGATAAATACAGACTCTCTTCTGGTTGGTTAGCCCAGTGTTTCTCAACCTTTTTTTAGTCAAGGCACCCTTTAAAATTCTGCAAAATCAAGAGGCACCCCATTCTAAAATGTAAAAAACAAAACTAATAGTTTTACAAATCACATTAATATTCACACATGTAGGACACCCATCATTAGAGGTGACTTATTCTTCCAAAGCAAATACACCTTAGCACACTGGTGTTTTCTTCTCCCTCACTCGGCCAATGTGAACCCAGTACTGATGGAGTGGTGTAGTGGAGGCAGAGGTGCCCAATGTCCCCCTTATCAACCGATGATGCCTTTGGTTGTTAGGATGCCAGTGTCTGTAAAGTTATAATAATAATATTTGTAATAGTGCACAATGAAAACTTGTGAGTTTCTGTACCTAAAAGGCAAGCTTGATCGACCCGCTGGCTTGTTGACCATATTTGGGCGATTTGGGGCAATTTCTAGGTATTTTTCCAAGGCACCCCTGAAGAAATCTGAAGGTACCCTGGTTGATAAAGTTGGGTTAGCCCTTTAGCATTTGATGTGCTAAACTGTGTATTTACTTGTACCAGTGGACGCCTAAAATATAACTAAAGGCAAAACATTATTTTTAGTTTTTGGATAGAGAGGAGACATATTAGAACACCTGTCAGTTTTTATTGCTGTCTTTGTCCCAATTAGGGAGAATCACCATCTCTATTTGTCCTGTTTACCATTATCATTTAAAGTGAAAGTAAAAGAAAATCCCAAATTTTGGGTTGTCTCCAGAAAAGTAATGGAGGGCAAATTGTCCAATGGGGACACTAGTTCTGGTGACCTGGGGGGCCCTAAGGGATTCCCTCAATTTGTAGGGATTTCCTCTCTCTTCCTGTTTGGCCTTGGGACAGGAAGTGAACGTAAATCTCCACAAAAAAGATTTTGTCCATTGTTCTACTTTAAAGTGTATCAAAAAACAAAAAATGAAATATATTGCAGCTTCTTAGATGTGGTGGATGCAATGGTTTTATTTTTTTTAAGCTTTTTTCCTAATTTTAAACCCACGATCCTGGTGGTAGCACACTTCCTGTCCTAGAGTGAAAATGCCTATTCTTGACAGTATATTTAGGAAGTAGCAGCGTTGTTACCCTAGAATAGGAAGTATGCTAGGACTACAGAAAACTTCGCCCTCTCCTAATTTCCAAAAATAGAGGATGGAGGGGGTGTAATGTAGTCCACAGATATAGCTGGAAACAAAGCTAACTTTTATAAGAGCACAGAACAGGCAGAGAACAAAGGAAGATTTTAACCCACAAATGTCTGGCAGGATTATCAGATATTTTATTTGCACATATTGAACAGACATAACCAGGGTTTTTTTTTCAGAGAATAAGTGCAGGAACTCACCCTCCCTGGCCAACTCTCCACCCTAAGCCACACCCAAACCCTGTACCCAGCTACACATTCCTTAGAGGAGAGTAGTACAGAAGTGCCAAATAATTGTAATAAGTTAGGCTTAGAATTGCATATGGCACAATGTGCATGGTTCAGGAATGTGTAAAACACAAAGTACAGGACTAAAGAGTGCATAACACACAAGGCTCAGGAGTGTGTATTGTGCAGTGGAAAGAAGTGTGTATCACACAGGGCGCAGCAAAAAAAATTCCCCCCACTTTTCTTTGCACAAATCCTCAGGCCCGTAATAACCTCACAACCTTCCCACGGCTGCTTCTCTGCACAACCGTCTCTCCCCCTCCCCATTCCAACAACAGCTGCCTCACCTCTTCAGGTAAGTCAGCACTATATGGTATTACACTGTCATCAGAGAGCTCCACCACCAGAGAGCCTACCAGAACTGTAGCACAGAGCCGAGGAGGAGTTTAAAAACTCTTTACTTGGCTCCATGCTACAATGTCTCAGTAGCGGCGACAGGCGGGGACAGAAGCTGCCTCCTGGCCAGTGGCCACAGGCAGCTGTAGTTGTGGCACCTGGACCTGAAGTACTCACCAACAAATGTAGGGCACAAGCCCTAGGTGTCCAGGATTAGTACATAGAAGAGAAAGTGAGCTGTGCAGAGAACTTCCTCTACCGGTTTCTGTGTTTAGTGACAGGCTTGAGAACACGGAACAGGTTTGAAAAAAAAAGCCCTGGATATAAGACAACGCTTTCAATAATGTATTAAACAGACAAAAAGTAAGCAAATAAAAGAAGCTTATATATATATATTTTTTTAAATGCATTAATTGTAGCTTCGCCAGCGCCAGTGCCCATAATTGCAGCCTCCCCAGCGCCAGTGCCCATACATGCAGCCTCGCTAGCACCCATAATTGCAGCCTCCCCAGCGCCACTATACACATCACTTTTAAAAATGTCCAGAAAGCAGCGCCGAGAGGTAGAAGGGGGCGGGCGGCACAGAGGAGAAGGAAGGACGTGCTCTCATCGGAAGTCCCGGCGCCTATGATTGATGTCGGCATAGGAGGCGGGACTTCCGATGACAGCGCGTCCTTCCTTCTCCTCTGCGCCGCCCGCCCCCTTCTACCTCTCGGCGCTGCTTTCCGGACATTTTTTTTTTATATCGGCGTATAACACGCACAGCTACTTTTTCCTCCATTTTTAGGAGGAAAAAGTCAGTGTTATACGCTGATAAATACGGTAACTCAAGACACAGCCAATAATGCCTAAGCCGCTGGCAACAAAAGTGAGTAAACCCCTAAGTTAAAATGTCCAAATTGGTCCCAAAGTGTCAATATTTTGTGTGGCCACCATTATTTTCCAGCACTGCCTTAACCCCCTTGGGCATGGAGTTCACCAGAGCTTCACAGGTTGCCACTGAAGTCCTCTTCCACTCCTCCATGACGACATCATGGAGCCGGTGGATGGTAGAGACCTTGTGCTCCTCCACCTTCCACTTGAGGATGCCCCACAGATGCTAAAAAGGGTTTAGGTCTGGAGACATGCTTTGCCAGTCCATCACCTTTATCCTCAGCTTCTTTAGCAAGGCAGCAGTTGTCTTGGAGGTTTGTTTGTGGTTATTATCATTTTGGAATACTGCCCTGCGGCCCAGTTTCCAAAGGGGGAATCATGCTCTGCTTCAGTATGTCACAGTACATGTTGGCATTCATGATTCCCTCAATGAACTTTAGCTCCTCAATGTCGGCAGCACTCATGCAGCCCCAGACCATGACACTCCCACCCCCATGCTTGACTGTAGGCAAGACACACTTGTCTTTGTACTCCTCACCTGTTTGCCGCCACACACGCTTGACACCATCTGAACCAAATACATTAACATTGGTCTCATTAGACCACAGGACATGGTTCCAGTAATCCATGTCCTTAGTCTGCTTGTCTTCTGCAAACTATTTGCGGGCTTTCTTGTGCATCATCTTTAGAAGTGGCTTCCTTCTAAAACGACAGCCATGCAGACCAATTTGATGCAGTGTGCAGCTCTCATACGTCGTTTTCTTAAAGACAACCTTCCGAATATGATGCTGAGCACATGCACTCAACTACTTTGGTCGACCATGGCGAGGCCTGTTCTGAATGGAACCTGCCTGTTAAACCACTGTATGGTCTTAGCCTTCGTTCTGCAGCTCAGTTTCAGGGTCTTGGCAATCTTCTTATAGCCTAGGCCCTAGGCCATCTTCATGTAGAGCAACAATTCTTTTTTTCAGATCCACAGAGAGTTCCTTGCCATGAGGTGCCATGTTGAACTTCCAGTAACCAGTATGAGAGAGTGAGAGCGATAACACCAAATTTAACACACCTGCTCCCCATTCACACCTGAGGCCTTGTAACACTAACAAGACACCGGAGGCAGGGAAAATGGCTAATTGGGCCCAATTTGGACATTTTCACTTAGGGGAGTACTCACTTTTATTGCCAGCGGTTTAGACATTAATGGCTGTGTGATGGGTTATTTTGGGGGGACAGCAAATTTACACTGTTATACAAGCTGTACACTCACTACTTTACATTGTCATTTTTTCAGTGTTGTCAGATGAAAAGATATAATAAAATATTTACAAAAATGTGAGGGGTGTACTCACTTTTTTGAGATATTGTATGTATATATATTTATGGCTAAAAGATTTTTTTTAAGAATTACTTTAAAATATACTTGCCTACAACCCTTCAATAAAGAAACAGGAAACATCAGGAATGGTAGTAGTACAGTTGTGATATCAATAGATATACTACTACTAGATAATACTAGTGTACTAAAACCTAAATGTACATATTTAGTAGTGAGAATAATGGACAACTTGCAGCTAGGAATCATTTTTAGGTGAGGTGAAATCCAAATAGGGCAATGCCTTAATAAAAGATTATTATAAAATTGGTGTTGAATGATTTTGGTTTTATATGATGCTTTACATTTTGTCAGTAAGAATAAATGCAGGTATAGCAATTGAACGTAATCACCCTCAAAAGTTTTCAGTGTTTTGGGTTTTTTTTTACCTCTGACTTTTTTATCCTTCTGTGTGTATTTCATATTATTGTCATCAGTTCTTCATATTATTTACGTTGCAATATCTACCATTTTTTTCTACAGGAGATAAGAATAGTTTATCAGTTTCATTATAAGAATTGGCCTGATCATGATGTGCCTTCATCTGTGGAACATATTTTGGGCATGATTGAAGACATACGTGCTCTCCAGAAAGATGATAGTCCCCCAATATGTGTCCACTGCAGGTTTGTATATTTTGGCTGGTGTAGGAAAGGGTTAAAAACTTTGACAGCTTGTTGTGTGTGTCCCACGTGGGGGATGTCCTTCCTGTCCCAAGGATTCAACAGGAAGTGAGGGGAAAGTATCTCCCTTAGATGCAGAGCCATTTAAAAAAACTACTCCTCCCTCTATCTCAGGCAAAGATGGCCACCTTGGGTCAGCACAGTCATTCGGAAGAAGCTTGACAGCTGAACTTGTCTGTGAACAGGCACAGTGGCTGGAAAGGCAGCTCAGTACTGCTAAGCCTGTGATTTTTTTAGGCCCCTTTCACACGGGCTTTCAGATCAGGTCCGCCTGTCAGTTTTTCAGGCGGACCTGATCGGATGCTCCATGCACCCCTATGGAGCAGCGGATGTCAGCGGAGACATCTCCATTGACACCCGCTGCTTTCCGATCCGATCCTGTCCGTGAAATCTGGACGGATGGAAACCCTTTTTTCCATCTGTCTGGAGGATCGGACCGGATAGGATCGGATGAAAACGGACAGGCGATCCTTTATCATCTGATCTCCCATCGAGGAGAGCAGGGATCTGACAGCTCCGTCTCTGCACACATATCGGAGACGGAGCTGTCATCCGCCTGCTCAGGGGGGATCGCTGCTGAGCAAAACGGAGTCCATCGGGCGCACCGCCCACGTAAAAGGGGCCTTAGGCTCAACGTTACTGAGCTGCACTGAAAACGAAATGTCCATAATGGACAATCTAGAATCAGTATTGCCCCCCTATGTGCCTTTATGAATGCCACCAGAAGCAGCCATCTCATTCGGCATGAACCTGCTTAAGCAGTTGTCACTAGAACACATTACTTTTGTAAAATTTCCCTTTGTAAAATTTTGATTTGCCATTGCTTTCTGCCTTGGTGACAATGGTCACCAGGGCAAGCAGAGAGTAAATCGCCCCCCAGTGGCAGTCTAATCCTTGTACTTATTCAAAGCTAAGAAGCAAGTTTTGGATATCGGTTATACTTTCAATTGTTTTTTAAATTCTGCATGCTTTAAACGAGTTGAGGACATTGGACCTGCTACAAAACCCCAAATAACTTAACTGACATACACAGTCCTTCTCCCCTGCAGCTGCTCCCTCCCCACATTCACCAGCAATTCCCAGCTATCAAAAAGAAGAGTTGCTTTGTAAATAGAAAACCTATTACAACAGCTACTGTTAAACAGAGGATATGACATAGTGTTCCTGAATATTGTTCAGAGGAATGTTACAGAGATGCCATCTCTGTATCTGCTCTGTTTTGTTAACCTTTTCAGCATTTGGACATGTCTACTACATCTAGAGTCCTAAAAGGTTAAAGTGTCACTAAACCCACAACAGTAAAATCAGTCTGTGTATGCAGTAAAGCAGTGATGGCGAACCGTGGCACCCCAGATGTTTTGGAACTACATTTCCCATGATGCTCCTGTACTCTGCAGTGTAGTTGAGCATCATGGGAAATGTAGTTCCAAAACATCAGGGGTGCTAAGGTTCACCATCACTGCAGTAAAGCATGCTTGATATACTCACTGTGAAACCTAAGGGGTTAATCCTCTGCATTCTGTAAAAAGGCTGTTTTGTCTCCTCTGATCCTTACCTTCTTTTACTTGTAGTTTTTTTTTTTTAATCCATCTGCTGATAGAAAAGAGCCTTGGGGGCACTCTGCACATGCTTAGTTTGGTGTGTATTGCTAGAAAGCTTTTTTATTCTTTTTTTGGGAGGGTGCATGTAAACAAACAGGGCCAAACAGCACTGTCCAGACAGAGGGTCAGGGGTCATGCAGCCTCATTGGACAGTAACAGTATATAAAAGTTTTGGTGCAAAGCACCAGTTCCCTGCGCTCAGAGAGGTGTAGTCTCTAGTCCACCTTATTAGGATCTTGCAGCTGTTTCTGGAGCTGTGGACACGACAACCCGGGAAGAATGCTGCGGCCTTGCTGCCCCTTAAACAACCAGGGAAGTCTGGAAACACTGTGAACAACAAACAAACACAGGGGCGCACCAGCCTAGTGCATTATCCTTTGGAAGGTTTATTTAAAAATAGAAGGATTAAAAATACTCACAAACGAGTTCCTGATAAAAGCATAACACATAAGGAACGCAGTCCTCAGCAAAGGGATCCGTGGGTGAGTCGTCCCCTGAATTCGCGAAGGCAAAGGAGGAGGGCCCAACCCCAATCTGTGTCTTGTTCTAATAGTCATTGTATACTATTTAAGTAAGGGCCCAGACATGCATTTTTAGGCTCTGAGGAAGAGGCTAAGCCTCGAAACGCGTTAGCCTTCGCAAATTCAGGGGACAACTCACCCTCGGATCCCTTTGCTGAGGACTGCGTTCCTTATGTGTTATGCTTTTATCAAGAACTCGTTTGTGAGTATTTTTAATCCTTCTATTTTTAAATAAACTTTCCAAAGGATAATGCACTAGGCCGGTGCGCCCCTGTGTTTGTTTGTTGTTCACAGATCCTCAATGGACAGTCAGAGCTTTAACCAGTGCTCATCCGGACACTAATAGAAGTCACAATCACAGTATGCTGTTGATGAGGCCTCTACCAACAGCCCCAACCCCCCCCCCCCCCAATCTGAAGTTCCTGGGCTCTCCTGCACCACCAAGGAGCCTGGGACTGCTACAAACAGTGCCATGTTAGCAAGTGGGAGTATATTGGGCAACATCTGTTCCTTGGTCTCCTCTACTGACGGTGAACTTGGTAGCACACAGATCTGAGCATTTCTAGGTTCAGAGCTGTCAAGCTCCCATCTGAAAAGACAAGACAACAGAGGATCAAGCACATTGATTCACATTAATTCACTGGAGCAGAGGGCAGGGCAGACATAATAGACACCTCATGTCTCCATAAAGAGTACCTGCCACCTGCCCAATTTGATCAAATAGAGGGCTTTTTAGGCTCCATGTGATAGCAATAAACCTAAATTGCAAATAAATAAAAGTATAAAAATTTTAAAATAATGAGAAAAATAATTTTAGGTACAATATTCACAGTTAATTCTAAACTAATGAGCAGTAAAGGCATTTAAAGTGCAACCTTTTTACAATAACTCTAATTTGTTGCGGTTATCAAGGTTTGACGTATTTTAAAAGTATAGAAGTATAGTGAATGGAGCATAAGTTCAGGGCTGATCCATACCTAGAATTAGAACACAACCAAAAACATGTCCCATTGTACTTTGTTGCAGCCAATGAAGCAAAAATATCTCAAAATAAATATATAAATATTAATATATATATATATATATATATATATATATTATTATTATTATACAGGATTTATATAGCACCAACAGTTTTCACAGCGCTTTACAATATGAGGGAAGACAATACAGTTACAATCCAATTCAATACAGGAGGATTTAGAGGGCCCTGCTCGTTAGAGCTTACAATCTAGAAGATATATATATTTATATATATATATATATATATATATACAGTATCTCACAAAAGTGAGTACACCCCTCATGTTGAACTTCCAGTGACCAGTATGAGAGAGTGAGAGCGATAACACCAAATTTAACACACCTGCTCCCCTTTCACACCTGAGACCTTCTATCATATGTCACCCGGGGAGGGAAAATGGTTTATTGGGCCCAATTTGGACATTTTCACTTAGGGGTGTACTCACTTTTGTTGCCAGCGGTTTAGACGTAAATGGCTATGTGTTGAGTTATTTTGAGGGGACAGCAAATTTACACTGTTATACAAGCTGTACACTCACTACTTTACATTGTAGCAAAGTGTCATTTCTTCAGTGTTGTCACATGAACAAGAAAATATTTACAAAAATGTGAGGGGTGTACTCACTTTTGTGAGATACTGTATGTGTGTGTGTGTGTGTGTGTGTGTGTGTGTGTGTGTGTGTGTGTGTATATATATATATATATATATATATATATATATATATATATATATATATATATATATATATATATCCTTTATAACTATTGACATATCCCCAAGTCCCAGGGGAGATGTTTTTGGTTAGGTTTGACGTATTTGGTATCTATTTAGCCAACGCAACCTCATCTTTTACATAGTGCATAATATTGGGGGGGGTAAATTGTGTTTGAGGGCAAAAAAATAATTCTAAAGCAAATATAAACCCACGATTTACTTGTTTCCCAAAACAGTTGTTTTAAACCCCTGCCTTGAATAACTGTTATAAATACCATTTAGGTTATGTCAGCTCTCGAACAAATTGTAAAGCCATGAACTGGCTGGTGTCACAGCTAATTACATGTACAGTATCTGCAACTGCAGATCAAAGGCAGCTTCCTTGGCTGCAAAAGATAGGAGGGTTTAGATCTACTTTCAAGTATTTTTTTAATGAAAATATAGATTTGATACAGTTGCGCAAATATTCTGCAATTTTAAAACGTTTCAAATACCATCTTTCTATTTTACAGTGCTCCTGTGATTAGAAATGAAAAATGTTCTGGGGGTTTTAAGTAAACTTATAGCCAAATATACAGATTTTAACATCTGTGTGAAAAATTAAAAAAAAAATTCCTCCATGGGAAATGTGGTTAATCTACAGATCAAAGGGATGAGCTTTGCTCTGCATATGATGTCAGTTAAGGAACTTGACAAGTAAAAAAAAAAAAAAAAAAAAAAAAAAAAAGCTAAAGTTTGCTCTTATTTAACCCCTTATTAACCCTTAGTTTACCTTAATCAGCCCTAATTACCCCCTCGCCTTCTCCTTTTAGCTATCATTTTCCTGCTGATTTTTTGTTTATTTCTATTTCTCTAACTTTTAATATTTAAATGCTTTTGTGGCCAAGGACAAACTGAAAAAAAATAATTTTTTTTCATTTTTAAATAGCTTAGCATTAGCAATGCTTTGTACCATAATCATCATTTCTGAGTAATTTTAAAAAAAAGGACAAATTATATAATAAAATGTTACTGTATACTTTTTATCTACAATAACATTTATTTTTAATCAATAAATCCTACGAGCGACCAATTGACAATATAACTGCTGCAAACAATCCACTATCTCACACAGTGTAATTTTTATTTATAACATTTATTTTTAAATTATACAGATCAAATTAGAAAAAAAGCGAGTGAGTTATTTTTTTGTCTGTGGCTTGAATTTAAAAAAAAAAAAAAAGTAAATATTTCTAGACAATATCACCAAAAGAAAGCTTTGTATGTAAAAAACAAAAAACAAACAACACAAAAAACAATGTATGTATTAGTTTGCTATCCTAAATAATAAGGAAGTTATTCTGAATAAATAGGCCCAAAGCAGGAATGTAAAAATGTCTCTGGTACATAAACATGCGTATACAGTATACAGGCGTAAGAGCTTAAGAGCTGAGGTGGTTAAATTTATTTATGTCCACATATACATGCAGACTAGGCTGTCTAGCAAAATTGACACTGACAAGAGAGTAGGATCAAACTAAAACAGTGCCAGAGCCAATGGTAGCAACATTCAGGCCCCATGCACACGGGACGTTTTTAACGCTGCTGTAAGCAGCGTCAGGCGTTTTCTTTTTGCAGCCTAAAAACGCCCCTCCATGTTATTCTATGGCCTCATGCACACTCAGACGTTTTTGAGCTGTAAGTGGCTTAGGCGTTTTTGGGCTGCAACAAGAACCCACCACCTGCGCGTTCTGAGGACCAGCGTTACAGCGTTAAAAACGCCTGACGCTGCTAAAAGCTGAATAACTTTGCTATAACGTTGCTTAACGTGCGTTAAGCCACGTTATACGTTTTTTTTTCTTCCATTCAAAATCAATGGTTCCCTATGGGAGCCTATTGATTTGAATGGAGGTCGCACCGCAACACCGCAAGTCGGATCCGACTTGCGGGGTGACTTGCGCTGTGGGAATCTTGAGGGGGAACTCCACGCCAAAATGGGAAAAAAAACGGCGTGGGGGTCCCCCCCAGGGTTCCAAACCAGGCCCTTGGGGTTTGTTATGGAATTTGAGGGTAGCCCCATGCCGAAAAAACGGCGTGGGGTCCCCCCCCAAAATCCATACCAGACCCTTATCCGAGCATGCAGCCCGGCAGGCCAGGAAAGGGGAGGGGACGAGCGAGCGGCCCCACCCCCCCTGGACCACACCAGGCCACATGCCCTCAACATGGGGGGGTGTTGGTGCTTTGGGGCAGGGGGAGCTCTGCACCCCCCACCTCAAAGCACC